>NC_044000.1:21592500-21922500 GCF_902150065.1 Myripristis murdjan
TGTGTGACTACTGGGCACAGTTTCATGCCTGGCCCACAGGCTGTCCTGCCCTAAGGTTGAGAGCTCTGTTTGATTGACAGCTCCTGACTGGAAATGCCTGCAGGGTCTTCACTGAATCAGTCTCCTCAACAGACACACACACACTCACACAAACACGGACACACACACACACACACACACATACCAAATCTATATAAAGGACTACCATTAAGGAACATATGAAGACGCTGAAAATAAACCAGTAACCATGTCAAGTAAATAGTCAGTGTAATTGTTTTAATAGCTGTGGGAGAGTGATAAACAGATGGGCGAAAAGACATCATATGAAGGTGATAACCTCAGTACAACTGGAAACACTTTCCAGCACACACAATGTGATATGCCTCATCATATAAGTTTCCAGTGTTGGTTCCAGTATCATGTGTCTGACTCCCGTGTGTGTGTGTGTGTGTGTCCCGTCCTCGCAGCGCACACAGACCCCAACGGCCTGTCGCCAAGGCAGATCAAAAGTGACAGCGATGACGACGACCTGCCAAACGTGACCTTGGACAGTGTTAATGAGACTGGCTCCACTGCGCTGTCTATAGCCCGCGCCGTACAAGAGTGAGTAGCATACAGTAGTCATTTGGTCTGTGTGTGTGTGTGTGTGTGTGTGTGTGTGTGTGTGTGTGTGCGTGTGTGTGTGTTTGAAGCTGAATGTTGCTGGTCCCACCTTTCAGTCAAGGCTGAAAATTCAACTTTTCTAAAAGCATCTGACTCGATAAAGTATTTTCTCCACATTGAATTCTTTGCCTCTGCTGACCCTGTTGCTCTAAAAATCAAACTTCCTCTGTCTGTTGCCTCATCTGCTGCCTCTATCAGTCTGTGGTTGCAGGAATATTGTCTGGACACTATCGCCCTGACCCCTTGCACTGCTGATTGTGTGTAATTTTGATGATTTAGAACACTGCACTGCAAAAGTCTCCATCTTAGAAAATTGTTTTATCTCATATTCAGTTTTAAAATCTTATTTTACTTAAAATACATGGAAAAAATCTGCCAGTAGGATGAGATAGTCCCACTTGTTTGCAATGCTAATCAACCTGATTCCAGACTTTTCTTGAGTTGAGAGTATTTCTCTTGATGCGACCGGACTGATCTGCCTTATTCTGCCTTGTTTCAACATGTTCCTCGAAATTTTCCCTAAAGAGGTGAAACTGCTTTGGAAATAGGTGGAATCATCTCATCCCACTGGCAGATTTTTTTCCATTTCTTTTAAGAAAAAAAATGGAAGATTTTAAGATTAAATATGAGGCTAAATGATGATGACTTTGAGCTTACTCTACTATTGTATTCTGTCTGAACGCAAAAGCTACATGATTAAAATAGAAAATGCAGTGTAAAATGACTATGGTACGTGTGTGCCTCCTTGTAACTGTTCTCGCACATTAGGATGTATCTATGCAGGCGTGCATCTGTGTGCCGTAGTGCATATGGCTCAAACATACTCTATGCCTTGGTCGGTCTACCGACACACAGCTCCTGTGGTGCTGGTCCATCTGTGTTGAATGAAACAACTCGGAGCCTCCCTCTCCAGTGGATGGAGAGGCTTACAGCATCCCGATCAGAAGCAGGAACGCCAAAGAGAAAAGCTTGGCTCGGCCCTGCCCTGCTCCCCTGCTGCCCATAAACCCAGAACAGTCATAACTAGCAGCCTGGCCAGACTCAAGTTAATGCCCACAGGACTATTGTTTAGACTAACAGCTAGGAAACTATTCCAGGGCTCTGGTTGTGTGTGAGACTCCTGCTAATGATGTACCACTATTAACAAGGCTGGGTCGAACAATAGCAACGGGAGCAACCCTTATTAACTGGATATCCCATACGGAAATGAACACATGTACATGTCGGGGATTTCCATATATGGCATATACGTCCATATTAAATGCCTAAATATGAAATGCATTTGAATTTGGCACATTTTCTTATATGAAGATGTGTCTAACATATACAGATACATTCTTTATTGAGTCACCAGCCACCACTGTCATATCTATTGATGCAAATAAATGATCATATATACAATTATACAAGTTACACATATATGTTCAACATATATGGGTTCCACATATATGACTTTATCTGGGGTGGGGGTCTATATGTTTGACTGTATACACACACACACACACACACACACACACACACACACACACACACATATATGTATACACACACATATACAAAGCAGTATATATGTCACATATATGACAACATTTCTCTGGTATAGGGACATATAATATGTTCACATGGTAGATTTCTGTCTGGGTATGTTTTGGTGGTCGTGGTCCTGCCTTCTGGGATGAAATTGTGTACAAGTTCATTGTTTGTTTATGCATCAAAATGGGTTCATGGCTGTGTGAAAACATACTGTAATAGTTAGGGTACAATTGGTATTGTATGTCTGGTGTGTTTGGCATTTTGCAACACATTGTGGCCAAAACGACAGCATTTGAGACATGCTTGTTGAACGGTAGAAGCAGAGGTTGTTGTGGTTCAGGGGAAGGCTCACACACTCACATACAAACACACACACACACACACAAATACACACTGGAGGACTCAGGTTTCGGTGCAGGTTATTGAAAGGGACAGGCGTGCCCCTGAGTGCCACACGTGGGCACTGGGTGGTCAGAGGAGAACAGAGGTTGGCAGGACCCAACCTTTCACTGCCCAAGCTTTCACTATGGAGATAAATCACCAGCCAGGCTTAGCAATGCCCTGCCAGGGCCTGCCCACACACTCACTTCTGTGTGTGCAAAATGCAGACTGTGCTGTGAGGAAACTGTGCACTGTGTGTGCACCTGTGCATGTGTGTGACTATGTGTGGCTGTGCACATGTGAGAAAGTATGTGTGCATGTCTGTATGTATTAATCCTTGTGTGTGTGTGTATATGTGCGTGTGTCTGCTGTATGCATGCACGTGTTTCTTCACAGTGGACGGAACAGCTGGTTGCAGAAGGAGGTCAGCCATTGTCAACAGGAACACAGACTTGCATGTTTGTCTGCGAAAAACAAAGCAGTCTGTAGTCTTCTTGAGTTACATGCTGGTTTGGCCACACAAAGGAGGAATGTGCATTCTGTATTGACTCAACACATGCACTGAATGGGCATTTGCACTGAAACAGAAGCCGTTGGCGCTAAATTGAAACACATATTGATCCTGAATCGGGCTTCCTATATTCCTTTACCTAACAGTATTCATTGTTTTGAAGGTAAATAACAGTTTTGTGTACTTTGTTGTTCATGTTTACGCAAGCAGACTTCCAGAGAATCCAAATAGCATTAGGCGCACTGCTGTCAGTGGAGTGTATGGGCGGAGGATGGGAGTGCCTGCAGCTCACAGTCCAGGTATCCACACATAAATAAATGAGTGAAATGGAGGGAGAGAAAGAGAGAGAGAGAGGGAGAGAGAGATGGAGAAAGAGAGAGAGTGAGAGTGTATGTCATGTGCTTCTTGGGCAGCCTCCTCCATATTCATGCGTTTCCCTTGGGGACCAGTGGATGGGCTATTGTGGGAGAGAGCAAATGAAGGAGGGAGGAAGAGAGAGAGAGGGAGAGATGGAGTGTGTGTGTGTGTGTGTGTGTGTGTGTGTGTGCTGAGGTCTGGCTGGTCCCCAAGGACCTGGGGGCCATGGAGCAGAGCAGGTGGAGGGAGTGGGGGGGTCACGCGAGGGGGGGAGTATCCTCGCCCAGGTACAGGAATGCCCGATGGGCACTCTTCCAGTGCACACACACAGACACACACGCATAGAAATGCACATACACACATGCACGCACACACACACTCACACACCGCACACTTTTTCTTTCCTGTTTTCTTGATAATTCCACTATTTGGACCACGATAAGAAACTTGCGGTGTTGTTGCTGTGTTTAAACAGTGTGTTGTTGTGACCCCATTTCCTATGAGAAGTTAGAAGAATGTGCAATACAATGTTTGTCCCGTGGAAAACCCCTGTTACAGGTGACTCCCTCTCTCTCTCTCCCTCTCTCTCTCTCTCTCTCTAACTCTCTCTCACACACACACACACACCCACACACACCCACACATGCTCATGGACAGCGGATGAGGACGGAAAAAAAAAAAAAGGGGAAACAAAGGAACCAAAACAGAGGTCAGCTCTGTTTGAAATCCTTCTCAGCTGTACTTCCTATTTCTCTCTGCTGCTTTTGGGAGACACAAACAGACACATTCACACAGTCGGGATGCCAGGGTGACACAGGGTTCAAGGTAGCGTTTATTTGCCCCTGGGGTCACATGAGAAAGATCGCCGCATCATTTCTCACACAACGCCTACTATTCACATCGCAGGGGCCTGGTGGTGTGAAAGAGCCCATCTTCAGCGGGAGCAGAGACTTTCTCATTGGCAAATTAATTGAGCAAATTGTTCAGCAAGTCTCGTGACTGACAGCATGACCCCTAAATATAACATTTTCATAATAATATTTATATACTCTTATATTTATATGTATACAATACTTATTTATTAAAAGTAAGTAATGTAATCTGTGAGTGAATCCAACCTCCTTATCCATCCAGTCTACCATGTGTTGAAATCATAAGATGCTTATATTTAAATAATTCTATATTCAATTGTATTGTTTGTTGGCTTTATTCATTTTACTGTTGATATTTCTAGTTTCTGTGTTTATGCTCCATTTGTGTTTTTCCAAACTGCTGAATCCTATTACTTTTAGTGCTGTAACGGCCTAATTTTTCCATGGGGATCATGAAGATTTCAATCTTATCTTACAAGAGGAATAGATTTTGAAGCCGCAGCTGTTTACTTTTCTATCGTTTGTTAGCACTGGTGCATCTGTATTTCATTAAAGACAGGACATTATTATTCATCAGCGTGTCCCACCTTTTGAAATTTCCGTGTATACCCCAAATTGATGAGCTCAAAAGTCGTCACTGGGCTTTTAAGCTGAGATAGCGCTGACAAGCGAATGATCCACAGCAGAGACAAAGCAATTGACTCATATTAAGTGGATTAATTTATGATGAATCGGGAGCCGTTGTTCATCATTTGTTTTAGGGGCTGTCTCATTCAGGCCTTCCTAAATTATATCATAATCATGGAATCACTTCATGGATGAAGTCAGAATGTAAACATCCGCCTCTTCTCCTGGATGTCTGAGCTCAGAGTGTTTCCACTGTAAATCCTGCCGCTCCTCCTCACTCCCCTGGACACACACACACACACACACACACACACACACACACACACACACACACACACACACATACCTTAGACTCACTCTACTCTATCTTCTCAGACTGTGAGATTATTAGATGGCCCAGTAATCTCATCATTCATTTTGGATGAAACCTTGCCATTTTCCTTAGCCTTATGAATACACCCCTTTGTCTCAAGGTTCAGTTTTGAACGTTGTGCTTCTGTGTGATATTTTTTTTCAACTTAGACAGAGAAAGAGAGACAGCAAGAGAGAGTGAGACAGAGTGAGAGAGAGGGAGAGAGAGAGAGAGAGAGAGAGAGAGAGAGAGATGCGAGGGGAGTTGGAGTTCACTTCATATCTGACCCATGCGCTCATTTCCTGTACAGCTTCAGATTGGCAGTAAGCCAAAAGCAACAGGTGATCTGTACGTATGTGTGCGTTTTCTGTATTTCTGTGTATTTGTGTAGCCTGTGTATGTATCAAGAATGTGTGTATATGTCTCTCTCTCTCTCTCTCTCTCTCTCTCCCTCTCTCTCTCTCTCTGTGTGTATGCCTGAGAGACTGTGCTTCGGTGCAGAGACAGGAAGTGGGCTGTGTGTGGTGGAGACAGTTCACTGGAGGGCCTGTCTGGCAACGCATGCTCCTCTTTCAAATCCCTCTAACACAAGCGAAGCCGTTCCTCTCTCTCCCTCCTTACCCTTTTCCCCCCTCCATCCCCTACCTGTTTCTCAATATCCACAGCAGAGACTCCCTGAAAGAAAAACAGTTCCTCTCTTCCACCCCTGACAGAGCCCCCTTAAATATGTCCCATAGATATTGCTCCTCCCTCCTCTGCACTCCTAGTAAACAGAGATGTTCTCACTTTCTATTTCTGCTGCATTTTCCTCTTGCTTGCTCTTGCGTGCAACAATGTTTATCGCTGCTTCAAAGATGTTCAAGGCGTTTTTATAGTTGACCGTCATTAATGGTGAGACGTGGATCTGTTGACAGTTTACCCCAACCCGTTACTCCACCCTCTTTTTTTTTCCGTTTCATGTGCGTGCTCACGTGCAAGTGTGTGTATGTGTGTGTGTGTGTGTGTGTGTGTGAGAGTGTGAACACAGACACGAGTGTTTGTGTTTGCTACAGCATTATATTTAGAGAGCAAGCAACACACACCCAAGATGAGAAGATTTACCAAAAATCGAATAATACACGGCAAACACACTCACAAACAGAGCCTTGTCAATACAGTCTTCTCACATGTGCAAAGACACACACACACACACACACACACACACACACACACACACACACACACACACACAAAACCACTTTCCTGTGGGGCTACATTGTAAACAGTGACAAATTGTGTCATGTACAGTCGTATTGATTACTTATCGGCGAGGAAATGTCATGGCAAATTTTACTGATGATACAAATAACTCAGCAGCCATTAACTTCATTGAACCACTCTGAGAAATATGGCACTTTGGTCCACTGACTGATGGAAGTATGGGAGCGATAAGAAGAGTGATC
Source organism: Myripristis murdjan (assembly GCF_902150065.1). NCBI lineage: Eukaryota > Metazoa > Chordata > Actinopteri > Holocentriformes > Holocentridae > Myripristis > Myripristis murdjan. The sequence continues at coordinate 21,599,239 of NC_044000.1, forward strand.
TTCTTGCTTCATCTGTTTCTCCAGCAGGTAAACTGTAGTTAGACTGTAATGCAGTTCTAATGCAGTGCTGCACCGCCACCTACTGGCATCACCGTGCCTTTGCAATCTTTCACTAACATGGTAATTGTCTACACTGTCATTCAGTCCTTTTCTCCTTTACATAGTGTCATATTTCATCTTAAAATCTTGTGAAGAAAAAATGTGCTCGAGAACAATAGTGAAAGTTCGAAGAAAAAAAATCAGGAGCTCTTTGGGGATAGGGCAAATGGGCAATATAAGTAAACAGCGATTGTCTAGCTTACTTGTAATGGAAGTCTGTGGTGGACCCTGGCAAAGACTGACGAAGATTTAATAAAGAATTTTTAATTAATGAAGAATTTTTAATTTACAGCCTAATCAGAGTGCCCCTGATTTTTTCTTGTAAGCCAACCACCTCCATGGACTTCTATTACAAGTAAGCTGGACAGTAATTGTTTAAATATCTTAAAATCTTGTGTTTTTTTTTTTGTGAGAAAATCCTCTAGTGGGATGAGATAATTCCATTTTTTCCCCAATGCATTTTCACTAATTTCAGTGTTTGGGGAGTACAATATGTCCATGGCAGAGTGAGGCAGATCAAGTATCAAGAAAATGACACTTGATTCAAGAAAATCCTGGAAACAAGTTGATCAGGATTGTTTTGAGAAACACAAGATTTCAGGACTGAGTATGAGGCTTTTCCCAGTTCTATGTTTAAGAGGATTTGATGACAATGGGACAAAGCCGTATTCACAGCAAGCCAATGTTTCATTTTGGTTTTTGTTTTGCTTTTGCAGCTCCATGTCCCCGTTCAGTATTGACAGCATACGGCGCCCCAGGAGGTCAGAGTCTCCAGACTCCAAAAAGCGACGAATCCACAGGTGTGACTTTGAAGGCTGCAATAAAGTGTACACCAAGAGCTCCCATCTAAAAGCACACCGGAGGACGCATACAGGTCAGTGGGGCTCAGCTTGTGTGTTTTGTATTCTGTGATTTAATTCTACAACATCATCTGATTGGGTAGGTCCAACCGTGGCTACATCATCATGCACAGAAAATTCCCCTTAAATTTTCTTAACCCTATAATTATAACTATTTCAATTCCGTTTTCCATTTTCACTTTAATCAATACTTGACCAAAATACTTTGAACACTTCCCCTGTTCACCCTGGACCATACCATTGGCACTTCAAGTACATATCATATATCATACAACAGAAAGATTGTATAATAACATTTTTTTTTAGATTTTGTTATAGGACTAAATAAAGTTCAGTTTCAAAAAATTGGAATTTTCTGCCAATTCTGTCATAGTTCAGGCTTTATAGGGTTAATCCTGGTTTTGACAACGTATGATGACATATGCAAATCATACTGGATAACACAGAGTAACTTCTAAGACTTTTTAGTAACTTCTAAGTCCAATTTAGTTTGAATCAAGACAAAGTCCAACCAGAGACCAGAGCAAATCAGTCCTGTTCAAAACCAGAACCAGTATAGCCAATAAATGCTGTATATTGTACACAAAGATGAACAGATGTCAAACCAGGTCAGTTTTATTTGTATAGCTCAGTATCATAAATTACAGATTTGCCTTAAGGGGCTTTACAGCAACACAACATCTTTTGTCCTTAGACCCTCACATCAGATAAAGGAAAAAATCCTTTTAATGGTGAGAAAAAAACAGGAAGATACCTCAGGGAGAGCAAAATAGAGGAGCGTTACCTCCCCAGATTTGCAGGGTATAGAGTAACTTTCAGTATCCAGTTAATCAGTGCATACGAATTAACTGATCAAAGAACAGAGGCCACAGCATAACGGTGAGAGTTTCTGCAGATGAAATATCTTAAATTGTTTGTAGAGCTTGGGTGAAAAAAGTCAGAAAAGTATAATAGCCTGTGCCCTGAAGTCATTTGTGAGGCATGCCAAGAAGATCAGAGGTAGCTTATTACTTCTGGAGTCACCATTTCTTACCTGTGTGTTTAAAGTAAATGACAGGTACTTTTGTTCAGCCAAAGAGAGAGGGATAACCGGTGGACAAGCCTTTACATATCTTGTAGGGGTGGACTGTTTTTTGTCTGTTGTCAGTTGCTGTACTGGTTTACTGCTAATAATAATAACTTTATTAGTCTGGCTCTTATTTTAGCAATTTTACAAAGTGTTTCAAAGATAAAAATAAAATGGGAGAAGACAAAATACGTCAAATAAAATACAGTCGGAAACTATGAAAGTGAAACAAACCGAAAAAACTTGAGCCAAGTGCATCAAACAATACATTAAACAGACTAAGTGAGACAAGGAAAAGTAAAATAATACAATGTGAGCCATAAAACAAAATGGAAAGAGTGAAATAAAGTCAGATTTGGTCATTAAAAGGTCTGCCAAAAAATACAAATACAAAATAAAAGAACATAAAAGTGACAACAAGGGTAAAACAGAAGAAACGTCTGGCAGTGGGGCTACTGACTGTATAACAAAGGGGATACTCAGTCACAGAGCCACAACGTTTAACCCAGAATACAGTTTTTTTCAATCGCTTTTTCCAGTATAATGAAACTGGGATCCACTTTGTCGTCATCTTCACCTCCAAACCACAGCAGAAGTTTTCTTTTGCAAATGGGTTCATACCTTTTCATTGGATTCACACATGTTTCAGGCTCTTTTGCACAACACTTCTCTCATGTGTCATTTACATGGCCCTGACTCCATTGACTTCACTACGGTAGTCAAAAGCAAAACATCTGCTCACAGCTGATAGAAATGACCTGCATCACTGTGAAATCACTAGTGCACCTGCATCACTACCCTCTCCACAAATCACCATTCACCAATCAATCAGTATGCACCTACAGAAAAGGGGCCTATAAATTGTATTCTGTATTCTCAAATCCTTTGAGTTTTTCTGTGTAATACTGTATGTGAATTACAGTATTTCAATTTTTGCCATCAATACAGTAAATTTTCACTTCAGAGTCTTTCTAAGTTTGGATGCAATTCTTTACTATAAGTTCACATTTGAATGTGTAGCACACAGGAGAACCTTGTTCAAACTGATAGCTGTATTTTGTATTCTGCTGTCAGCTGTGTTACAGTACAGTAGAGCTGATTGAAGGAATCTAAAAAGGAAGGAATCTAAAATTGGCTTTTGCTACTTGCTTCACAATATGTAACTATGTAAATTGTCCAAAAAAAAAATGACTGCAGTACACACAGGAAAAAGTAAGGTTGAACCTGCTCACACTGAAAAGGGTATGTTGCATTTTGGTGTTGAGTATGAAGTGAGTGCGTGGCTGGATTAACTCGCTTGACTGCAAGTTGTGTTGGGCGGTGACAAAATGTGCTTTTGCTGCATGTTTGAAATGTTTTGCCACGGTAAGAGCCTTTTGCAAACAAAATGTGTTATTTTGGGAAGAGCGCCTCTCATTAGGCCTATGGATTAACTGTTTTGATACCATGGTTTCTGAGTTGACAGAGGAGGTAAAGCGATTGGAAAAAACTGTAAGACCTTAACCAGAGAATGGCCAAGTTACTCCATTCAAGTAAACCTGCTAGTGAAAGTGACAGCACTGAAATGCCACTGATAATTTTGTGTGTTCCTCTGCAGGGGAAAAGCCATACAAATGCACCTGGGACGGCTGCACGTGGAAGTTTGCCCGTTCTGACGAGCTGACACGGCATTACAGGAAACACACGGGGGTCAAACCCTTCAAGTGTGCAGACTGTGACCGCAGTTTCTCCAGGTCCGACCACTTGGCCCTGCATCGGCGGAGACACATGCTGGTCTGAACCGGACGAAGGGAAAGAGAGAGAGAGAGAGAGAAAGAGAGATGGAACACACAGATGGAATAGACATACATATACACAGGCAGCCGGGGGAGCAGGGTCTCCCTCTGAATGTGGTTCAGCTGGCCTGGACACACACACACATACACACACACTCACACACACATACACACAAGCACATACATGCACACATTACACACACCCACACACACTCTCATCTGTTGCAATGAGAGAGGAGGGAGAGGTGCACAGAGCTTATTGAGCACAAAACAGGGTCACTTCTGGATGCTCACGGGGTTGGAAGGAAGAGACGGCAGGATCTTTTATTGTCGTTGTTGTATGGAGTATAATGGAGATCTGTCTTTTACAGCACTGTTGCTAAATGTTTCACTTAGATTTTTAAGATGGACTCGTACTCTTCATTTGGACAAAAATAGAAAAAAAAAAAAGAAAAAATAATGCAATCGCAACTGTTTCTTCTAGGTATCCTTCTTTTGATTATTGTTCAAATGGCTGCTTTTCAGGCATTCATAATGTGAAAGACCCCAGTGTATGGATTGGATTTGCTGTGTGTGCTGTGCTCTTTTTGAGCCAGGCCAAAATGTAAGCCTGGGTTGGACCACAGGAATGGACTTGGGCTTAGTTTGAGCCACAGGCAGTATTGTTGCACCGTCCCCTGCCAGAGCGCTGCCTCCCTGTGACTCTGAGTCGTGACCAGCAGAGGGCGCCATCTCCCCAAGGATGGTTTCTTTTGCATGCTGGAGCCTGCTTGTATACGGAAGGCACCTGATAAGCCAGTGATATAGAGGCTAAAAGAGGGCTGGAATTTCACCTATCCCAAGGCCAGCAACCCAACAAATGAGAATGAATCATATAGCCACAACCAGAATAGAGCATCAGCAACCACAACACATAAACACATCCACTCATAACACAAGATACAGGCCTGCTTCTTATATTTGGTTGGTTTCATTTCAGAGAAAACTCAACATGCATACCACCACACCAGCAACGAAATATACCATTTGTAATCCACTCACAGGGTTGGCTAGACCCCAGCTCTCATCAGTGCTATCCTTCATGTTGAGCCTATTGAAAGCATTTTCTTTAAAAGTAAAAAAAATATATATATTTGGTGCATTTTGTGCTGTGATTAGCAATCAGTAAAGTGCAATCTTATAGGGTAAATATAATTTCAGTATGACAACTTTTTTTTTTTGTTTGTTTATTGTATCTTGCTTTTTTAATGCCTGCTTTGATTATGTTTAACTCAGAAGAAAAAAAAAAAAATCAACCCTTCATGTACAATGAACTTTGAAACAATCAGTGAACATATCCAGTATGTGAAAAACACAGAGGCACCTTACAGACTCAAGCTCTAATTCTTTCCCATTCTATCTGCTTTTAGTATTAAGCTCTATTTTCTCAGCTGGTTTTGACAGTGAAAGGAATTTGCCGTCTTGTACAACAGCATCGACTGAAGACCCCCGGCTGCAGCGTTTACAGGGATAGTGTGGTTTCTGATGTACAATACAAAAGAGCAATACATTCTGAACAAGGTGATGAGAAGGTATAACAACCTCCTCTTTGTTCTGTTTGCTGATGTCAGCGAGGGTTGGCGATCACGGACAAGTTTCTTGTCGTGCCACCTCCGTATGCCACTTCATCTCCCTCTGCGACCGATCGGTTCGTAGCTCCAGCACAAGTCTCTAGTCTGAAGCTTCTGTCTACTTTGCACCTGTAAGCAGCACAGCCTTAGATAGGGAGTTACTCCAAGTCATCTTATAATTTCTTTTTCTTTTTTTTTTCTTTTTTTTTTTTTTTTTTTTGTTGGTCTCATCTACAAAAAGTCACTTGAAATGTTCTCACCTCAGATCAAATACTTGTTAAGTTTGCTGATTCATCTGGAATTTGGTTATAGAAGATGCTGTAATGTTGAGGAATCACATACATACATTAATACATACACACATTTGCATATATACTTTTGCACACTTTTGCACACAAGTACATTTCTGAAAACTTTTTTTTTTTTTTTTATAGTGGTTTCATCTCTGTTATTGCCATATAGAAACACTTTATCCTTGCAAATGCACCTCACTATACATTAATTAAAAAATACAGTATAAAAATATGATCGATTTTATAGTCATAATAACCCACATTATGTATTTCCTGTGGTCTCCTGTTAAACACCTATGCTGTGTAACGGCTTAAGACATAAACCCAGTACCAGAGTAACCCATATAACACGATACTGCTGCCAAATGCAGTTTTTGGACTAAGGCCAGTAAATGGAAATGGTGACCCTTTTTGATAACAGCACCATGGAAACCACAAAAGCACACACACACACACACACACACATGCCCAAAACACACACTCATGCACGGCCACTTAAACACAACATCCTCACTTTCAGCAAGTATAGCCAAATACAGGGAGTCAGCTCCACACCTGCACCCAGTGTCTGCACCCTTTGATATAATGAAGAATGGTAATGTATGTTGTCATATTTATGTATATTATTTGTGCACATGTCATTAAGCCCAGTTGTATTATCATTTTGGCAAAAAGCATATCAGCACCTTGTTTGTTTATGAGTATGATTTTCAAATTATTTTTATTTCAGATGTCAATTTATACACAAATAATCATCATCATATTTTATCATCCATATACTGTGTAAAAGCATTTTATGATTGAGGGGCACTTCATGATTGCATATAACTCTTTTTCTGTAAAAAGGATCTTTTGAAATGTTGTAATATATGTGATAGTGAAGATAAAAACTTATTACCAAGTTCTACAGGCTGTATATACATTGGAAAAATAGGGCTTTTGATTAGTAGATGCAGGAAATACATTTATACATGTAAAGTCTTTTTCAGAGACTGTAATTTATCTAATTTGATATACAGTGAAATGGGGCTAATGGTATTCATCCTGTAAATTATCATATGTGATGTTATGTAACAGTTTGCTTCTCTTTTGGGTTGTGGTTAACTAAGTTCATGTTTAAATCATTCTTTCCCAAGGCTGAACCAGTGTTTGCTATCAACACATAATTTATATACATTGACCATATCAAGGTACTCAATTCCCTGTGTTGATACTTTGCCATACCTGGATGAGAAATTTATATCGGTCAAGCACATATCAACAACCCATGTACTCTTGTATTCAGTATATGACTTTGCATGCCTTAATCCAACAATTTTTTAAAAAATTCAATTTGACTTGAAGATGGCTATGAGTGTGTCTACAGGACAGGGTGTATTGTATTTCCCTCCAGCATCTCTTTCCTCATTTTAAAGCATAATTTTGTAACGGTAACCAGGGTCAAAGTTATGCAATAACAATTAATAGTGCCTCATATCACAAACTTGTAATACCAACTGCTCTGTGCAGAGTTTCGATTTCAACACGTGTGCTCAAATTAATACATTTTCAGATGAGAAACCATTTTGGAGAAGCACAGACACCATTATGCAAATCTGACCTCTAATGTTTAACTTTCTTTTCGCACTGAGCCTTATACCATTGTTTCAAATGCAGCATCCTCCCATGACATTTTTCACAGGCTGTTTATACTACCCATTATTACTTTGCTTGCAATAAGTCACTCCCTCTTAGGGGAACAAAACTGAGTTATAAAGGCCTCTTGATGTTTCAGATTCAACACAGTAATTCCATTGAAGATAATGAGGAATCTTCTGCTGAAAATACTGTGGCCTGGATTCCAGCTGTAGAGTGACTCCTTTGTGAATGAATACTGATCTATCAGTTCAATATCTATTTACTTTTCTGTGTAACATCTGCGTTTCTTTTCCTGCTTTTGGAATTTTAAGTAGTGGAGCCAATGCCTATGTTTCCAGTTTGCTGATATTACGTACAGTAATCGTTGTTCCTGTATTTATGTAAAGTGAGTGTATTGTAAATATATTCAGATCTTTTCACTCTTACCGTAAAAAAAAATTGTGATATTGCTCAGCATTGCTTCAAAAGGGAGATTCTGCTCATGGAATTCCGCGTCTGCAAAAGAAATTTTTAATCCTAATATTTTTCAGAAGTTCAAGAACAGGTGTCCTTCTCCGTTATGTTTTTCTTTTCTCCAAGAGTTGTTTAAGTATACAGTCAGTGTTTTGCCTTTTTCTCTGTATTTTTCATATGGATGGAGCTGTGAAATTAAAATAAGTTCAAACATATACATGTATATTAATATGAATGGAGGCATGAAGGTTAATAAAGTTGCATTTTGTATGTAACACACTGGTATGGAGCTAGTTGGTATGTATGACTGATGTGGATGGTATGTGGTCTTGATGTCACTTAGACATCTGAGCACTGTACTCACATTCCCTGGCATTCAGAAACCTAATCTTAGTATTAGGGAAGCCATTTCAAATGATAGCTACATATAGTTGTGCACAGCTTTCAGAGTACATTTTCTAACTACGGGGAGAAGAAAATATCTTGAAGTTCAACCGCAGACTTACTCGTAGATCATTTCAGCACCAGCATTTGAAAATGCTCTATAGCACACACATATTTAGCATAAATGTAAAAAAAATAAAGCTCTGATCAGTAGTTTTACGCTCTGTAAACCCCTTGTCATTTTGTTATTATGTGGTACAGACAAAAATGCTGTCATAAAAACCAGTGTGTCTCAACATGCATTGATGTATGTGGTGACCGCGTGTAGTGAATGTCATTTCTGAGAATAAGGCCGTCTTTGAAGGATTTCTTCCCTGCATACATCCAGTACATTCTGTACGGCGCTGTACTATAACTGGATCTGGATAAATGTGTCTGTCAACTGGCAAAGGATTCAGATGATTACAATAACAAGAGTTCAATTCCCACTCCACGGAGCATTTTGGTGTAGATTGCATGCGCGATTTATCACTCACATGAAAACTCTTGAGTGCAGTCTCTGCTGTGCGAGCAGAGCCCAATCAAAAGGAGCATAATAGCAAATAGAAGTGATACCATAACAACCTTTACAATCCCCACAAGGAACTTTCCCCGGTCTCAGGACATGCCAAAACACCTTCCCTGGTTGGTACAGCAGGCACGTCTTGGCACTCCATTGTCAGTTCCTCCTCTATGACTCATTTCACTCACACTGTTTCAGCGCAATGGAAAAAAAAAAAAAAAAAAAGAAAAAGAAAGAAAGAAATTTTGGTATGTTTTAATTGAGAGCTCCAGAAATGTCAACAACAACAGCTGCACCGATAATGAAAAGTGAGGCAATGTGGAAAAATTATACTTGGACATGTGAATAAGAAACACCATTGGTGAAATCAGTTTTTAATTTACATCAAGAGGAAACAGCAAAACAAACTATGGTTGTCAACTCTCACACACACTTCTTTTCCTTCCTCTCTCCTCCTTCTCTTTCTTCTCCTTCTCTTCTCGACCACATGGTAAGCAACTCGCTCTCCTCAGCTAGTTTTTATTTTTCAGAATCTGCTAGAGGGAATCCATCTAAAACATGTATCATAAACACACAAGCACAACTCCTACTCACTTTTTTGACTCACTAAATTACCAGTGATGTTCACCATCTCTGAAAACCATTGCCTACATCTCTATATCCTACCTGCTATTTCCATACAAGTTTATTTCACTTAATATTGCTTCTTACTCCTTTAACCCAGTTCTTCCTGATTATGAAAGAAGTAAAGCGCAAAAACATGGTAAAGCATAAAAATTTGACATTCCCCGATTTGTTTTTTTCCATGCCAGCATTGAAACCCATGATCTGCATCAACACCGCCTTGACAGCCTTTTAACAGTTCACAGCACACATCGGTTCATTGGTTAACAATTATAGTTAATCCATGTGCAGTCACAAACAAAAGACTGCCTGGAAATTGGGACAGAAATTAAAAATGGATGTGGTAAAGTGATATAAAACTGTGTATCAGAAGATCTGCACCATGCTGAAGAACCTTTGTCAAACAGAGGGACCCGTCTTCAACAATTTTCTGATTCAAAAACATTAAAAAAAAAAAAAAAATCAAAAACATTTACTTTGAAAAACAAACTCTGACCACATGAATATGGAACACCTTGGCAAAAGAGTAAAACATAAAAAAAAAATACTTATTCATAGTCACAAAACATTATTCCACCAATCAGACATTCGAAAATAATTATTCAGCACAAAACTTTTATTTGGAATTTCACTCGGATGGCCAGATGCCTGTATGAGCACATATTATTGATTTAGGCTACATTTATGTTTTCAAGCTACGACACAAAATAATGTAACACATAACATGTTTTGTCAACAATGTCAAATTACTGAGTGTATATATTATGATTTTTTTTCCCCTCTCAAAAACGTATTGCATTAACTCCCTGGCACAGCCTACACTGATCCTCAGCTGTGGAGTGTCTGATGACAGTGTAGACTGTAACAATATTGTCAGAATTTGATCCTTATTGCCTAAAAAAAATAAGAATGAAACAGTCTCTGCAGTTTAAAATAGAACGTTTGAAATCTTAGTACACCCAAATACAATCAGTGGATCCTATGCTTGAACAGCAAATATAAAATATATACATCTTAACAAATTATAGGAACTTGAAATAATTATGCTCATAAAGACTCAAATTATAAAGGAATTTGGTCATAAATAGAAATATTTTCTTACAACACCCAGAAATTGCTGTATTTTGAAAACATTAAAGCCAAGGAAGGGCAGCAAATATACAGTATTATTTTTGCAGTGTAGAGTACCCGATTGAACAAAGTTGACCGACAGGACAGCTTTGTTTTTCATTCATGAAGAAAACATCAAAAGGCACTTTGAAAAGGTGTAAGAATAAATGGACATTGTTCTTGTACAGTATTCAAAGAAACCAAAAGCATGCACAGAGGGGCAGGTGCTCAGTCCAAAGAAAGTCCCACAGAGAGCCTGGAGGGGCCATGATATCTGATGTACGCTGCTCTGAAATCACTGAAAGTCAGCTTATCTACTGGATGCTATGATGTCGTATTCCTGTAATGGGCTGACCAAACTCCCTGTAATGCTGCAATCTAATGCAGGGATTTGAAAGCAAAAGATTGTCAAGATAAACGAGTCACGACTTCTATGTCATGAGCTGTCTATCATAATAACTTCTGTAACAGGAGAAAGGGGTTAAGTCGGCCCAATTACTGCAATGCACCTTTAGAAAAACATGATATCTGAGTCTTGTACGCGAGACTTTTGCACAGTTATTTTGAGCAGTAACTATCAGCTCTCCTGTCTTACCGCTGTTAAAATGACACGTTTGTTTGTTGTTTGCTGTTGCTCAAGGACACAGTAAGTCCAGGATTAACCTATAGCTTAGGCAAGCAAACTGTGGGAGAACGTATTTCAGGGCTGATGCAAAGAGCCTCTGCAACTGCTCTCTCATCACATTAAGGTAAACTGAATTTTTAAAGAATGTTATCTTCCATTAATGCATAAAACATGCATATTGAGTGTTCATAAGGGTTTCGAAATTGCCTTACAGGACTATCAGACAGGTGCTGAAACACCATTTGGATTTATCTGTGCACCTGCCTGAAATAAATATTACCAATATCTGTAATGGCCATATCTATATTACATTATAAGGGCATTTATAAGACACTGAAAAATGGCAATAATTCAGTCAAAATAAAAGTGACCACAGACACAAATAACATCCTATAATCTTTATCTTATACTGATCCTCTCTTCCAGAGCTATCAGGGAATACATTTTGTGTTTCTTTGGGTGCAATTGTCCTCTGTGGGGATTGAACCCACAACTCTGGCAGTGTTATTGTCATGCTGTATGCACTGAGCTGACCACATGGCTCAACTCGCACACTGTGCTCATCCTCCTATTTATTCTGGAGTATCTTCTATCTTAGACAAAACCCACAACTTGTTCCTGTATAACTTCAAATACTTGCTAAATTACTTTCTAATGTCATGTTGTACACATAATATCTCATCCTTTGGCTGCTGCCAAAACATCATTTGACCTTACAATTCACAGCCACAGTAATTTACCCATTTCTGTGCTTATGAATAATTACAATTCAGTAAATGCCCCTATGATGTGTTATTGATATGATCTGTACAGAAAAGCAACCCTTTAAAACCCCTGAAAATAAATTATTGGCATTGCTTGTAGAGTTGTTCATGACCTTATTGCAGACAATAAATATATTATTTCATTTACTGCAAAACAAGTAAAGTGAAAATATGATTGAATGTATACCTCCAAAAAATATATGTATATTTTTTTTTCATTATTACAGTTTGACTGCTGTTTTTTGACTGACACCGTGGCAGGATTTCCTGAAAAATTTCCCCAAAGACTGGGGTATACATCTAAAAACAAAACACGACACAGGCAGCATCTGATCTTTTTTAAAATAAAAGAAACAGTAATTATTTGTGGGCCAGCACTGCTACAAATATCTCCACTAGGGAGCAAGTGGTCTAATCCACTGTTTTCTGTGTGGTTGATTTATGATATTTAAGTGCCCGTACTTTTGACAAATTATTTCATTTTGCAATAAAACAAAAAAAAAAATGTGACTGATTAAGGTGAATTACAAGAGGGGGATTCTAGCTCTGGTGCCTCTTCATGTGTAGGGCCAGGTGGTCAGAGCGGGAGAAACAGCGGTTACACACACTGCACTGGAAAGGCTTTGCCCCGGTGTGTTTCCTGAAATGGCGAGTCAGCTCATCAGAACGAGCGAAGCGCCACTCACACCCCTCCCAGGAGCACTGGTACGGCTTCTCTCCTACAACACAACACAAACAAAATGAAGCTCCTGCAGACACAGCACACATAATACAGTTTCCCCTCTCAGATGCATCAGCAAACAAAATTATTTGAGCATACTGAATATTTTTTTGCGTACTCCAAATTCCCTCTCAACTGATTTTGATATAGTGAGGAAGCTAGTGGTGTATCGCACATGTACTTCGACTGCGAGCCATAAATCATAGCGTTTCCTGTCTTTCCCCCTGCCCCCCTTATGAAAGCTACAGGGGTTATGTGATTTGACAGCAGTGAGATGTGGGCCAGGTCTGTCAGCAGACAGAATGTACTGTATCTGCATGCCAAGTGCATTCTTCTGCCTGGCAACACAACAAACTCACCCCAAAATAAGAGGTTGGTCTCAATAACATTCTTTTACGTGTGTTAACAGGGAAACTTTTACCTGTGTGGGTCCGCAGATGGGCTTTTAAATGGGAAGACTTGGTGTATACTTTCTTGCATCCTAAAGATAAAGAAGGAAACTTAAGGTCATTAAGGGCAACAAACTGCATACTTTATTTAAAATAGGCAGCTCCTCCCCCTATATTCAGCTTTCTAGTGATGCAGAATAGGGCTAGGTGATATATCAATATCATATCTATATTTTGATTGACACTGTGGGAGAACAAACCTGAAGAAGCAAAAGCAAAATGTGTATTTGCCCAGGATGTCTTACTTGCAAAAAAACAAAAACAAACAAAAAAAAAAAAAAACTAAAAGAATCAAACACTAGGCACATCTGTCTGAAGACTTTTTAGTTTGCAGTTTGAACATTGTGATATAAGCCTAGATATTGTATTTTGAATATCAGAATATTGTGATATAGCATGACTTTTGTCTTTTCCTGGTTTTAAAGGCCACATTATAGTAAAATAATGCTTTCTAAACTTGTTACACTATTTTAGCTGTTTTATTGTTTACGTCTACCTGCCTGACCATCATATCCACATTAATGACTGTTTATCAAAAATCTCTTGTGCATAAATATCTAAAGAAAGCACTAATAATCACCCCGTCAATATCATCAAAATATCAATATCATGGTCGAACATGTTGTGTTATTTGATTTTGTCTGTGTTGCCAAGTCCTAATGGAGAACTATAAATTCAACTCTGCAGTTACTGTGTCACAGAAGCTGTACAGTAGATTCACCTGGGACATCACAGTGGTGAATCCGCCGTCTCTCCAGGTCAGGATTATTCCTGCGGTTATATCTGAGGGGAGCGGACTGGGCCAACACTGGCGACAGAGGACCGACACCCAATGACGTCTGAGCTGGTCGTGCGGTCTGAACTGGGGTTTGGCTTGAACTCTGGACTGGCCCGAGACCTGGGCTCTGGATTAATCCGACATTGGAATTCAGGTCAGGAGCCAGATCTGGGCTTTGGATTGGTGCTAGACTGGACGTCTGGCCTGGGCCAACGTTATGGGCCTGAAAAGTCAATTTAGAGGCGATGCTGGCTTCGTAGGAGGGTGGCGGGGAAAGCGTGTGAAGTAGCTCTTTCCCCCTGTCCGGACTCGCGGGTTCAGAGTTGGGTGGAGAAGGTGGCAAATAGGTTGGTCTCTGCTGATGGCTTAAATGCGGCGTAAATGGATAACCTTCATTCTGTGGACCGCTTATGGGTTTGACAGAATTCTGAACTGGGCCTAAATGGACATTCCCAATAGGAAGACTTAATGGGGCCATTGGGACGCCATTGCGCAAGTCGGTGCTCACCTGCGATCCATGAGCGTGCTGCTCTAAATCAGAGTTCAAAAGCTGAAAGAGGGGAACATCCTGAAAGTCCACAGATGGCATTTCCTGTTTGATGAAAAAGTTACCACTAGTTGCGTCTGCTGGACTAAAAACACCTGGGTATTCAGGGATTGTTGGTGGTACTCCGTTGCCTTGACAAGCGGGGTGCATCAGGGAGTGGGAGAGAGGTTCTGTCTTGATGGGTCTCATCGGCCTACAGAGACCAGGGTGTAGGTATGTGACATCAGGAAGGAGGAGGTTCATGTTTACACTGTAAGGGGAGCCCAAGTCCTCGGTGAAAGAGGGCTCTAGCATTAGCGCACTGTCCCTGCACAACCTTTTGGAGTCTACCACCCCCGGCGGAGGAGGAGACAGGTAGCTATCCATCTCTGATTTAACCTGAAAAGCAAAAGAGATCACAGTCAGCAGGTCAATTGCTGTACCCAGCAATCCAAATGCATGGACATTCAGAAAAAAACAATCATGAAATTCATGAAAACCATATCCACTTTACTGTAACTGACTCTGAAATATCCACACTAAAATATCCTCTTTCTGACACATTTCCTTTAACATTTGATTTTGCAATAAAAGAAAGGTGACCAGGTTTATACAAGTCAGCAGTGAAACATTTATCAGGGACACTGAACTCCCCAAAGGCCTTATGTTACATTCCCACCTCTCCCGTAAAACCAGTCATTCCAGGGCCCAAAAAAAGATCAGCTGACTAATGCAAAACCATGAACAGAATTGCTCACTACTCTCCACTGATGGTGAAGCATCATAAGACAAACAAAATAACACGACATATCTAGCCTGTGTCCAGAATTTTAAGGGGGAAATAAACGGGGCCTGAAGCTGTACTCGTGTAAATACTACCACATCAAAGAAGTTCTCCCCCCACTGCCTCCCTCGCTTTACAAGCAGCCGCCCTTCTGAAGTGCTCCTGCCTAAGCTATATGGAAATCCATGGCTGAAATTAGAACATCAGTTGCTCTGCAGCGCAATGCATCCTCCTCCCAAGTTTCGGGAACGGGTGCAACGTTTCCTATCCCAGCCATGCACTGCAATGCATATAATTAATTCTTAGCCTACTTTAATTTTGCCTGGGCACAGTCTCCCGTAAGGCTGTTCAATAAATTGAATCTCAGCATCAGCTTCCATATTCAAAAGCATACAATTACAGCCATGCTTAGATATTAACAAATATATTGCCTCCAATATTAAGGGCTACATCCATCCTGGCAACAGCCTGTTTGTGTTTATCAGCTATCAGTATGCAATCTCTCTACGTCAGATCTCTTATTGGTGAGGTTAACAGTAAATTGCATGCCACGACGACACACTGATGCTTCGGCACAGAATCGATCTGGGAAAATAAATGCAATCCCCTACCAAATTGTAATCGTGAAAGGAAGAAGTTCCCGTGATCGCATCCCTCGTGTTACACAGCACTTGTCCATGATCTTCACCTCTCAGACCGTCGGCTGTCAGTGGTGCGGCTTTACGGAGAGACGGCGCGTCCTGCCCTGGAGCAACCCAAACATTATTCCTTAACACAGCGGCCATAAAAGCAGAGGTACTGTCTAGCTACCCAAAACCTTTAGAAAATAAACTGAGCATAAGTATTTTCTTATATTGAAACAAACTGTACAAGCCAGGCGGCAGCTGTCAAGCGTTCATTCTCTCTATTTTGCGCTGGCTTGTCAAATTACGCAACTGCGTGATATCAGCGCGTCTGCAGGGCGGGGCTGAACATGGAGAAAATAAACAGGACAAGTAGACCATGATCGGGATACACCTAATGTTAATGAATACCTTGATTTTGACACCGAGTTTTGATGGTCGAGGCTAAAAGAAACAACGCTCACGTGGGAATAAAGGGGTGATTGTGGGGGATTAACTTGTCAAATCTATGAGCCATGTGTCCACAATCTCATGAAAAAAAATATTGTGAGTCACTGGTTTAAACACTGTCATCTTATGTGGGGTGTTCCACACACTCTTGTTGAGCAGGCTATACGCCTTCAACTTAGTCATAAATGGTTTTCATTGGTCATACAGGCCCGGCAGACTTTTGATAGCCACAAACAATGCATTTCACTGTCTTTAGTCTCTCAGTCATGGCAGTTACAAAGAGGGTGTAACCTGGAGAAAAAAAAGGGTTTTATTTTGCTGTTTTTTCTTCTTAAGTAATTCATTCTTTGTCTATTTGCTCTCTGCATTGCAAAACTCATGTGGTGTTCCTGCACAGAAGCACTCAAATTGACTATATATATATATTACCACACACAGTCTTGTAATTTTAGTGTGTGTGTCTCCAACAGTACAACATCGAAGATGTTCCTGTTGTAGCTTTTAGTTAAATTATTTGTTGTGCTGTATGAGGGTCTTTGGAGCCTACAGTAGGCTTGGGTCCTGGTCTGGCACGTTAAAAACGCCACTGCAGTGCAGCTGTCTGTCAGGACTGCATACTTGATGCCAACATTCCTGGGCCAGCACTGAAGTCTGCAGAGATACTGGCAAGGGATGTTTCAATCAAAATAGCTCAGCATTTCACTCAAACACATTGTGTGACATGCTTACATTGACCGATGATGATCTGTACTGCACTGTGTGTGCCTGGGGTTATTTTTGGGATGACTGTCCCATTGGGGATTTTTTTTTTTTAAAACAAACTGCATTAAGTTTACTTTTCCTCCACTTTGATGGAACTTTTAAATCTGTTTTGTTATATCCTTAATAGCCCTGGATGTACTCTGAACATTTGGCTCAGCTATGAAAAAGAATCAGTAATCCCGCTTCCAGCACTCTTGAGATCACAGTGACAGTGGCTTTATACATCAGCTTTGATTAAGACAACAGCATTGACTTGTCAGGGTTTTTCCCACACAGATGTATGGTAGCATTTCCCCATGTCAGTGATGGTGATGGTGTGACATGTCAGAACTGGAAACACAGGCATGCCTATGTGTTGGCACTGCAAACAAAAGATGGGGAAAAGACAGTTTTAATCACCCTAAACACATACAGTACAATTACAGGCCCTTTAGCATGCAGACAGGGAGGATATATATGCACATGTGCATGAGAAAGTGGATGAAAACTCTCTTTTTCTCACACACACATGCTCACACATACACATGGCACATGGCTGAACTGTATTTCACAGCAGAAAAAAAAACATACCTGTGTGTGAGGATTTTGAAACGTGACAATCAGCACCACACCCACTCCTGTTTTTCTTCAGGCGGTTTTTGTTCTCTTTCTTTGATCCCGGCATTGAAACTAGTTTACAAGCATTATTAATAACAAGGTATGACAAATGCCTCTTCCTTGACTGAACAAGTTTTACATGTAAGTATCTCTGATGACAGCGATATGTGAAACCTGAGAAATGTCTGGATAATGACACCAAACAAAAGTAGTTTTGATGCAGCTGGCCAACACCTTCTATAAACCTTGATATACTTTTATATGAAAAGTTGTGTATAACTGGACAGTTTTAAGCTTTTTAAACAGGCAGAGTGAGACGTCTAAAATATAATCATAACTGCTTTGTCTTCCTTCTGAGGCTTTTCTTAATTTATTCTTGCTTTAACAGGATTGAGAGATTAATTAATTAATTAATTAATGTTATATTTAATGATAACAACAACAACAACAACAACAACAACAACAATAATAATAATAATAATAATAATAAAACAACAACAATAATAATAATAATAATAATTTGATTTACTTGATTATTATTGGCATTCAATTCAGCCATTTTGACTTAACCAACATGGCTTTACATGCTTACATTTTTCATGATACATTTCAAATCTGAAACATATTCAAATGGTTGCCGATCATCCAATTAGCAGCTGACTGATTGCCTGTCAGGTGATGACCTTTCAAAGTGCAATTTAAATCCATGGACGTCTCAGCTCCAAGAGGAGCAACTGTCATTCTTGGCCCTGGCTCTTCCTGTACAGCGAATGTGAGCTGAGCCCTCCTCCATATCCCCCGTATTAAAACCTCACAATATGCCCAACAACTGCACAGCAGAGGAGAGAGAATGCACGGTATGTGCTTACAGCATCACAACTCCTCTCTCCTCTCGCATGGACTAATATGGCCAAGCCCAAGTGTGGAAAGTACAATTAACACATGCAGCCCGTTGCTACTGTAAACACGAGATTTTTCTTTCTTTTTCTGTCTTTCTTTTCCTTTGAAGGAGTAAAAATATTTTGAGTGAGAAGATCAAAATTATTTGGTGTTTATATTTCTATATGTTTGATATAAGTGATGCCTGATCCTCTACGTGCAGTTATCTCATCTCAGTCTGTGAATGAAGTTGCATGTTTTCAACTGCCAGTGTAACATAAGAAATACAAACAAATCCCAGTTATGCTCTATATATAGTCTATCTTGCAGCAGGTGCCTGGCATACCCACCAGAGGGCAATGGTCAGCTGCAGTTGAGCTGCATTTGTGCATTTTTGCAGCTCTGTACTAGAAGACAACTGCTGAGCATTCAAAGTAACACTGTTAATTCGCACCAGTGGTATATTTAATTACCTTCTAATAGCTGGTGAGTAGACATGGGAATGGGATGCTATTTTACGCAACAAATTGACATTTTGCTTTATTGCTATCTTGATTTTATTGTTCTGCATGTCAGGCTTGATGGTGGAATGCATACAAGTGCTATTTGAAAAAAGCCAAAACAGCCATTGTCAAAACTTATTTATGGCATTATAAAACAAAGCCTCAGGACTTCTACATTAACATAAGGACAGTGATTGTGAATTAAAAAAAAAATGTAATGCACATTTACTCTGACATTTTATATTTTCTTTTAAGACTGGAGTAGGCACTCTGAATTATAATAGTTTTATTTTATGGCAGCTATTACAAAGACTGCCTTGAAAAAGTAGTAACAATCAATAATTTCTTCTTTGACTTTATTATTTTGTCTGAAGTTGGCTGTGTTACAAGCTTGCCTTGTTGACTCTGTACAGCATTTATCTGATCTGACACCATTTCATTAGGCATTAGTAATCATTTCCATAGTGCACAACATTAGAGTACTCCTGTTTGTAAAACAGCAGATGAGGCTAATGCTGTTCTCTGGGGAGAAATTCAATATAATTTGTTAATTAAATGGAATAATTTAATTACAGTAACTTAGAAAGCATTCATCAATATAATTGTTTCTGGAGCCACCAGTATAATTGAGGTTTAAGTGAAAACAAGTCCGTTTCTAATGTTGGTAATATGCTGACATAGATCTCCCACCCTCCATTTGTTTCCCTCTCTGATCTTCCACCATGCCGTTTCTCCACAGCGTTTTCGTTTGATATCCAGCCATACCACATCAGCACGACCAAAACATTTATTACAGCCATTTAATTTAACCTCTCTACAGGCATGGACAAGAGGACAGAGATGATAGCACAGCCGCACTGAAAGACTCTCGCTGTTCAGCTTCTAATCTGATCCTCTCTGTTGCCCTTTCATAAAGACACCAGAGTATTACCTTGACTCCAAACATACCTCTGCCATTTAAACTGTCTTGGATTTCACCACAAAGACGACCAAATAGAGTCCAATTCATTCTTCAGGGCCCAAATAATAAAACATAATTTTAGTCTAATCTGCCTGAAGAATGTCTTCTGTTTGAAGTTGACAGTGCTCTATCTTCTGAGAGGAATAATTGCCTTTTGAGAGGCCACTGAGGTAAGCCTGTTGAGGGTCTGCACCTTACAGGTGCGCCCTTGGACAGACAACCTGCTCGTTGTTCTAGAGAAAGAGGGGGGAAAGCCAGACTGAAAGAAATCATCTGCCAGTTGAAACTTTAGGCACTGGAATGAGCAGCACGACTCTGGACTCTCAAATCACCTTGTAGCCAAACTCAGCTCAACAAAGAGACGGTGGTCTCCAGTAATTCCCCCTGTCTGATAGAGCTGAAAAATTCTTGTCATTAAAGTTTTATCATTTTGCTTGACAAGTTTTTGAAATTGCCCTTGGTGTAATCTGTTTGATTTGGATAACCGTGCATTTGTGACAAAGTTACTGACAATTATTGCCTAGAAATGTGATGACACTCCTCACACAGTGTAGGCTTTATCCCATACGTCTGTGGGGTATTTCAGTATATGAACCTAGATGCTTACATGGACACTGAGATCTTGTGTGTGTATTGATTATGAAGTTAAACATTTATTTCCTAATCATTTCAGTTAAAGTGTAGCTATTGATCAGATATGTGACATAGTTATTCTGTGGCCTCCATTCCAAGACAAACTGAATCTCTGCTTCATTTGTCAAACTTCTCTCTGACTTTCATGGGGCCTATTAATTGAGCAGAGAAATCTGTTCCTCTCTAAACATGGCATTGAAAGCTGCTGAACAGCTGTCCCAGCTCTGGAGAATCATATGGAAGAATGCATTATCGGCCTTGTTTGAATATTCCCTTAGATTTGGAATAATCAGGCAGCTATTCAGCAGTAAGATGGCCAAGCACAGATGCCAAAGCACAGCTGAGAGGAGCACTCCCAAGTAATGCAGCTGAATCACACAGAAAAAGAATAGGACTAAACACTGGAATAATGCAGGTGTGCTGTTTTCTGTATACTGTACTTACTGGACAATACAGTGAAGATGATTTTTTTTTTTGCAGCCTTTTATCTCCTTTTCTTCCTTTTCTTTCTCCCTGCCTTGTTCAAGGTGATCTGAGCTTTGCATATGGTTGATTAATCTTATTGTACTGTAGCGAACATTGATCACAGAAATGATTAGAAATGCATTAGTCAGCAGGCTGTTTGGAGTGGTTGGGTTTAAGTGCTAGTGCCAAGCCATTTTCCATAGGTGTCCATGTTTTTAATTCTGTTATATAGAATTTTGCAAATGGATGCATGCATGCCGCCCAAATACAGCATCAAAGCTTTAATGCAGACAGACGTAATTTAATCTCCTAGATGGCAGGCCTGATGGACTCTGTAGAGAAGGCATTCCTGCTAAATTCATTATGCTAAAAGTTGCTAGATCTCACTATTTGATGAGAGAAAGACTGAGTAGCATAACCTGAGTTTTTTTGTTTTGTGGTGCATGAGAAAGCCAGCCTCTGCATTGCAATGCTTATGAAAGCAGAGTGTTTAACATGTCTTTGCCATAGAGGTTTTCCAAGTTACCAATGTGGATGGTACTAATTTCTATCTGCAGCACACACAACAGACTACTTAATTTAATTCTATATAATTTTTTAGGTCTAAAGTATATTTTTTAAAATCCAAAGTCTATTGTAAATCTAAATCTGTAATTCTCTTTGATTCCACACAGCTAAGCCACATACTGCACGTCCAGTGAACAGTCACACACCGGACCACACATAACCTCGGTCACATCAGTTCAAGTGCTGCACGTTTAAAAAGTGACACTGCCACCTAGTGCATCATCTTCTTTAACAGGATATGTTTTCTGACACCCTTGAAAGTATTTTTGAAAAGTTTGAGAAAACTGGTTATCCATTTGCAGCAATACTGTTTCTTACTCTTCACAAAATAGAAGGTGCATGCAAAAACTCACTGCTTTGTTTCCAAGCCCATTTTCTGAATGCTTGAATTCTTCATTTTCCCCTGACCTCACCCAAGCCCCTCCTGCTCGCTCATGGCTCAGATGCCTCCACAGATGCCTCCCCTAGTCTTTAGACAAAGTACTTCTTTATTTGCAAAATTTCTTTGCTTCTCCCGGTTTCTTAAGCAATTATGCAAGTTCAAGTTCACTCGAAAATGCCTTTTAGCTTTTATATTCATTTTGGTCTCAGAATACCATTGCCAAAAATAGCAAGGTAGGAAAAAATTTATCTGCTGTGATCATAGACACAGTCATGATTAAACAAGACAGTTACAAAATGTGAATTGATTTATTGTGGTTAGTTAAATAGCTGACTGATATTAAATATAGAAAAGTGACACATATCCCACCAGGTATATACACACACACACACACATATATATTTTTTTTCTTTCCGTTTTTTCAGTCTATTATGCATATCGGTTGGTATATCTAAAGTTCCAAAAAATAAAATGCTCTTGATTCCTCAGCAAAGGGACACCTTCACAATTAAAGCGCGTCGCTTCCTTTTAACAGCAGAGGTGCAAATCATAAGGGCCCTACCAAGACAAATCTAGCCACATGTTCAACATTCCCTATTAAAAACCTGGGGAAATTAATGAGCTTCCATTGGCACCCTCACAACAAAGGGATCTATAAAGCAGCCTTAATGTTCTCAGGGAAACTTTACTCTTCAGTAGTTCCCAATCAACCGGTAGCAGCAGATTTTGTTTTATTTCCCTTGTAACCTACAGTGGGCACTAAAAATGCAACTCACTGCAACTTTACATAAATGTTCTGCTTGATTGAAATAGTTTTAAGCTCCTTCTTAATCAAAGATGTGTCAATAATTAGTTGTGTTTGGGTGTTGAAATGAAATGAAATATTTATATATATATTTTTAAAAAACAAACAAACAAACAAACAAAAAAAAAAAACAGCTGAGAGGTGTGCTTTGAAAAATCTATAAACCTATGAAATGTTAGCTAGCAAAATGTTTTAATTTTTCCTTTGCAGTTCCATACAATTTTTTAAACAATCACAAAGGCTGTCTGGAAAACAAAACCCCCTCATGTTATGTGATCATCACTGATTTGTACTTTCTACCTGCTTGTACACAATTAACAACACTTAAGAATCAAAGAGCGGAGAGGTTTGCAGAAAGGTATTAATTAGAACTTTATTTATGCAGATGCTTTGTAAATTTGCATAAAAAGCAATTCCACAGATGGGTTTATGGCAGTAATGACTGTTCCAGCCTGCAATAAAACATCTGCTTAATCACAACAGAGACAGTCAATGGCTGCTGTGAAAACAGGCTGTCCAAGTACATCTCAAAGAAAGTACTGAGGTGAGGTGCCAGTGTGGACAGGTTAGGAAAAAATAGTAGAGTGGATTGGGGGAAAAAACCTGTTCAAAAGCAGTGTTAGTTAAAAGAGACATACTTTTCACAAACATTTGCCGGTGGTACTTTGAGTGCTCTGATGTTGAGAAAAATACCCTTATCATGCTGGCAGAACAATCCACTTACTGTGTCTAAGAGAAGAAAGAATTCTGTTCCAAGTCAAGCCAAGTCTTTGTCTATGTGTGCCAAATATTTTGAAAAAATATTCCACTTTGTGTCTTTTTAATCCATGAGAGCCACACACATACGAGCATGTGCATGTACTGTACGCACACACACACACACACACACACATACACACACATACATGCACGCATGCACGCACGCCGGCGCACACACAGACACACATATACACAAGCACCCACACACACACACACACACACACACAACAGCAGTGTGGCTGCAAGGTCACTCCAAGTATTGATAAATCACCCAGCTGTGATTCCCTCCTGACAGCTCAAACTAACATCAAGCTGGATGGGGGAGAACAAAAGACCATCAAGCGGCCCTTTTCCTGACACTTTTATTCAATCACGGCCAGATTGCTTACGACAGCACCAGCAGCTGTTTCGTCTTCATCTTTCCCCATTTGATAAAGCGTGTCAAGTCATATTTCTGTAAGTACTTCACCTCACCCCATACTGTGCAGATCCGCAGCGATTCGGCATATGCACATTCCACATGAGGGGATCGTCAAATGGGTCAGGGAGTAATGACACCCCTCTGAAGGTCGCAGCACATTGAGGGGGTGGGGTGGGAGGGTAGGTAGGTAGGTGGGTGGGGGTGGATGGGGGGGGGGAGCGACAAAGCAACAAGCTGAAGGTCAAAGATAAGAACGGCAGCAGAGATATCTAAGATAGCCACCAGAAAATTAAACAATGAGGGAAAGGCGGTAGGGCTTTGATTGTGTGATTGTGTTGTTTGGCGGTGGGGGGGGGGGCGGGAGCAGTGCTTTGGATTGTTATTTTGGGAACGCCATCCCATTCTGAGCTCTTCTGTTGACCTTGTCCCCCATGGGATGGAGGTCGATGATAGGACAGAGAAATATTGCAGATGTCTATTGTTTGTTTATGATCAGACACCAGGCCTCCCCTCAGAAATGAGATTTCCATTTCGCAACTGCCTTTTAATGTTTACATTTACACCGGCTTTACAGGCGCCGTTTTCCTGTGCAAGTGTCTGATAACAATTACAGGTGTTTGAATTTGTTGGAGATGGGATAAAAGCCATGTTTAAAAATAATGACTGTGTCCAAGGACAACACGCAACATCACTGAGCCTTAATTAAATTTTATTTAATCATTTGAGGACATTAAATCAGTTAGGTGTTAAAGTTCAGGGCATCTCCTTGTCGCCCAGTTTATCTAGTGATGCTACTAAAATTGGGGAGCTGCAGGGAAAAAGAACCTAAACTGAAAACTGGATATGGGTTTTAAAATCTTCTCACTCAAGGCGATTTAATATGAGACTGTTTTGGGATTTGTTTCTTGCAACCTGGTCATTCATCTCATGCCAATTTAAGAAGACTTACATCAGAATAAGTTAAAACTCTTGAACTCGAGGTACAGTAACACAGCTGTTCAAGTCACATACCTCATAGTTTGGTTGAAGTATGATCTCAGGATCTCTTCTTCAGCATCTCTGTCCAGAAAAAATGATATTCTCTGAGTCTGATGCTATTTTGGCCAGAATGAATGGACACTATCTCTGTGGAAAAAAGACATGTAAATCAGGTGGAATGTGGAAGATGCTTGTATCAAAAATGGGACAGCTCACTCCACTCAGACTTGGCCTGGCTCCCAGGAATGCAGTTAGCTAGCACACAATCACTGCCTATTCATGGTGGCACAGCTGCTGTGGACATATGTTCCCCACCAAAGGAGGAGGACATCAACCAGGCCCACCTTGCACAGGTTAGCAGATGAATGGCATTCACTCCTTTGACAGTCTGCCCTCGTCTCATTGTATTTTCCCTTGCTCAACAAATAAGTTTCCTTCCCAAGTGGCCTAAACTTTACTTATTCACTCATCTGTGACAAACTGAGGACATAAAAACACGAGGATGTGGCTCCATTTCGTTAACAATGATTCCCAAATCAAATCGTCTGTGATTCCTTCAGAGCAAATTCGATGAACACTGTACAACGCAGATTTCTGATAGCTTTACTTCTGTAAATAAAATATCTGAAACGGTCCCCTCATTTTATATGAGAATGTTTCAAAACGACAATGATTCTTAAGGAACAGTAATAAAGTATATTAATAGTGAGAGAGCATACAAAGGCTTTCTCTCTAGCCCTCAGCAAATGACCAAAAGTGAGAGAAAAGATTACACTTATTCATAGCTGCCTTTCATCAAGAAGCTTAAAACCCAAACTTTGAATGTAACCCCAAATTATATGCATATTGAGCTGACCTCTGTCACCTTTTTCCTTAAAGCCATAGAGGAGGTGTGATATGCAAAAACCCACAGATCCTTTGGCTCATCATTTAGACGATTTCAGCACTTTTGGTTTTCTGGCCATCCGAAAGCCATCACGTTAGTCACCAATAGATAAAAAAAAAGAAAAGAAAAGAAAAGAAAAAAAGAAAAAGAGGTTTCTCCATTAGCATAGAAGCCATACATCTAAAGCAGAAATCCTCAAACCTTGCTTTTTATTGCAGTCAGAAAACAACAACGTGACCTACACTTAAGATTCACTTGATGCAATGTCAGACACTTTGAATAGGAGACAGAAAAAGCAGTAGATAACTGCAATCCATTCTCACATTATCCATTGTTAACACACATTCTTTTGTCACCCATTTCTACAACTATAACCTATTAGCTTTAGTGAAGTGCTCTGAGCCAATGGAGCCGTGTGAAGGTTGTTCACCCATCCAGCGGGGCCATTTACAGGAGAGAGACCCCAGAGCCATGCCGCAGCAGCTCTCTAATGACTCTATCAGCTACACTGATGGGAGCAAATGGCACCCAGAGATCTCAACACATTCCCTGAGCATGCATTACATTTGCTCTCCTTATTTCCGTTATTGTGCCCTAATGGTAATGCACACATATGCATGTAGGGACATTGTAAAACATTTGCAGGCTGTAGTACCATCTGATTTTTTTTTTTTTTTTTTTTTAAAGAAATAATCAGAACGCCCTTCTCCCGCCCATGTTTAACTACACACTAAGCACAGTGCAAGGTTTCTGTCATCTTCAAGTACTCCCAGATGTGCAGGAACTTTTGAATTTGTTGTGACTTTCCAGATGATCTGTTGTTAGCTCTTTAACAAAAACATAACCGTGCCATAATTACTCAGATTTCCAAGGGAATACTCATAGGAAAGTGAGGCTGATCTTCCACCTCAATCCAACAATTACAGGAAACTATGTGTAAGATAAAAACAGAATATGTCCTTCCCTTTGTGAGAGATGGTGCAAAGTCACAGGAGTATTCATTAAGGCTTTTTGTGTCCTGTTTGAAATAGTGTTGTTAAAGGCTTTAGCTGTGGGCATCTCTCTGGAAGAGATATAATGATCCTCCAATTAGAGACAGAATTATGAGACCTGTTTATTAGTCCTAATTCATCTCCTCATTGTGCTGAGCATATCAAATACCACGGAGAAAAAAAAAATCAACAATTTGCCCACCATAATTATAGATCTATTAATAGTTTCACAACAATGACAAGCAAAGCTATTCACATCATTTTCTACTGTCAAGAACAATACCGGGGCATTGTCAATGTATCCATTAAAGCCTGCATTTATACAAGCTCAGTGACATCTTGCATTTCAAAGATGACTGTGAGCCTCTTCAGATAAATTTCACTTTTTTCATTAGCAAGAATGGTCTTGGCATTATTAATTCTAAATGGATTTTCAGACACCACTCTACATTTGTAGCTTATCATACAATAGCAGGCTTTCGTGGCTGTAAAGGTATTTTCCATAATAAAAAGGGACCTCTGAAATGCATTGTTGAGGTTCCTGTTTCAGGAGTCTAAACTTAAAAGAAAGGATACAACAAAACAGACACTGTACAGCCTGATACATTCACCTGGTTGGGAATAAACAAGGCACACATTTTAATTTCTGAATACATACACATGTTGTGATCATTCTTATTATGTTAAAGTTGAATTGTTTCACTTGTGTTATTTACCCATCAGTTGTTATCAATACCTTGATTATATCTAGGTCGGGTAAGTCTGAATATCACGGTGAATATCACAGTTACTGCTGGCTGCCTCTCCCAAAGCTGAAGATGTTCTAACAGGATGCATGAAGATTATTTTCCCAGTTCCTTATATAATCCAACAGATTCCCGGGTGCAACAATGGAATTTATTTATTTATTTACAAATTTATTTTTATCGAGACAATGTACATGAATCAACGTTACTGTGAAAGTAAATAAGCCACTGTTGGCCAGCTGGCTTGTTTTCAACAGCAGTCCCTCAGCATGATAGACAAAGCCATTAAAACAAGTTCAAAGGTAGGACAAGAGAATAGGACAACAAACAAGCATGGCTAAAAAATCTCTGTGCCTTTTATCGACTCTAAAAGGTCCAATTGTGACAGAAATAAACCTAAGGTGTGAGTTTGGCTAGGTTTCTCTCTTGCTATTCAACAGATCAGTGGGACGGTAAGTCTCTGGGCCCCCGGCTCTCCTTGGAAGCCCCCCAACAACTGGAAATATTGGTTAAATATACTGTGGAATTCATTTGAATGAAAAGAGAATATGAACAAATAGGCTTAATAGGACTTTAACTAGTGATGGGACAGACCAAGAAGCCAATCACATGACACATTAAACTGTCAATCATCATGAGGCAGCCAATCAAATGGTGTAAAAATGACCCCACCTGGCAGGTACTAAGAAGAGACTCGGAGCACCTGCATCAAAGGTAATTTATTGTGTTACAGAAGACTTGAGCGTTTAAAATGGTCATGTTAAAAAACAAAAATTCAGTAGCCTCCCTTCCAGCCAAGCAGGTAAGGAGCTAGTTAATGTTAGCCAACAAAATGTCAGGGTATTGTAGGTAGATTTACTATTCTTGGTAGCTTAGTGAGAATATTGGAGGAGCTTATTGCCTTATGTGGCCCCCAAAGGTGTTTTTTTTTTTTTTTTTTTTCTCAAGACCCCCCCAAAAGCAAGTAAAGGCTCTTGACTGAAATATTATATTGCAAAAATTGTGAAATTTAGAGATTGGATTATGATCTTTTTACTGGCATGGATTTCCTCTAGGCATTTAAACCCTTCGCAAAATGATCTTTGAATCAGGTTATACGTACCTACATGCATGGAAAGGGCCTTAAAACTTTACACCCAATGGAAAACACTTTGTTGTGTCTACAGTGGCAGAAAACTTTATTTGCAGCTTTAGGCACGGTGATATTAAGTTTATACAGGCGACATGTTTTAAATAAATAAATATAAGGCCAATCATACTGATATAGCTACAGCCTCTCTGATGATTGAAAAAGTGTAAAGGCAGATTGCGAGAGAAGCCATGAAATTATTTTGGGGATAGGAGTGCTTGTTATGGTTCTTTATCACCGCCGGCCTACTACTGTATTAGCTTTCACAAACACTCTGAGTCTACAAAGATAGTGTCTCTTTATGAGTTCATATGACTTGTGGGTCGGAGCTCCACGGCCTCAAGCTTGGGAAACCTACAGATAGAGTTGTGCATGTTTACAAATACTGATTAAACTAATATTAGTCGACTGATTTAGTTGTTTGAATTTCCTTCGTATACAGTATGACTGCCTCCGAGCTATAAAACCAGCTCAGCGGAGCAAGGCATAAAGTAATGACATGAAGTAATGACTTACTGACTTGAGATTTAAACTGTCTTTGTGGTGGCAAACAAATGAACCAGGGTCACCGCAGGACCAAAATGTTTAGGGATTACATGAGTGTGTGTGTGTGTGTATGTGTGTTTAAAACCAATCCTTTACAGTTTTTCAAATACATTTGCGTAATTAATGACCATAAGCTAATGCATCAGTTGCTCAAAATTTCTTGGTTAAGAGCCTGAACTCTGGCTGTACTCGCTAAATTAATTTGATATAAAATTTCTGTTTGCATTGTAGAGAGACACAAGCGGAGTCAGTGATGCTGGAAAAAAAAGTCATGTTTTTACAAGCAACTTTTGGTCAAAACTACCGTGGTTTTCTGATGTGGTAAGAAGCTAATCCAATTTTGTGGCGAGGCTACCAAGAATGACAATGCTAGCTAGTATAACATCTTAGCTTAACATCTTCATGTTTTGTTGGCTAGCATTAGCTTGCTCCCTGCCTTCTTGGCTACAAGGGTCGCAAGAAAGTGATTGAATTTTTATTTTTAACATGACAGGAGAGTTTTAAACCATCAAACAAAAAGTCCTGCCAGCACTTGAGCAACAAGTCAGGTGACGTGGAAGCCCAGAATGCAATACAACACCAAAGAAAATGCCACATCTTCTTTATTTTGGATGTTAACACTGTTGCAGCTACAGAACACAACTTTTACATGTTCATTGTATTCAATGATTAATTGCCCACTGATAAAGTCCTGCTACTTTGTATTATCATTAGCACTGGAAAGCTGTCACCTGTGCACAGCTGACCGTTAGCGACAGATTTACTTAACAATTTTTACTAGAATCATAAAATGAATATTATAGCATGGCTAATGAGTGCCTCTGAAAGTTTTTTCCTTTGTTTTTCTTTGCGTGTGAAGATTGAGAGCGACCTGGGAGTGTACTTTTCAAGCAACATTTAACGTCCTGCCACATGAGGGAGACAAACGGAGAGCTAGAAAGTTCCCCGCTGCAGGTTTGAAAAGGTACGTCACACAAACACTTTCTACCTTTTGCGCGGTGTGTTTTTTTTTTTTTTTTTTGTGCTGAAATTATTTTAATGGTTTCCCAAGAAGCTAAAAGGCTAGCTGCATTGGCTTTGCATGAGGAAAAGCCTCAGCTAGCACTTGACAATTGACAGGAAAACAACAACAACATCAACAACAAAAGCAAACAGTTTAACAAATAAACAAGGTAGGGGCCTCGCAATGAAAGCAGCATAAACATCTTGACGTCGAAGTGACATAATTCTGAAATGAATGTTGTTGCCGCACCACTGTGATTGAAAGGTAATGAGCTGACATCCCTTGACTGGCTCATTTGATTGAGGCGGTGAGCAAGAAGTGCCCTCCACACCTGCAGCTGCTGCCAAAATGCCTTTGAACAAGACACAAAAATGCCATCTCCTCAAATGGATCTGCTCCGTATTCATGAGTACAGGACTGCCGCTGTGGTGCACAGTCGCCATGTACGAGCTGCTGTATGTGCATAACCCACTGAAGTATTATTTCGTAGGTAACGTTATAATCCCCGTCCTCCTTGAATTGTTCCCCCAGGCCATAGCTGCAAATTGTCAAATGTTCTTATTAAACATACCTACATAAATAAGACAGGGAAAATCAATGTGAAAATGGTTTAACAATTTCCCCCGCTCCCCATTTACAGATTACTTCCAACAGTCTTGTAGGAATATTTGTAGTTTTGCACGCTCTGACTGCGGGTAGATTCTTTTGCATTTATTGCTCTCAAACTCACTCCTGACAAAAACATGTCCTAGATTTATTTCTAATGATGACCCAGAATTTGTTATCCAGGGCTGGATGATAAGGACAAAATCAAATATCACAATATGTTCGACCAAATACCTCAATATTGATATTGTGACGATATCATACGGATGACCACTGGTGCTTTCAAAAAATATGTACGCAATGAGATTTTTGATAAACAGTAACTAGTAATGGGGATATGATGACCAAGCACATCTAGAACACTCGAATAAGTGCAGAAAATTGCGTCCCTTTATTGTAATGCAACCTTTAACACCAGGAAAAAAAAACATCAGTTATGCCAAATCACGATATTTACGATATCCAGAATCCCAAATGATATCTCATCTCATCTCACAATATCGATATAATATTGATTTATTGTCCAGCTCTACTTGGCAGACAAGTCTTTGGCATTGTGTTATTTATTAATATTGGCTGTGTTTCAGACTGTCTCAAATTTAAATTTGTTTTCATTTTAACTGTACTGGCCCTTCTGATATAAAAGGGACTGTGTCTGAGTCAGACTTCCTTAAAGAGCATGCATATACTGGAGGAAGAGCTTATCAAAAGCCATGCACTTTAACACATAGTCTTTATCATGTAACCTGAAAAAAATATTACACAGTTTCATGCAGTTCATTGTCATGATACACAGTCTGTTCTTCTGTTTGTTTTCATTCATTTAATTAAAAAAAAAAAAAAAAAAGCTATTTTTTTCCTTAACCCATACATAAAAACAATGAAATGTCAACTTCACGACAACTTCACGGTAGGAAATGAGAGTATTTATTTTATTTGATTTTATTTGTCCCAATGAGATACAGGATCTCTTCTCCCAGGGAGTCCTGGTCAAGACAGCAGCACAAGCAATTTCACATAAAAAAATAATTTCACAATGTAGAACACATGGAATACATAAAAGTTACACAAGGGAAATAGTGAATTTAATCTCAGTTTGCACTTTAACTTGAAATGTACAAAATGGCTTGTGCTTTAACATCAGTTATGCCTTAAAGGGTTTATGAGACACTGATTTTTTTCTTTCTTTTTTCTTTCGTCTTCTTTTTTTTCTTTCTTTTCTTTTCTTTTTTTTTTTTTTACAATGCAGGTTTACCTTGAATTCAAGGTTGTCGTGGCACATTTATAGAGACACAACATGGTGTGGTAGTATAAGTTAATTATTTTCTATTGACTAAGTTGCTTTCAGAGGGCATTACAATGTGCCAACCATAGATCTCTCAGGGTAAATGAGATGGGTAAAAATCTGTCCAATTTAGGATATATGAATGCTGATAAAGAGAAACTATGTGTGCACCAAACATCTAAGTGTGATAGACTGTGGACCTGCTTTCTGTTGGACCAGGGCAGCTCTCCTTTGGACAAATTAATCTCCAGTAAAGATGACTTAGATCAACTTTGAAAAACACTAAGATGAAAACCCATAAAATGATTACGAACGGCGGCCAGAATGACAAGTATTATCAACAAAAATTAATCAGGTGCATCTTTTCATGAACTCAATTAATAATGTGCAACAACGGGGTCTTTTTTCCCTGGAATGAAAATTAATTAGCAGGGGAAGGTCACTCGGAGATGCTGACATCACTCATCAGGCCGCTGTGGCAGTTCTAATTATTTGTCTTCCAGGCTTGGCTGATCAAAAATTATTGCCATACCTGAG
This sequence comes from Myripristis murdjan, assembly GCF_902150065.1. Classification (NCBI taxonomy): domain Eukaryota; kingdom Metazoa; phylum Chordata; class Actinopteri; order Holocentriformes; family Holocentridae; genus Myripristis; species Myripristis murdjan. The sequence continues at coordinate 21,631,875 of NC_044000.1, forward strand.
TAACATTTAGAAAAAACGCTTTGTTTAAAGCGCTTTTAATTAGACCTGCTATTTGATTAATGCCTTGTAAGCGCTCAGGATCGGCCCTCTTATCAGCGTTTCTGACAAGTTTGCTGGGTATTGTTGTGTGAAAGACGTTTCACTGACGCTAACCGACTGTTTAGTATCTAATTCGTTCACTTTACTTGCAATTAAAAAGCTATTTACCGCGAGAGCACTTGTTGATATTAATAAAGATGTTGTAAACTTTGACAAAGCGCTCTGTATCAATACTTGAATGAACTGTGGCATATTAAAGATAAGTGGTAATGACTAAAATAAGCTTGCATTATGTGAACTGGCCCTGTTTGAAGACCACAGGCAAATGCAATGAGGTTAAAAAAACGGACTCAAATACACGCTAACAATCGGGAAGAGGTTGAGATAATGCACAACCGCAGAGTATTGTTGTGGATTTTGCAGTGATTACCCCAGTTGCTCTCTGCACATTCTTGGGGCGAGGAAGTATAGCTCTAAGGTCCTGCCATTTATTGCCTTATTGTCAGCCATAATTAATAACAAGAGACAAAGGTCACACTAAGCCAACATGATTACCTAACCCTTGCCTGATAACATATCTACCCACTACTGTGCTGCTTGATCACACAAACGAAAGACCTGTCACAAAGCAGCGTTATGATCAAGGCTCCATCAGGCTCTAATATACGGAAGGCAGTGCATATTTGTAGCATGCTCCCTTTTACATTTCTGCACAGACTTACTGTGTTGACTCGTCGCCTGAACTATCTTCAACCCTTACTACATCAATTCACATTACCTGCAAATTAGCGAAGTTCTACTTTCAAGCACACAGTACATTTGATCCAAATAGACTCTAAATGCCATTTCTGTTCCTATTAACCTACGGATCGGTGTGGCAGATATTTTCATGAGGTTGCTGGGGAAAAAACACGAGGCTAATGGCTTGGTTGTGACAGCGCTATTCATGATGATTTATGATTCTGTGTTTAAGTTGATTACTCCACTGCTGACTCGGAATACTATTTCAATTAGTGCACTGAAGGTCACTCCACGAAATCCCTCCATAATCTATTCCTATTAACACTAATGCGCCGAGTATCCATATCTGTTCACCCTTGTTGATTCAAATCATCCCCACTTCTAACGGCCAGCTTGTTTACCAGTTTACTGGTTCGGACGTATCCTAGATGGTAATTTTCTCTCCTCGGTGTATCATTAATGTCTCCAGTCTTGACACATGGCTAAGAGGGACATCTCAATAGAGCTTGGGTGCATTTTTATGGCTTTTATTGTTTCTAATTTGTTTTACAGATCAAGTGATATTTATGCTGAATGAAATTGATCCTGAAACCCCCATAGGCAAATGTGGTAATACTGTGAGGTTAGAAAAGCAACAACCCCCTATTACTTGTCATCATGAGAACCAAAATAGCCTTGGCGTGATCAAAATTTTAGAGGTCTAAATTAATTTTACATCACTTTCATTCATACTCCCACTCACCCATGCAGAGGAGGAAATTAGCTACCTGTATTTAATCTAATATGTTCCCACTGTAAGCGCTGGTGGACATGATAGACTTAATCAGTTCACGCTGAATCAAATGGCTTACCAGACAGTGCTTAGCTATGTGCAATACATGAAGTTTCAGTGACAGTCCTGCATTTTTTTTCTGACCACATTTCAGGCAACAGTAGTCTTAGAACTAATTTCCTGGGAAAAAAAGAACACGGCATATCTATCCACCGCAATACTTTGAAGTTGTTAAATGTTAGGATTACCTTCAAAGCATTCCATTACATTGAAGACTAACAAATAAAAAATCTGTTTTGTAAAAAAATGTTTGGAACAAAAACAACTTCTATCAGCCACAACAGGCCTGTAGGCCTGAAGACAGGAAACATCCTTTTTTTGAGATAAGGGTAAAAGTGCTGACATTGTCACCAGTTGATGGGACTCTATCCGAGGGATAGGTGAAAACACTTGGGCATAGTGACATCAATTTTCAAGATGATTTAACTCCATGCTCCTGTGTTGGAGGAAAGAAACTTCAGACCCCTGATTTACCTCCTATGACAGCCACACGGCCCCCGAAACAATGTTTCCAAGGCTACTAGCGAATGACGAGTGGTCACGTCTGTACAGCCGTCCCCATTGGTTTGATTTATGTGACCGGGATCCAATAAAAATGGCAATCAAATCAACCCAGCCACTTTACAGGTAGAGGGCTGTCTGATTGAGTTGTCGAAGGCATGGCTGAGGCTCAGAATGATTATGCTGCGAAACGGAGAGGGGTCCATCTCTTCGCACCCAACAAGGACACCATACATCTCCCCATGCAGCTTTCCTACTCCACTGTGAAATGTATCCAAAATAACTGCACACCTACTGCTCGCCTGCCTCCCCTCTCTGAAGGTTATTTGTCGTCTGAAGGACTCTCCCTGTCAGAGTATGATGAATACCATGTACACAGACAAGAGCAGCGTCAGGTCCAGGATTAGCCGGAAAACTCACTGATCTGTGAATAACCTAAAAAAGAGGAGCTGAAGATTAGCAATGATGCTTTTAGGAATGATCCATCAAACTCAACTACCTCAGTCACTCAAATGAATCATCTCACTTGATTCTTTAACCCAGGCGCAGTGCGAGCGACTGCCGCGCTACCTGCAGGTCATGGAGATCATTTCGAGGATGTTTATTAAATCAGTGCTATCAATTTTCTTACTGATCATCTTTTATCTGTCCTGTCCTTGGGGATGAGTCAAGCACACAATGATGTTAAAGGTTGCAGTATTCAACTTATGGCTTTTCCATTCAACCTCCGGAGCTCCATTGGCAATATTGAATTACAGCCACAGCTATAAAGTACAAATTGGTACCTGAAATATGCCCTTTATTGAGAAGTCCTGTCACTCATGTTAACTCACTTCTGTTAACAGAGCTACTGCACAGTTCAGAACTAAAAACAAACAGAGCAAATAATAATTTTGAACTATTTGCTTTGGCTTTGAACTAATGACAGCATAGGCAGAGCTGTTTACTGTGCATGAGGAAGCACACATTCAGGAAGTAAATTGGATCAAAGTACAAGCAGCTGCTTAAGTACTTACTCGCTTCGATAAGCAGAGTGAAATCACCATCATTGTTGCATTAGAGTGACTTGCTTCAGTCACCGCCAGGAAAGCAGACAGGAAGAGGAGAGGGGAGCTGATAGTGTACCAGCTCCATGTGTCATGAAGGAGCTGCTGGCTCACAGCCAGCCTGTAAGAGAACAATTGAACATCACTGTAGAGCCTTTTTGTGTTGGAAACACAATCACCTTGTGGGAGAGCAGAACGCATTGCACAACAGGTACAGACACATCCTCTGGAATAATAGCCAAACACATGGAATTTAACTAAATCCATCCACAAATTACACAAGGTACATTTAAAAGCAGGTTTCCTTTTGTGGTAGTGATTATATAAACATTATTTTAGTATTATTCCACAGAAACCCGGGTTACCACAAAATTAAATGTAACAAATACAAATAAAACACAGTTTGGAATAAGCTATCAATTATAATCAAACATAGAAGCGCTAGCATGGACGTGAACCTGATTCCCTTTCAATATTTTCTCTTCGGGGTCAAGGCGGAGAGAGAAAACAGAGATTCTCCGAGCCAAAGGATCCAAAATGACATCATCTAAAGTTTCCACTGAACTCTGAAGACCTTTCCATTCCAGCAATGAGGACACAAGGAAAGTTCAAGGATTGAGCAAGTCAGTTGGACTAACATGCCATGGAACAGGAAATAGCCATTCATTGATTTTGTGTGTGTCCAGAAAGATCAATTTTATTCTTCCTTTGTTTTCAGACTACAATGCACTAAAGCTCCTGCAGCAGCAGGATATGTTTCGTAGCGCAGTCCAAATGAAGCTATAAATCAAGTGTTGGAGCAGAAACACATAATGTCATCCCCCATAGACCACGTACTGTACAGTACCTCAAACTCCTCCACTCTGCACTTACACTGTCTGTACAAACAGCATGACAATACCCGACAATCTAATTAATATGACTGTCAAATCGTCATAGCAAGGACTATTGGAAACTGATGTCAGGCAAAGGTAGCAGAGTGGTGTTTTACTTTATATCTGCTATGTAGGCCTGTTCATTCTCCAGTTTGGTAACAGAAATACCTGTGTTCGTCTATTTCAGCGGCGATGACTGAAGGCTGTGTTTGACCTGCTCTCAGATCAGGTATGGTGTGCATTAACAATATGAGATTGAATCCTCAGAAACATCCCACTGTTTGTTGGCGTATTTATGGCACTAGTGACATAATGTTTTGGTTCTTAGCATTTATTAAGGGAACTATAAGGTAGTTATGGGTTGGCTATTAACCTGTATGTCTCTTTCATTTCATATCATTTGAACGAACAGCACAAGCTCCTTTATGAGGGATGTTATCTTGTTCAGTATCATTCTGTTGTTATACAGTGGGTTGATTAAGTACGTGACTGTGTGTGTGTGTGTGGCTGTGTGTGTGTGGCTGTGCGTGTGTATGTGTGTGTGTTTGTAAACTGACACTTCTTTAATTGTATTGCACTTGTGCTATCTGGTCCCAGAGTTAACTCGTAAAAGTGAAGTCTCAAGCAGATTCCCAGCGTCTTCCTATTTAAGATTCATAGAAAAGACCATCCACCCCAATCAATATCTACTTGAGATTTAAGTTGCATTATGCGTCCCCTTCACAGGCATGATTTAAAACATCAGCACAAAGTATTCTTAATTTTATTGCCTGCTGTAAATTAAAATTAATGATGCTGACATCCACAATTAACAATGAAAAATGCAGATTCTTATAATTACTTTAGCAGTAATATTGTTTTCAGCCCAGGCTCAAGGTGCTCCTCATATGCTCCTCAACATTCAGTAAAACACAAAAAGACAGCTTCATTACATTTTATTTGCTATAGGAAAGAAAAAAGGGTCTAACAAAAATCCACAGCTCATTTGGGAATCTCTCGCCATGCATAATTAAGCAAATTTGATTGGAATTAAGCATGACTTCTTTTGGTTGGGTTTTAATGAATGCAAATCAGGCATCTACATCCCTAAGATTAATTTCAGCCAATTAAAAAACAAAGCTTGTTGGAAAGTGTAAAAGTGTTCAAAGCAGGGTAGCAAAGCAGTTTCTCTCTCCCTCGCCCGTTCCCTCTCTCTCTCCTCATCTCATCTTCATAACTTGCACTCAAGAGATTCCCCCCCTCAACTTTGATCATTAGCATGAAGTTACAGGCAAACAGTATGAATTCAAATGTGGCAGAAAAGCACTGCCAGGATCCTTATGCCTTTTTAATTTCAAAGTTACACCCCTACAACTAAATGCTGTCTCCATACAGTTATTGTTTGACTATTTGTTTTTTTCTGATTTTTTTTTTTTTTTTTTCATCACTGAGTAAAAAGTTTTGAAACACATTGCAGTGGGGATTGTGTCTACAGAAACAGAAACTCAGATATTAAGATGTGGTAATTTCTCCCACGTGATGCAAACACAAAGTTCAGAGAGTTAAATATGATGTTGCTCTGGGGTTTGACAAGACAAAATATTGCAATTATTCTACATTAGCTTTCCTACAATAATGTTGGCACAACCTGAAATCAACCTTTATCAGTGTTCAAGAGCATTCAATCCATCTGACTTAAGCACTCAGGAGATCTCATCGTGGTATTTTCCATGTGAAGGCACCATTGCACACCAGGCCAGTGACAAATAATGCAGCTCACACCAATAACAAATGTCAGTGTCAGACAGAGTCTATGGCAGGCTTAGGTAGGTGTTAGTCTCATTATGACAACCTTACATTACCCTTCAGCTCAAACGTTATGTATTTTTTGCACCTCTCAGTGCAGGGTGCAGCACAGCACTGGGTAAATCCTGATTATTTGGAGAGTCAGATGTAAACGCTAATGACTGAGGGCAAGCAGGCACCTTCGGGCTAATGCTAATCTGCCGGCACATTGCTCTGAGAACGCCTTGTACATTGATTTGATCTCTCACATCAAAAGACAAACAGTGGTGCAAGTCAGCACTTCCTCTGTCAATGTCATTCCTTGAAGTGATTCCTCCACACGTGCATCTTTATGGGCCTGGGGTGGGAGGGAGGGAATAGAGTATTAGGCAATCAGATCTATTGGCATTTCTTTAAAGGAGATTCATGGTGGGAGGAAAGAGGAAAAGTGAGGAAAAGTGTTTCCCCGTTCACCTGCCAACCAGAGCCAGTTCTGAGAGGCTTGCTGTGTTTAGATTGTATTAATCCCTCTGTCTCTACCTGTTATAGAGCTTTCATTAATGTTGTCTTTTAAAATCAAGTCTCCTGCAGAGTGGGGAATAAGTTGAGAGCACTCAGAACTCTGCGGAAAGTTCAAAGCGCCACAAGAAACCCTTTATGTTTTCCCTTAATCATTCAAAAGCCCATCCTAGTATGCCACTTGCGTAGCTCCTCCATATGACGGGAAGAATTAATATTTGGCCTCTGATGCATTCTTTTTGAAAGAATAAAGGAATGTGAAGGAAAAGCATTATCTATTCAAGGAGCGCAGGGAATACTCTCTCACTGCATCTCACAGTTCTGTTGTAGCTGCTGCGTCTCATTTTGTCTGCTGCAGATCACAGGACTGCAGACTGGTACGTTTCTGAGGGGGAACGGAGAGTGGGAAATTGTACTGTTTTATTAGAACCCTGTGGGAGAGTTTTGTAGAGGCAAGCATGCCATTGAGCCTATTTGCATCACGCTAGCGCTGAATAGATATGATAATATTGTGATACTTTAGAGTCACTCTCGCAAAAGTGGTTTATGTGATGGGCTTTTTTTTTGTGAATTTACGTGAGAGTTTCTGGCAGGGCCCCTCCTGATATCAGCAGAGATAAGTCTACATTACATTTTACATTTTTGTCCCCCTAAAACATCAGAGATCTCCGTTTTTGGACTATAACTTTTCATAATCTGTGGTTATCACTTCAGTGTGACAGACTCAGCTGAATCTAAACCCAAACTCTTACCATGTCACTGGTGTTCTTTATCAGTTGTTTTATTTTGTTTTTCCTTTCTTTCCTTTCTTTATTTTTTTTCTGTCTTTCACTCCTGCCCTGTGTTAATGTGTTAGCTCTGATGCCTTAGGCTTTTCATTTCATTCAGTAAAGGCTCATTGCTATAGAGTTGGCCTTATGCTTACTTTATGCACCAAGGACCACACATTCAAGTTCACTAGAGCAGACCTACGCGCCTTTTGAAGCATTTGGACCGCGTTATTATGAAAGTATAGTGTTCATACATTTGTAACTGCAATTGCAACTCAGCCATCAGTGTAAAATGTGCTATCCTGAGTTTCCTGAATGCAATGAGACAGAGAGAGTGGGAAAATGTGTGTATCCCTTTATTTCCACACATAATAACACAACAGAGGATTATTATTCCAGGGTAAAACCAGTGAAAGGCTATTCAATCCGTTTGTTTCAGACTATCCTAGTACAAAAATGAGGAGTAGAATAATTTGCACAGTCTTTAAAGATTCCATGCATTCAGCAGTGGCTGTAAAAAGCATTTTAATTAATGTTCTTCAAATTGCATTGAACTATTTAAAGAGGGTGGTGTGGAGAAAGTCTGTCTGCTAGGTGTTAGGCTAAATTGTGTAGAGCGAAGAGATGTTACTGAGAGATGGGAAGCCCAGGGGACAAGCGGGAGGACAATACCCCCTCTTGGGAGGATTTTATGCTGCTGAACTGAATTTGAATACATAAAGGAGAACTCAGGAAAAGGGAAAAGGGGGTACAACATAGCCTGTGTTCTCTTCATCCCCTGTGTGGAAAAAGACAGATTACTCCAGGTTTCTTTCTATTTGGGCCCTATTCTGAATAACTAATTTTGCATTTTAAAGTCTCAAGTTATGCCATGAGTACTTTACCTATTTCATGTTTCACCCCTACCCCCTCAGCCACACTTTCTGTGTCATATGTGTTGCTTTTCAAAAGAACTCCATTTATTTTAAATGACAATATCAGTTGCTGCTATGATTTATTGCAGATGTATTGCACTGCTATATAAATGTTGGATGCTTTGAACTGATTAACTCCATTAAAGGGACTGGTTTTGCCCCAGTTTGTCCATCTGTATTTCTGTCAGCAAGGATATCTCAGAAATGTATGAACATATTTGGTAGGCAGAGAAATCGGGGGCCGAGGAACAAATAACTAGCCTAGGTTTTGTGCAATCTGCATTTCAGCTATCAGACGGTTATTGTTCTTATGCCATAAATATGAAACTAACAGGGTCAAGGAGTGAGGTCTTTGGGTGAAAAAGCAAGTTGCAGAGTTGTTCAGCGTTGGTGGAGGTTTGCACTCTGCTCTTCTTCTACTTGGACTCATGCATTAATTATGCATGCATAAAATGCACCAAATGTTGTTTTACCAACATTTTCTGCAAACGCTCTGTGATGTTTTTGCGATTATGAAAGCTGCAGTAAAAACTTATATGGTAATACATATAATACTTACATTTAATACATAACACAACACATCACAATACAAAGAATGCAAGACACCCGTATCAGCACATTTTCCATGCTCAGGCAGGCAACGCCCCACACATTCTCCCTTCTTAGTTTTCCTGTTTGGTCTGCCGTCTTTACTTTGTCCCTTATCTGAGCATCATTCATTCCTCCTCCCTGATCCTGCACTTGGCTGTGGCCTGCGTGGCTTGGCACATTCCCATATTCCTCTTCCACTGCATGAAAGACACTGTTCTACACAGTTCTTTGTCTTCCTCCACCAAAAGGATCAGGATAAAGAGTGAGACAAAAAACAGAGAGAGGAAGAAGAACACGAACTGGCGCTGTGTGTTGATACCCTGTGGTCTCACCTGTTTGCATCTCACACCTGGCCAGAATGTCTGTCTGCATCCTGATCTCCTGCAAAAGAATGTGCAACACAGATTTTTTTTTTCTTTTAATTCACACTCAGTCACACAGTTAACACACTGTTGCTGTATGCAGCATATGTTTTCTCTTCTTACATTGTATCTAGCAAAACTGTGAGGTAGCGGTTATGAAATAAGAAATTCTTAGGTTCATGTAAATTTGCAAGTATTTGCACAGCATTAGTTACCGGCATAATTTTGCTATTTTGATATTTGTAAAACATTTGCGAGCCCTCCTGGATATTACAGAGCAGTGTTTCTCAAAGTGAAGTCCATGGAGCCGCAGAGGTGTTAGGACAGATCCAGGGGGCCTCCAGCACAATGAGGAATGGTTTAGATTCACAGTAATTTAATTTAATTTAATTTATTCCAGTTAAAGCAAGTACAGGCTGACTGTTGCAATCATAGTTTTCATTTCTACCACTATTATCTCCCAACATACAGTACTGAAAGTTACACAATTTAATTTTATATTAACAACAACGACAAAAATCATCCCATACTAAAGCCCATTCTAATAATCTAATTAAATCTGCATCTGTGGCTTTGTCTATGGTGGGCTACATTGTATGAAAATGTGTGAGAGCCCCTGTTGTAGAGGCATGTTCTGTTATTATGAAGTTATAAGGTCCAGACTGGGGTTGATGTTATCTGTGTTCCTGTAGAGGTCACTGTTGTGTGGTACCTCTGTACCTCTGTGTCAGAGCAGGAGACTATCAGCAGCCCAGGCAGCTCAAGCTGATGTCCTATATGTTGTCTGCAGCAAATACTGTGACATTGAAGGGATATGAGACTGAGAGACTGTGAGCAAGGAAAGGATTACACAGTTAATTTTTGTTTGCAAAGCCGTAATGTGTAATACAAACAACAACATCATTTTCAAGGGAAAAGTTTGTTGATGCTTAATCTGCGCGAGTAGTAATTATTTTCTTTTTCAAATGTTAATCATGCCGGGGTAGTGGTAAGTTAATTTGGATAAAATAAAGATTGTTCTGTACATATGTCCGAAGGCATCTTAGAATTGTAAGATCAGTTTCCCTCTGGAAGTTGCACATTATGTTAATCAGAAAATCCCCATATTTATGTATCTGCGAGACGATTGTAGTGAGCAATTAGGACTGGGCTTTATTACCAAGTACACAAACTAAATACCCTAAATGAGTTCATCTCAAGCATTTGTATATGCCATTTAACTCCGAAATCCTTGTTTATTGAACTCCAACAGTACATATGAATCAACTCTTTGGCATTAATCATGAAGTACAAGGGCCCAGATGGTACAGTCTTAGCCAAGCTTGAATTAATATGGGAGGGGGAATAACTACTGCATCAAAATCCTCTCAAGGACCTTTGAAGAATGACATGAATAATCATTGTCGTTGGATGTGCAGTTTATTAAGTTAGCAGAGCGTAGTGACCCACTGTAAACCAAGAAAAACTGTGTAACATGGAGCAACTCGGAGACTTCTTGATGGATGTCATGGACACTCACATCCATGTAGTGTGACCTCCTGTGTTAACCCTTAACATACTATTATCGTTTCATATCAGAACCACATCAGTATCATTGTGAGATGTACAGTTTATAAAATGAGCACTGACAAATGCGGCGCACTAATCATGGCTTCACATTGCTAATTCCTTTCATTGTTGTAGCCTGTTGATGTCAAATTTCAAATGGTACGTATTTCAGCTTTGATGAGTTTGATGCTGGTATACCAATGTTTACAGCATAGGAATGTACACTCTGATACACAGTAATACTGACATGCACTCATTATGGATCAGCAACTAACAACTAAAGCATGCTTAAAACAAAAGTCAAGGTGAATTTAGCTCTGTAAACAGGGGGAAATCATTAAAATTGTGATACTGTGCCCACATCAATCAAGAAACCCTTTCGTTTTTAAATATCTCATGTGCAGTCCAACCAATGAATCACGCTTTGATCTCACAGGTAAATTAATGCAATCGGGTTCTTTGCACCATATATCACTATCAATATATCCAGTAGGTGATTTGTTATTTTTTAACAGGGGGGGTGGCCCAATGGGAGCACTCCCCTGCGCCCACACCACCAACCAACACACACACACATCCGTGCACACCTCCCAAAGGACATTGTTGCAGCATGCCTTAACCATAACTGTGACGTTTCTAATTCTACAACTCCATTTCATCTAGTTATCTTCATTTTCTTCCTACCACAACTGTCTTTTATAACTGTGTATTAAGGCAATAAGTAAATAAATAATTAAAAAAAGGTTTATGAGCATTCAAGGGCACTTTTGCTCCAAGCCCTGTTAATTCCTTAGCAGGCCTCTGTTGTGCTGCAGCCGCACTTTCTCTTTCCCTCGTCTGGTGCTGTGCTCCTCTACACGAGAGAAAGTAAGAGAGGCCTGCATCCGCCCAAACCCGATTCTTTATGGCCACTTCATATTATCATATTGGCCTAACTAATTCTTGATATTATAATTTTGATTAGAATTTTGATTTAAGAGAACTGCTATTAGGGTAAAGACATATTTTGTGTAGACCCATTCATTAAGCATTACAATAATGCTTATTTTTCAAGACACACCGTAGTTTTGACGGTACAGCCTTTACCTTGAATTATGTAACTGTAGCAGCTGAGCGTGGTGCGGTCAGCGCAGGTTAATTTCCTCAGTCACATGACCTGCTTCACTCCCAGGTCACACCAAGCATCAAACTATGTCTGTAGTCATGTCTCCCATAAAATATTTTGTTATGGAGATGGCTTGGTCTGGGGTGTATTTTCAGCAGCACAGATGTTACTGAATGATCATAGAAATATTAAAAGAATATTATAGGAATACTACAGGCAGCAGTGTGTCTCTATGATCCTCGTGCTCTTCCACAACTACATGTTGCTACTTGCCACTTTGATCATGAAGGTGACACTACTCTGTAGAGTTTGTAGGCTACAATATAGTCCAGAGCGGAGTATTTACAGTATATAGTTTAAAGAATATTACAGATGAAACATATAGAAGGGCGGGACTGAGAGAAGAAGGTGCAATTACAAATCCGTTTGCCACTTCAACACCACGGACAGTGTCATGGATTTATCAATACACAGCACAGTTAGGCTGCTGATATTTCAGAGTCTAACTTGCATAAATCTCAGATAAAGGATCAATCGCCATGCTGTTCGCCATGTCGTTTTCCCCATAGACATATATACGTATATATGTCTATGGTTTTCCCTGCTTGCAGTAACCATAGCAACAAAGACGCCCCAGGATTCCTTGCGGATCAAGCATGCGCAGATGTAACTGAATATTCCGGTAGAGGGCATTTTCCGATTAAGGCGTTTACATGGCACAATATTCTGGTTAAAACAGGCATATGCCAGTGGTCTTATTCGGAGTTTTCTCCAACCGGAATGTGACCTTAATCGGGTTCGGTACATGTTTACATGACTCATGCACAACCGGAATATTGCGGATATTCCGAATAATACAGGAATATGGTGTGCATGTAAACGTGCTCAATGAGGCAGGCAGACTAGACTAACATTTTCAACTAAAACTCTCTGCTACTAGAGGACAGACAGGGAATATCAAAGGTTAACAAGGGGGGGGGGCACTTTGGTCATTTTGCTCACAAGGGGGATGGCATCCCCCCTCAAATCACCTACTGAATATATCAATCAACCTTTCCTGGACCAGTTTTCAAGAAATTGTTCACTAAAGAAAAGTGTAGAAGATAATTAAGTGCACTTTTTGAACTTTTTCAGATGTGATACATTAACAGTAAAACAACCATATCCTATAAGCTACCAGCAGTCAGCAGAATAGACAAATCAATAAAAACTGCTGTTCTGGGGTCAAATGGTGAAAATGGTGGGTATATACTGCTAACGTGTCCTTCACTTAAGCAGCACATAGTAAATGCTCGATTTTGCTGTGGATATTAACTGCATGTATGGTACTTAACGGAGTGCATGAATCTCGACTCAGTAAAGCAAGCCAATTACAGAATCCTATACTTTGAAATGCACACATTATGTATTCTACCAGAGCTGATTTCCTGAGTCCAAAGGACATCGCATCTCATTTCTTGTCACTTGTCTCCTAAATTCCTAAAGGTACAATTAGCATTTTGTTTGACAAAATGTTGAAAGGTTCATAGATTGATATTTGCAAAAATGCAGCAGGATGTTTTTTTCAAATGCAAATTCTGACATTTATTAACTTTTATTACAGATACTATGTTTATGGATTGTAAAACTCTGCATACATTTAATGAGAATAAAGTAAAATTACAATGTTTAAACACAATCAGTGTAGCGAACCAGCAAGTGTGTAATTTAGTGTTGTGTGGCAGTGAAATGTTTTACGGGCCTTGATTTACGCCCTGTGCATGGCATTTCTAATGAGAGCAACCAACATTGCAGTGCGCCCCTGTTCCAGGAAACTACATTTACAGCAGATCTTTTTTCTCAAGAGTGTTTTTCCCTTGTGAAATAATGTCAGCACTTTCCCACCTTCAAAGTCCTTTTGTTTCCAGATCTATTAACAATTCTAATTGTACAGGAACACTTGTTAAGTAAGGCTGGTAAATAAAGCAGGAAACGCATTATTTCCTTTTAGTGCAGATTAAAGGTACAGCTATGCTGGGTTGAAACACATTAATGAGGTTTTAAATAAAAATGCTGGCAGGGAATTTACACCGCTGACTGGTTTAACTGCAGTAAGCAGTTGATTTTCCTTGATGTTAAAGGGGAACATTATTTCACCCACTAATGAAAAATACATCTTTCCACCCTCCTATCTGTTAATTAACATGTTTGTGTTAAGGGATCTTCAAAAAGGGATACAATCGCTTTCAATCTGATTAAAGTAAGTGATACATAATAGGGAGGTTGTTTTCCTTGGGTCCTTCTGTTAATTGAATAGCTTTGTATGACTTGGAATGTTTTTCCTAGTCACAACAGTTTGCCTGGACCTAACTGCTCGGGATGCCCCTATCTTAATTACGGATCGTTTTCCAAATGCGGTTCAATTTCCTCAGCAGGACAGTTTCTGTTAACTGCTATTTTTAAGGCCAATAACAACGTCAAAGCCGGGGATGATTAAAGCAATTAAAGTTTCCCTTTGTTTTCCAAGCAGAGCGAGATAGGCCTGCGTGTTTGTACAGCATTTATTAAACATTTACTAAATGGAATTGAATCTGTCATCGATGAAGTTTTCTGAGACAATTACCTTTTAGCATGGCAAACACTGTTTCACTCAGCCAGCGTCTCACAGCTTATGGCTGTGATTAGCCAGTTGATTTCATCAAACCGAACTAAAATCCTCCAGCAAAGAGGCAGAGAGAGAGAGGAAGACAGAGAGAGAGAGAGAGAGAGAGAGAGAGAGAGAGAGAGAGAGAGAGAGAGAGAGAGAGAGAGAGAGAGAGAGACAGAAAGAGAGAGAGAGAGAGAGAGAGAGAGAGAGAGAGGAAGTGGTTTAAGCATAATTTTACCATCGGAATTTCTCAATTAGCATACCACATTTTCTCCATTAGATAAACTGCCTTTAGAGAGCTGGCTGGTTTAATCTGTTTAATGTCCGTGTAAACTATAATCTCCTGATTCTAAAAAGAAATCCCTTAAGGACATCATTCGCATACACTCTATAAGACAGTTTCTGAAAGACATGATCAAGTGCAGCTTTTAAAGAGGGATTGAACAGCGATGGGATGTTATGCCTATCATGCTTTTTTTCCTGTGGCGCGTGGATTGTGCAAGTTGTGGTTTCACTTGCCTGAGTTTAGCTAATCATAACTAATTGCACTTTTACCAGCTTGTCCTTGCTTGACTATCACTAGAACATGCAGCACATCTTCATTTGAGTTTCTTTCAGCTGTTTGTTGGGTGTTTCAGCTTCCTGAGTCTTCTGCTGAGTGATGATATGAGTGTCATGGCAACAGCCTGTTGTCTCTGAAGTCGTATGTCACGTTAAGTCACTCTGTCTTGAAAGATGGCAGTTGCCATTCTCTGAAGGATAGTTTAGAAGAGATATCACGACGTGACGTGATACATGAATCCAACTTTCATTTCAGATTGAATCTGGATTTTATGAGGAGGAGAACATAGCAGACAGACTGTGTGTAAATGTATATCACTGGCATTCATAATAGCTTTTGGCTGTTAGTGTATATGGATATAGAAATCAAGCTTCGGTGTTATCCTATTGAACGATGAGCAGAGAGAAATCAGACCGTTTACATGCATATCATTGCCCTCCATCATACACTGCAGGCTGTATGAATTAGGACCTGCAAACACAGCCTCATTCTCCTTGCATCACGCCAAGAGTCACTCCATTGATTACCCTTCCCCGCGCCCAGGAAATGGCTCATGCATCTCGTGTACATTATAACAAATGTTCTCTTTGCATTACAATTGAATTGTGATTGTTATGTTCAATCAATGGGGAAAGGTCACGGGATCGCTCCTGCCAGCGCTTTAATGGAGAAGTCGATGGGGATTCATTTTAATCACTGCGGCTGTGGCAGAATGAGCACAACACTGAGAGACTGTCAATGGCCCGGTAATTACCGCTGTTTATACAGGTTTCTGCTTTAGCAATTTAGATATCCACAAATCTCTCTGTTTCTCTCACCGCAGTTATATTGGAAGCTGCGTGGCATCAAATGAAGTACTGTAGGATGTGGGCCGTGACTACTCTAATTGTGGGTCTATCGGTGAGGCTGGCTCTTTGAAAATGAAATGAGCTCTATTCGCTCCTCTTTTGAGGAGTTACATTACCAGGGGGCTGGTATTTTACATACTGTGTGTGGAGGAGCATTCTGTTGGCTCAGCTGAAAAGGCTGGATTGTCGCCCAATCTCTGCCTGTAACAGTTGTCCTAAGAGGTGGGAGGCTGTGAATGTATATTATCAACCTTTACAGCACATGTCCATCTGAATAAACTGTACTACAGTATGCAACCCGGTATGACGGAGATTAAAACAGCACAGGTAGACAAAGTAATCACACTGTTGTCTTACAGAAATAACCTCTGATTCCCATTCTGTCTACATGTATGTGATTAGCTACATAATTACATGAGGACTTGCTTCTCATGCAAGAAAGAGATTACATATAACTTGCCTTGTTAGGAAGAATACAAAGTGAGGGCCTCAGAAGTAGAGTCAGACTTCACCTCCAGCCATGATTGATTTTCCTGTTTTTCCTTGCTTTGTGCTTCTCTTTAACAATATACACTGTATGTCTGAATCTGTGCTCAGAATTGCATTCCTTGTTGAATGATATATAAATAGCACCAGATAAGGCCTAAAGTACAGTTCAGTGTAGGATTGTGACTGAAATGTTACTGGGCGTTGCAAAAGTGCTGTTCCCAAATCAGAAAGCTCACAGAAACTTTAACTAAACAATCAATAAGCCAACACTGTGAGAGAAGCCTACTGTCATTCCTAACAGACTCACAATGACTGGAAAGAAATTGCTGTGTCCACTGGAGAATATTATCACACACCCTCAACCGTCAGTGTGCTCTCTGACATCTCCCCTTCACCCCGACTGGCATGTTTGTGTTGGATGGTGTCTCAGGATAGATGGGGTCACGGCAGTGTAACCTTGGAGAAACAAATATTCATGATCAATAAGTGCTTTATTCCGAGCATCTAAATGATTCTTATGTTTGAAGCTCCTTCTCTCCCCCTCATTAGCCCATGTGGAGGAGTGGTTTGATGATTTATGGAGGCTGGGTAAAAGGACATTTTAAAAGACTACACAATATCACTGCTTTCAAATGTCATGTAATCATAGGTTAGGGGAGAGTGCTGGGCACAGAGAGCTAAGTGATGTTGCTGATAATGAATTGCCTCTGAAATATAATACATCGTGAGTATGATTCTTTGTTCCAAGCTCTGTACACCAACTCTGTACAATTAAAGTTATTTATCTCTCTCGTTTTTTAAGTTCATCAATTATATTGTGATACACTTAATGTCCATAAGGGGATGATGTATGATTGGTCTAATTATTTCTTATTCA
The DNA here is from genome assembly GCF_902150065.1 of Myripristis murdjan. Taxonomy (NCBI): domain Eukaryota; kingdom Metazoa; phylum Chordata; class Actinopteri; order Holocentriformes; family Holocentridae; genus Myripristis; species Myripristis murdjan. The sequence continues at coordinate 21,648,884 of NC_044000.1, forward strand.
CCATGCTTTCTAAAGCATATCAATTTTGTTAATACCATGTAATTAAAACACGTCAGTGTGCTACAAGTTGCTAGCTGTATTAATGACTATGAAAATTATTTTAATTAAATAGCCAATTATAGAAAAATCCTAACCATGAGAATTGACATTTAAATGAATTCAATTTAAATTGCTTTTCAACATTGTTTTATCAAAGCTTTATGGGGTGAATAAATTATTACATCAAACAATATACTGTGTCATTGATCATACAGAAGTCTTGTCCCATATCCATACATTTTCAAATACTTTCCTGATACCATACATCATGCAGGGTGATTAAATTCTGACAGTAGTCATTTGTTTGCTGCAATCTCATCCAGATATACTGTACTTCTGTGCACTTTTAGGAGAACTCTTTGCTAACTGTTGAAGTTATTTAGTTGACAAAGTAGTCAATCACATTGGGAACTGCAGTCATGATCTTAATCTTCACCTAGTTGTGCAAGGGCCATTTAAAGTTGCTGTTATTTAATTGTACCTGCCACAAAATGTTGGCCTTTTTATTTTATTTCCAAGCTTTGTTGGTAATGTGACACCTTACAGATTGAGTCTCCTTGTATTACTTTGCATTAAGTCTTAGACTAGTTGTTTTCACATTTGTACTGAATTATGTTAACATGCTATTGAAGTGATGTGAAGCAGAATGTAGCATTATAATGTATGACACACTATGAGGAAAACTTAACTGTACTGAAGTTAGTGAGGAGCTCAAATTTTATTTGTGCAGCCATGCTAAAAAAAAATTCTAACTCTCACCATAATGAAAGTCAAATAGCAAAAAACATTGTGGAGTACTGTACCAATATACGCTAAACCCTTTATTTTTTTTTTTATGCTGTGTTTTCATAACTGAGGTCAGACATGCAGAGCCCTCCCAGTTTGTTGAAAGGCCCTTGTATCTAAAACATCATACATATCCTGTGGTGCTTTGTAATACCTATTAGGCTACCCGAGCTCATATTTTTCCCCTTTCTCATATACTTTTTCTGCATAATGTTAATGAGAGTCATTTTTCAGACATTACAAGCTCAATGATTTGCAGTTAACCCATGCAAACATGAGAAATAGTGGGCAAACTATTGTGACATTCATTGTATATAATGAAATCTTAATATGGTGCATATTTAAGTGAAAGGTTAGCAACATAAAGGGCAAATGGATTGCCTGGCAATGAATTTTAAGCAGCTATTGATTTTACACTACAAGCTACCTCTTTCCCTGAATGATAATTTTGAAATGGCACACTGCTTATCTTAAAGCTGATCTGACACACAACAGGAATACACAGAATATTAAGGCAAAGGCAGGCTGTGTGATAAGCAGCACTCTTCTTGATGTGCACTGCACTCATTGAACCTAATGAGAATACATGATAACTGCTGATGAACTGTCCAGCGTCCAAAAAACACACACATATCTCATGGCAAACAGGCAACAGTGATCGGAGTCGTGTAAAATACTGAAATGCATGGGTGCAATAGCACACGCTGTTACAAGAGCGTGTCTCAAAAGTTGTGGTTATTTTGGAGTCAAAGGCAATCAGTGTATTTGAGTTGGTGTTTGAAAAGAAACTGAAGTAAAGCCATAACAGGTGTGCTGATACACTAAAATAATCTTCAATCATCATTTAAGGCATTTAAAGCGTCAAACAAACGCTTGTTGAAAATCAGAAACTGGGAAAGTCCACTTAAGGTTTTCAACACACCTTAAAGACAACATTTAAATTCAAAGCATAATTCTCATCAGCTGATTTCAGCTGCGATAATAATTAATTTTCTCACACTAAGTGGATGATTTGGCCGGAGAGCTCCTTCACAAAGTGCCACAGTGTTATTCCGTCCTCTCTTCCCTATTCATCTTTGCTGCACTATCTGAAAGTGCGGTCTGAGATTGAGATGGAGCTGGTGAGTTCAGTTTCCAGCTGGGTCACAGTTTGGCACTCAGCGTCATAAAATTATTGTTGGGGTACAGCCCTTCAACAGGCTAGTGCAGTGCCTGGGGGCTGTGCAGTCTGTGTGCTATGGCTAAAGAAAACACTTAATCAATATCTTTTCTTTTAACATCACTGATTTAATGTGTTTATATCATAGAAATTAATTTCATGTTTTTAAGAGTGTGTTGCTGGTCTCAAACACTATAAAATCTAAAAAAAAAAAAAAAAAAAAAAAAAAAAAAAAAATGTTAGAGGCAGTCAGTCTAAATATAACATTTGTTTGAGTACTTACCAACTGCCAGATGTGTAAACTCCAGCAATTTAAGAGTTTTCAGTTCCCTTAGTTGTTGCCTCTTCAGCTCCAGCATACTACATCTTGGGTTTTTCATCACTTTTTTTTTTTTTTTTAAACATTGCCATTGTTTTGACACTGTCAATGATATATTTAATATTTGCAAGATGAACAGTTACCATGTGTGGTGAGCTGGAAAAGGACAAGAGCTGAATAAGTGCTGTATTTACTGCTGGATTACAACACAGAAAGGAACAGGAAGACAACTGTCAGAATGTAATCTGTTGGAGATGTCTTATTGTGGAGTCAAACTGTAATTAGCTGTCTAATGTCTACCAAACACCATTTGATTACTCTTAGACACACATAGACTACCTTTATTTCAATGTCTATAAAATGTGAAGGTTATTTATTACAATAGGTATTGAGTAATCTAAGTTTGATTTGTATTTAGATTAAACCATTATTTTAAGTTGTGTAATCATGTTAATTCATACACAACATTTACACTTTGACTGTTTAAATACAATGTTCAAAGCAGAGCAGTTTTGAGACCTGCTCCCCTCTCACAGATGGGCTGTACCTTGAGCAGTGACTCATAACAGGCATACTCACTCAGTAATTATGACTTTACACAACTCAAGCCTGTCAAAAAAAAAAAAAAAAAAAAAACTTTATTAATTGCAGACTGTTAACAGGATTGATGCCTGGATGTCACTGCTGTTAAACTGTATAAAACCTCCTTCAAAGGAAAAAAAAAAAAAAGTGCAAAAGTTGGTCCAAACATTTTGATGCTTTTAAAGTTATAAACTCTAAACTTGTGATCACAGCCCTCATCCGCTTGCTGTGCTTGCATGCAGTGGGATAGCAGGTGCAGAAGTCACCACAGTCCTACTTCAAGTGTGATTAGTAGGCTACTACAAATCACATGATAACCTATCACACCAATGAACTGAATTTTAGATGCAGCAGATTACTGCGTGTTTATTTTGACCACGGGGCAGCAAATTCCAGATGTACTTGAAATTATCAATGATTATTATCTTATCTCTCTTATTTGGAGCAATACAAGATTTTAAGAGACCTGTAACATTTGAGTAGTAGCCTTATAGCCCAGTTATCTGTTCTTCAAAGGCTTCCACTGTCCCCTAGCTCCTCCCTCTCTGTACCGTGTGACAACAACAACTCATCCACAGAGCGGAGCTGCACTTTTCAGCTCATTTTCCTCCTGTCATTCCTCCTCCTATCTTTGATCATTGTCCCGCCGCTCACAGCCCCCCCTAAACCCTCACTCAACACGCCTTTTTCAGCATCTCTTTTTACTTCCCAACTTATCTGAGGAGCTAAACTCCCGTGGATTCTTTCATTAAGGGGTTTCTCGGCAGGCTGGGTTTTATACTTTGAACTTCGGCTACTCTCTTCCCCCTCCTGTAGGTGACCATGGCCGTACCGGCTGCTCTGATCCCACCAACTCCTCTGGTCCCACCGCCTCCGATCTCGACTCCTTCCGCGACGACGTCCCCTCCGTCGGCAACTTCATCTCCATCTCCATCCCTGGCACCCCCACCCGGACCCGGACAGAACCTGTTCCGATCGGAGCTTCTCGGCACCAGCAGCCCGGGCATCCCGACCCCGACCGGGGCTCTTCCCCCCAGCAAACCCGTGTACTCGACCCCGTCGCCTGTTGAAAACACCCCGCAGAACAACGAGTGCAAGATGGTCGAGTTGCGCGGTGCCAAAGTGGCGTCTTTCACCGTGGACGGCTGCGAACTCATCTGCCTTCCTCAGGCTTTCGACCTGTTCCTGAAGCACCTGGTCGGCGGACTGCACACGGTCTACACCAAGCTGAAGCGGCTGGAGATCACGCCGGTGGTGTGCAATGTGGAGCAGGTCCGCATCCTCAGAGGGCTCGGCGCCATCCAGCCCGGGGTGAACCGCTGTAAACTCATCTCCAGAAAAGACTTCGAGACGCTCTACAACGATTGCACCAATGCGAGGTTAGTGGAGAGCTCTCTCTCTCTTTACGGTATTTTGGTTTAAATGTCTTTACGCCCGGTCGTGCGTAAAGGCGCAAGAGCAAGGAAGGGGGAGACATTTTTCCTTTTTCATGTACAAGACGTTCAAGGGATATGATTACACTATAGTAGCTTCATTTTATTATTTGCTGTTGTGATGTATAGAGTAGGCTGTGTGTGCGTGTGTAGGTCAAACTCTACAAGTGCCTTCAAACAACCAAGCATGTGCTCGTGGTTGCCTGTTGGATTGGACGAGGCCAGTGCGCATCGCCAGAGAAAAGTTTAGAGAAAGTTTTTAACACGTGTAGAGCAAAGCTGTGCCATGATGGATAGCCTGTCTGCCCAGAGCAAGTGAGTCGATAGCCTGGGCTGCACCACGACTGAGTTTCACAACACTGTTGAATAAACTTCAGGTAGACCCACCGCTATAAAGATAATTTCAGAAACAAGAGCCCCGGAGCAAAAACTGTCACCCTCTCCGTGAAGCATGCTTTACTATAATTCCACTCTAATTTAAGGCGACTATTAGCTGAACTTTGTTATTAAACGACTTTGAAATAAAACTAGGTTATGCCTTATTGTTTGCCCTTGCCACAGGGGCAGCATGAATTCAATTATGATAACTTTGCCTTTCCATAAGTAAACAAGGAAAACACAGATGTTCACAATTAGCACACCATAGATCACACATAATGCTTTCTTTCTAGCAGTTATTTCCTTCATACTGATAGTCAGGACACAAATTCATTAGGAAGTTACACTCTACAACCTACACAGTAGGAGAGTTGCTGTTAGAGGACAATTTTACATAAATGGCAGAAATAATTATCAGACTCACAAATTCATGCTATACCTCAAGTGAAGCAGTCTCATGGATGCAGCCTAGATTTCATTAATTTAATGAAATTACTGTACAGTTGGGGGGAGCAACTACAGAAGTGAAAATTAATGCATTACCCTATATTATTGAATTCAGTTTTTAAAGCTTTATGTGGGTTCACATGGAGTGATTTAAGTGGAGATCAATATTTGATTAAAAGCCATTTTTACTGTCCTGTTGCTTATATGCTTTGATGTATTGCCCAGCCTCACAGGATGGTTCAGCCTGGTCAAATTTGCCATCTTACCTGTCACTATGATTGATTCCATATTGATCTCTTACCCAGAAATGGGCAGGAAATGCAAATATGATGGAAAGACTCACATCAGAGAATAGCAGTAAACATTTTAATAGTCACAAGGTATTCTCAGGTTAAAACAAATAAATAAATAAAAATAACACAGCTTTTAGGTAAATTGTAATCTATAATTAAACTTACTGCAGACCTGACCGTTAGATGTTTTTTCTTGCATGTGCACATATATACATTCATACCACAACCATGGTATGACCACATGCATGCATGTGCGTGTACACACACACACACACACACACACACACACACACACACACACACACACACACACACACACACACACACGTACACATACACACACGCACACACACACACACACACATACACACACACACACAAACCCACACACACACACACACACACACACACAATGTCAAATAAACTAAAAATAATGCACTGAAAACAGATTTTTTTTTTTGTCGGTAGTACACAGATACACTTGAATTTAGCATGAATAATTTTTTTAAAAATGAAAGTATTTTTCTTGTCTGCAAAGTTCACTATCATAGTTCACTAAATGAAATAACATAACACATTTTGAAGAAGACAGAAAGTAACATAAAACTGTCACAAGCATGCTGTAGGGATTAAAATAAATTTGCAGGAATTGTTGAGATGAAATTCAGGTATTTTCTAATACTTTTATGTAGTTTGTCTGTCCTTCCTACCGGTACAATATTAGCCTACTTGCTTTTATTAAACACAGATCCCACTTTATGCTTGGCTCGAAACAATTGTCACCACATAGCCTACACATACACAGTGCTCATAACTATGCTGCAGCTCCATATTTCCATTCCAGTAGCAGTTGTCTCAACAGCTTACCTGTGCTTAAGCATAATTTACATAGAGCATCAGGGGAGCAAAGATCTCCTCCCTTCATATAGAGAAAGTAGAGAGCTGAACGTACTGTGGAGTGTCCCTCCTCTACAGGCTGGCGTGGGGCTCCAGGTGACAGAGTGTGTGGTTGAACTCTACGGGTTGTCAATGGGGGGATGGCCAGCGATGGGGTTAAAGGATAATGCAGTGCCTCGCGTCGCTTTAATGACGCTAAAGTGCTGGGCTATTACGGGCACATGGACAGGACTGTAATTGTCTCTGAAAGCAGCCAGGTTCTCTCGGTGTTGGGCTGAAATCAATCACTCAGACCCGGCCTGCCTGTCTGCCTGCCTGCCTGCCCCATTTGGAGAATTACATCATGGAACAGCGAGGCATCCGCTGGATAAGAGGCTTCTGTTACTTAGAAAGAGTTGATTTTATTTGCTGGGATGTGTGCTTTACACTGTCTGTCATTGAATTGCTGTTGACAAAATGATCAGTCTCAGTAAACAGGACACAGGTTGCCCTGTAGGCTAAAACGAGTTCCCTCTCCTAAGTCGATGTTCCTTTTTGTAGTGACTTATTGTCAGATAAAAAGTATCTCAGTGCACCAGTTAACCCTCTCAGGTTACACAACAGCGGTCTGCTGCCCGAGATTGTTTAGCTTTTCATCTCGCCCCTAATACCACAATGTTGCTTTACTCTTTTTATACAGTGGCAGAGTGATAACAATGAGGTGAATAATACTCCTGTACAATGGGTCTCACTATTTCACATGGCGTTTTTTTCCTCTCAGGGTCTATTGTGTTAAAACAACACCACTCTCATTTTACACACAGTGCGAATGTGAATAGCATCACAGAGCACCGGCGCATCCCGCTGTTTTAGTTTTGATGCGGACAAAAACAGACGCTAGCCAAATTGTTCCCCAGTATGCTTACTTTAGGGTCAAACTTTTTGAAGACATTAAACAAAAAAACAACGCTTTTTGGAACTGCTGAATGGGAGAATTTCATTTATTTGTTTTATTTTATTTTATTTTATTTTGGAGGTGCATCTAAAAATGGCAATTGTTTTTGAAGCCTTCCTTTTACATTGTTCACTGAGAGGGGTGTTGAGCTATGAGTCCTTTGCCTAATAAGGGACCCAGTAATTATAGTAATTATTGTTCATCTTTATAGATACTAGGGATATAGTCATTCTTGGCCCCTTCATTTTCTTAAGGACTCTCAGGCCAGATTAGCAGTGTTCCCCCTCGCTCCCAGACTGATCCAGGTTCAGTAATCTCCCCTACATTATGACTCTGGCCCTCCAGGAGCCCTCTGTTCCAGCTACTTGTTTTCCTTTTCATTTTCCCTGCGGTGGGATGGAGAAGGTTCTTATTGCCGTGTGACACTTGAACTCTGTGAAAGGTTATTATAACATGGGGGGCGGTGCAGAGATATCGCATATCTCATTGGTGTGCTTTGTGGAGGCAGGCTATCCGGTGCTGGGGCGCAGAAATGCAGCAGTTAATTGACAATCATTGTCTACCCCTGAAGGTTAACCACATGCCCCAGACAATGTCCCACCACTGGGAATGGGACGGCTTTTCACTTACATGCCCTTCTTAAATAGATTTCTCCGCTCGTTTTAGTCAAATAGAACTTCCTCTGAAATGTTACGAGTGACAGGTCACAGTGAAATGGCTTTTGGTTCAGCAAATATATCTAATTGATACTGATATGACAGTGCGTGTTATGAGAGCCATCACCTCTCTTGTTCTTATTTCAAGAGTGTTTATGCCTAAACACACATATTTGCAAATGACGGTAATTGTTTTGTTTAGCGCTCAGTGTGAGCTGCCACTGAGGGTGCCAGCTTGTCTCTCTCCCTCCTCTCCTCTGCTGAGCTCTCTTATAATATATTTGTTTTCTACAAGGCACGGATGTGTTTACAGGTACTCAGGGGAGATTTCTGGATTCCATTCAAATCATTCCCAGTCAGAGTGGGTGCTAAGATACCCGTCACCCAGCAACCACATCCAAGAGGGAGCTTGGGCGATAATAACTTCAAAAACAGAGTGACAGATGCCTGATTAGAGAGAAAGAGAGAGGGGGGGAGAGACAGAGAGAGAGAGAGAGAGAGAGAGAGAGAGAGAGAGAGAGTGTGAGAGAGAGAGAGAGTATGTGAGAGAGAGAGAGACGATGGTATACAAAACTGTTTAAAAATCCAAATTTATTCAGGTACTTTCTTGAAAGTCAAATTGGCACTTACACTGTGTGTTGTTTCTGTAGTAAAGGAAAAAAAAACATGCACGCATTTTGAAGTTTTCTTTTTACATTTTTAATCCATCAGAGGGGCTCTGCTAAATTTGATTAGGTACAGTACATGTGCTCAAATCAACTGTGCAGTTGGCAGATGGCGGCAAGGTGTTTTTTGCAAACAAATAGAGTCTCCTTGAAAATCACAATTGCTTTATTGACTTGACATTCATTCAGTTGGAACAAGTGCAAATTAAAACAGATCTTTTTTTTTTTTTTTTTTTTTTTTTAAGAATAATCCTGAGACTAACTCAGTGCACAAAAGCAAAATAAATTTTCTCATTTTTCAAGCCTATACACTATTTTTGTTATATCTTACATTAAAGCTCAAAACAGACTCCACTTGTTAAAGAGGCTTTGTTTAACATTGTCTAATATCATTTGTGGATTTAGAGGCCATTAGCATGGCAAAGACGCCTTTATTGCGAATTTGCCTGTTGGATTCATTAATTGTACAGGCTCCCATCTTATTTGCATGCCTTTTACTGGATGGGCATCAGCAGTAGAATCAGCGATGATTTTTGGGATACTTCTGCCAAATAACTTACTTTAAAATAATTCATCACCATCAGGTCTTTCCCCAGTGATCAATACATTCAAATGACCTATTTTTACTATCTTAACCAACCATGAAAGATATATCAGGGTGATTTTATAGACAACAGACTTAAGCAGTTTAAAATCCCTCTGTCAATATGAATTACCTAGCATATTAAACCAGATTTGTTAACAGTGATTTTGCCTGATGATTTTGCACCTGAGACTGATTGCCTGACAGGCCAGCAATGGATTTTGGGTCATTCTGATTTCCGTGCTCTTCCTTCCTCACTCAGCTCTCCCTAGCTTGTCTTTACTCACGGGCTCCTTCACATTACAGCGCATTTAGGGAGCATGGCGGAAGTCACTGGTGCTCGGACCAGGATGTTAAATGCAACTGACAGAAGTTAGAGGGAGCAGATGAGATTTCCTGATTGGAGAAGGAATGCAGGCCCTTGCTTGGCTCTGTCTAATATGGTCACATAGAGAAATTGATTTTCCTCAGAAATTAATTAATTTTTCATATAGCCCAAAGCTGGAGTTTAAAAAGAGTGCACACTTGCTGGTTTCCTATTTTCCCCCCTTTTTTAAAGAATTATTGCCTAATCATATTAATACTTTTGCCCCAAGGATGAAAAGATAATTGTACAAATGCATTTGGAAATATGTATCACTGAGTATTTATGATTAAATTATGCAAATAACTCCGCTCCCATCCTTCGTGGGCCCAGATTGTCTAATTAGGATTGATATGGCGAATAGATGTTGGGGAATCTGAATACAAGCATGTCCAAAGAGCAGAAAATTGAAAATGACAAGGCTGGAATCCTTAAAAAGTGTGTAGGTTTTTTTTTTCCTCTCGGTCTAATTCGGCGTAGCTGTATCAGGAGTTAATTTTCCCCGGCTTCATTTCTCGTCTGAGCTGACAGGAAAAGGAATCCATCAGGGAAGCAATCTCAGATGGGATTCCACAAATTTCCTCCACTTGTTTTTTCTCCCCCTCTTCATTTTCGTGGAGGCTATCAGGGATGAATCTTCTCCTGAGTAAACACGCAGATGTTATTCCTCCTGTATCAATGTTTTTGGAGCTCTCTACCCAATACAAGGGACTCCTCCTCAATAATTGGAGTATAATAAGAAAGGAATGTCATCCAACAAAAAGCCCCTTGTACCTTTGGAATTTCAGTGAAATAATGCACGTCACATTAGTCAAACATTTTCTTTATTTTAATAAAAGTAAGGAAACACATTCCAGAGGTGTGCCATCTCTCTCTCTCTCTCTCTCTTTTTTTTTTTTTTTTTTTTTTGCTATTTCTCTATTTTAAAGCACAAAAGAGAGAATTTGGCCTTTCTCATTATATTCAGATGATTTCTTGGGTCGTCATGACATATGAAGATGTTTTGAGGGGGTCATGTTGTCTTTTCATGCCAAGTTACTGCTGAAGAAGGAATACATGAAAAGAGTCCACAGTTATGAGTAATGTGGAACACTTTTAATTGCAAAATAATCAAATTTGCATCTGATCGGGCGCTCAAATAACCCACCTAAAAATTCCAGTGCATCCACAGAAAAAAAACATAAAGGCCGTTCTTGAAATACAAGATTTTTAATTTTTAAATCGGAATAGCCCAAATGACTTGACACACATACGCATGCTGACACACAGAAACACACTTTTCTCTGCATAAGGATTTACTTATTAGAGCAACAGGCGGCCTTCTTTGGAGAAATCAAATAATTCAGTGTATGTTGACACTAGTTTAGGCCAGTAGTTACATGTAATTTAACAACAGGCCTGCTCCTTGCTGCTCTCAGTGGTACATCACAGAGGAGAAGCCAGGGAGGAAATGACATCCGTTTCCCCTCTCTCTTCTTCTGTTGTTAGCTTCAGAGGAACGGCGCAGCACAGGAATGGCTCCAGTGCCTCCAACAGTATCTATTAAAGGGCTGATTGTTATCTAATCTTTACCTGGCGCTAGCTGGAAAAGCCCTGAAGCTAATGACACTTGAGACTAGCAGCACATTCTATGGCTGTTCAAAGCATCTGCTCAGTCAATACCTTCTGACGAAAAAACCAAGAAAAGGCCCCTAAAGCTATTTTTGTGAAGACTGAATTCACTCAGACACCAGAAACAGTTTATTCAGTCAATTTGTTGCATTGAATTACAGCTAACACTGTGCCTAAATGTCACAGGGATGACTTCCTGTTGAGGCAGCAGGCGAGAGACTTCCCTGATCAGATGTGTTTGGAGTTTTGGAGACTACAGTGGCCCGACCCTGATGGGTGTCAATAAAGCTGTAAAGAGAAATTAATACGGAAATAAACGATCTAAATTGAATACGGCGGAAAGTTAAATCAATATTGTTATATAATGGTTGTGCTGAGACTCGGTGCTGATGTCACAGTCAAAGTCGGCTTTTTATTAATTTTTTTTCTCAGTCTAATCTCATCTCATTTTATTGAATCTTGTAATATCAATGTATTGTCACATTAGTGTGCTACATTTTCTTTAATTGGTAAATTACTGGGTTAGATTATTCTCATAATAAATTTTCCAGTTATATCAGAACAGAGCATCTAAGGGGTAGCAGTGCTGGACACAGATTGGCAGCTTTTCCAGCTTTGTCTTTCAAACGATGAAAAGAAGAAGAAAAAAAAAAAAACACTGTACCATTACTAAATATGTTAATGAAAAATTCAGTGATAAATCATTGATAAATATTTCTCAAATTAGAAACATATGACAAATTCACCTTTTTTGTCAATGAGTTACATGGCCAGCACTGAATAAAAACTATATATATATATATGTGTGTGTGTGTGTGTGTGTGTGCGCCTACCTACCTAATGCCATACAAAAATTAATTCAATTTTAATAAAGAATAAATCAGTTTTTATTGTATCATTTGGGCAGCAACTCTGATATTTTTCAGCATTTCAGAGTAAACAAGGCTGCCTGTGCTAAAATACTGTAAAATGATAAGGTCTGCAATTCTGGCTGTTTTCCATCGAGATAGCCACACCCAGAGCTGCTTCCTGACGGCGTAGCACACCTGTAGAGGTTATGAGCAGGGTATCAATATCACCAGGTCAACACATTTTCATCTAACACTGACATCTCTCTCTCCCTTTTGCCCTCTCTCCTCTCCCTCTCTCTCTCTCTCTCTCTCTCTCTCTCTCTCTCTCTCTCTCTCTCTCTCTCTCTCTCTCTCTCTCTCTCTAAGCCTAGTGAGAATATCGGTGGGAGTCTTTATTGGTTGCAGCGCTTGGGTTTCTCTCCTCGCAGACTCAAATGTCACCGTCTCCCTGATGTTTCTTTAAAATCGCCTGTGCCACCACTTGCTGTGGCGCCCGGCTATTATTACCCTACTCTTAAAGAGTGACAGTCGGGTCCTCAGAGACGTGACACAAACCTCTGTGGAGGGAGCCGCAGTGCTGTGTCAAGCTAACGCTCCCAGCCAATCAGATAGCAGGAAGCAGGCCCGTGTGCACCCGGTATGCTGTGAGGTTAGCAGAAAAGTCAGAGGATGGTGGGATTCAATTTTGTACTTTCAAAACAAGGATGCCGCTCACTTCCGCTGTACAGGGCAAACATGTCTCGACAACCGAACGCTGCCACAGAAACTGCTGAACAGAAATTAAGTTGATGCACGAGAGGAATTACGTTTGCCATGATCTAAAGCTGTTTAGCTCCGTCCATGCGTGTGCTAATGCCTTGAAAGCAATGTGTTGTAACAGTTAGTAGATGTTTTCCTAGTAATTCCACAGTAGTGCAGAAAATACAGTGAGACATGTTCTCTATGGAAATAAACAGGGTTTTCATAATAAAGCGCCCCTCCGCTGCAATGGTCTGTCCACATACATTAACCCTGTGTGACTTTCACATTAGTAGTGTGTGTGAATCGGCGTGCGTGCGTGTTCAAATGTGTGTGCGACAGACTCTCTGTGTGTGTGTGTGTGTGTGTGAGCGAGCGAGAGAGAGAGGGAGGAAGAGGGAGAGTGTGAAAGAGAGAGAGACTCCCTTACACAACTTCACATATGAATGGTCTTGTGTGAAAAGGAGGATGAATTGAGTCAAGCTGACATAGCATGCCAATAAGCTTTGTCTCATTTCCAATGCAGTATTCATTTGTGCCACAGAGAGATTTATTGCATGATTGACAATTATGAGAGGGTGACCTAGTTCTTTGTGATGGAACAAAAATGGTTTTCATCAGTTGCCATTGCTGTCTTTTGCATTGTGTGTCTGTGTGTGTGTATGTGTGTGTGAGTGAGTGTGTGAAGCTCCCCGGTAAAGAATAGGATAGCCTCCACGCTATGAGATACTTTTCCCCCTCCAACTATTGAAACTCATGCATTTTTCTGGTAATGGCTTCATATATTTTGCATAGAATCACATCATCCACTATGTCTGTTCCACAGTAGAAAAAAAATGAATTTCCTACCCCATTAAGCAATGTGAGCTGTCCAAATGGATCACACTGAAGTGACATTTTTACGAATGCTCTTCAATCTCTAACTTTGGTGTGAGAATATAAAAGTAACGGAAGTAATTTTTTTTCTGTCCAGGAGCATATCCCGAACACATGCAAAGCCTTTTTTTTAACGCTCATTATTGCAATGTGCTATTGTCTGTATTATTGCCCTTACTTGATCGCCCAAATCACAAATACACTCATCCCTTTGGTAGGCAGAAAGGGACTTCAGTTGTGCTAAACATCTCCTAATTCCTTTATTCCTTTATGGTTCATTCTACCTGTCTATTAGCTGTGTGTTTGTCAGCGTGTGTGTGTATATGTGTACGCGTGTGAGTGTGTGTGTGTGTGTGTGCGCGCCCTGTGAAGCCTAGATTACTACGACTGTGAGGAGGAAGTCTCTGCTCCTCCTGGGACTCCTGCTTGACTGGCCCCACAAATGATACAAGCCAGGGTTTAGTTGGGAGTTAATATCCTGCAAAATTGTCCTGCACAGCCGCGGCAGAATGTGGATGATTAAATGACACAAGCATATCAAAAACATTTTTCTCAGACTAGTGGCTGTTAAGTGTCGCGCCGGTGCAGTCCGTCTCCCAAGGTTACCATTAAAAAGAAAAGAATATTCAGGGGAAGTGGGTGTCATTGAGCTGTGATTGTGTGTGTGTGCATGTGTGTTTTTGTGTGTGTGTACGTGCATCCCCGGGATGTTTCATGTAATGCCCTGTTTAAGTGGTAATAATATCTCAATAGGATTTCAGCGTCTCATTGAGAGGTTTGGTAGAAGGTTGAGAGGACATATGCTAATTCTGCCTGAGAAGACTTCTCTTTCTGGGAAACATATCCCACTAGATTGTTCCTTGTACGTTAGATGCCAGACTTCCCCCAGTGACAAAAAAAGGCTTGAGGCTCCAAAGCGATCCATTTTATCCTTTCCTTTTCAAAGGATGCAATGCTTTGTTTTAACCTCCGCAGGAAAGGAGATGAAAGGGAGTGTAATAAAGCCAAAAGGTCTTTCTGTAGTTATCAAATGGCCTTTCACTCCTGACCTTTAAGATGCCACAGTAGGAACGGGAGACAATGCTAGAAATACAGATCGGATTTCAGAGATCAAACATCTCTTTGTATAGTTTACTCCCTTGCATGGAGAAGAAAGAACAACCTTTCACAGTCTATAATTTCAATAAAAAAAAAAAAGAACAAAACAAAACATTTGGAAAAGAATGTGTTCTCACAACCGCCTTTTCCACTGCCTGTGCAGATCAAACTGTTGTGAAGTTGTAGTTTTGTAACAATGGATACATTTCAGTGCTGAGGCATTTCTTTCTTTCTTCCTTTCTCTATCTGATATCCTCTTGCCACAGCAATGGGCTTTGTATGAGGGTATTCATAGTGCGACCAGGCCCTTGAGTGTGTGCGTGTGTGTTTGTGTGCGTGTATGCATGCATTTACTGTACTGTGTGTTGCTCATTACATTATGTAATACGTCCTTGACAAAGAAACCTTTTATGCAGCTGTGCCACTTGCTATTCTTGTTGTTGCATGCCAGATAGGCTAATATTATTTCAATTGATGCTGTCCCCGCGAAGGCCTTTTAAAATGCATGATTAGACGGACCAAACCAAACTGAGGCACGGCCAAGCTCCCCAGTACAATTGCCGTGTGGCTGTAAGATCTCAAGTCCACATTACACTTCTATTATTAGCTCTTGGTTAATCTTTAGTGTTCGAGCTGGAGTTGCACGGAGGCCTTTCGGAAACTCAGTCCTAATGATCCAAATTACCCAGCTGCTCTGTGCATGCAGATATTATTTATTTCTGTGATCATTCCACAGCAATATGGCCTCGGTGACACAGTTTGTAGTTGATGATTATATGTGTGACAAGGGAGGTGCAGGATTAGGTCATTTGAAATGACAAGGTGCTGGATTGTAACGACAGGCCTACAATACCCAGCAGCCCCTTTTCCCTGTCACATCCATAGATAGGCTGACCAGGCACAGTGCTAATTATGCTCTTAGATGCAGACTGTTATCAGGATGCATGATGGCACCCAGCATTCCTATCATTCTCAGCATTCTATCGAGCAACACCCGCACTTTGAGTGTGGAGTGTCGGTGCCTGCGGACCCTGAAGGGCTCTGCGTGAGAGGCCCAGTGGGGGCCGTGCCGGGCTAGGCCTGTTGACAGCTCCTTGGCGCTGTTGTCTCAGCAGGAAGACATCAGTTGGAGCAACAGAGAGGCTGTGGATGGAGGCCGTCTGGTCAGCAGAGAGAATGGAGTTGGAGAAGATTAGGCTTCACCCGCGGGTCATTGTGTTCCCATAGCAGGCCCAAGCCCGTCGGCCTCAGTATTGTTAGAGGGAAAGGTCAGGTCCAAAGACCAGGCTAAGCCTATTAAACACCCCGCACCGCTTCTTCCTGGAAACCTGACTGCACTTTCTCTTAACTACCGAGGAGGGGAAAAATCAGCATTGAACAGCTGAGGTCGGCCACATCCTGATGTGAATTTGACATCACCGCCAACTGAAAAGAAGATTACCATACAATCATAGCTAAACATTATAATCATGCCTCTGCAGAGATTTCAGCACATGTTTTGACTAAAATCTAAAAAAAAAAGTGAGGCTCTAATTGTTTTAGAGAGCCCTCCAGTCGGTGTGCTGTATGCACATTAGGCTGCTGGAGGTTTGCTCTGACAGATCCTACCAGTGTCAAACAAATCCTCACATTTATATCCTCTCAGTGGTAAACGCTTATGTACTGCATTCATAAGGTCGTCTGAGCCCCAACACACTCCCATAAGTCTCCTTTAGCCGTAGTGATGGCTGGTGTCAGGGATGTCTGCTGAATGAAAGGAAACACAGGCAGATAGCGTTTGATCCGTGATGGAGATGAGTCCACATAGGAGTAGAGCTAGTGATTAATAATGGTGCGTCTGGGTAAAAAGGATGTCATCCCCCTGGCCGTCTAATGAAAGCTCTTGAACATATCTGGGAGAGGCGATATGTTGACAGTGGATGATGCAAATGAGGCTAAATGTGAGAGGAAACCTGAAATGAATCACCCTCATGTCTCTGTGGCGTTTGTGTGTGTGTGTGTGTGTGTGTGTGTGTGTGTGTATGCGCCCCGACTAGCAGCCAGCCGTTTACGGCGTACAAAGCTCGGTGTGACACTCTCCCTCCTTTGTCTCAAACTGCTAACTGTATTTAATTTCACATCTTATCGGGCCGGGCTTTGTCTGTCTGTGAGTCTCTGCACAGTGGAGGCGACCCCCGGAGATAAACTCTGTCAGGCTCTGGGGTGATTTATTAAATTCTGATTTCTGTGAAGGACTTTAATGTCGAGGGGGTGGGGAGAGCAGGGGGGTGGGGTGCGGTGGGGAGGGGGGATTGGGGGAGGTGTGTGGGGGTGGGGGGGTAGAAAATATGTCGCAGGTGTCTCTGCCAGCTCCGGGCACTGTTCTCTCTCCATTACCAGCATTGTTAGGTATAGAGAGGCAGGAGAAAAGAGAGAAGTAGGAATCTATGCTGGATTTCCTGTCTTTGTTGTGGCAGTGGGCTTGTTTTTTCCCCCTGTTTCAGGCCAGAACAGCGGTATCAAATCTCACTTGTTTAGACTGGAGATAGCGAGCGAGGGAGGCAGCGTGGAACGTGGGTCCGTTTCAACGAGGACTCAGCCCAGCCCAGGTTAACAGTGCATATTTCCATGCAAATGTTCCCCAGGACACTTGAATGGGGCTTTAACCCTCTATCCAAATCTATTAGGTAAATCCTTTGACCTTATCGCCTTGGTTATCTCCCCTGACATTTGAATAAACCCTGATGTCAAGGCTTGTGATACATTTTTTTGACGACTTCAACAGATTTTATGGGCAGCTATTATCAGGGCACAGTGGCTCAATTTAAAGTATTTTCTTGTTAAGTACACTTTCCAAGTCAACTGTGACTGTGCCTCAGCAGTGGAAGCTCAACATGTTAATTTTAATATCATTTTATTCATCTCAAATGCATCGGCTTCCCCCCCCCCTTGAAACCTATTTTACACTTCTCTTTCATATCACCTTAATCTAAATTGATGCGTTATCATACATGGATCTCAGAGGAGGGGATCAAATAATGACAGTCAGTGGTGCATGGCGAACTGTTTTTGAACATAATTCGGCACTCAACATTATAAAATATGCTGTAAAGCTAAGTCACAAGGTTGTTTTCATATGACCCTTTGTGAGAATTGGTTTTTAAACGGAGAATAGAGCTGTAAAAGTGATGTGTTGCTTCCTCCTCTGTTATCTGTGAGGCAGTTTGATCAAAAGGTAATATTGGTAAGGGGCACTGCTGCTTCTTGTCTCCTACACGCTACTTCCCAAAGGGCTCTTTTCTCCGCAACGCCTCAATTCTCTAAAGTCATGAGTGGATGATAAAGAGATGTGGATTCCATATATTTATTTATTGCTCGTATTGAAGAAGTTAATAGAAGACTGTGGGCTGTGATGCGTGAAGGGCTGCATGGGACGGGACTTCTTGTCTTAGATGCACAACTATAGAGAGCCTGGGTGAACGCATACATCAAAACACAGTGACGTGCATGTGCACACCTGCTCACGCGCACACACACACACACACACACACACACACACACACACACACACAATCATACCCACCAATGCTCTATATCAAATAGTTTACCCGCCTCTCTTTCTTTTCCTCCCATTTTTCTTTGAAAACCAGGGCATCTCCCACTTGCAGGTTAGCTATTAAATCAAACCTGAGATGAGTTTGCAAAGCCAGAATCCCAATCCTATTTGTACTTCTCCAAAACTTAACAGTAACTCAGCCTGCTAAAAAAAAAAAAAAAAAAAAAAAAAAAAACAGTTCAACAACATCAGATTAAACATGCTCTCCGTGCAGAAGTAGAGTTTGTTTGACCTAGTCTGCAAACCGTGGTTAGCAGGTTTGATTGAACGGGGCTCGGGATCTTAGGGCCGGCTCCTCTGATACCCACGTCTCCCTGTCTCCATTGTTCTCTGCAAGTCAGCATCTTTTGTCTTTGCCACTGATTTGTCTTTTGATCTATGCGAGTGATTTATCTGCATGGAATCGTTTTTCTCCCTGCTCCCCCTCAGGAAATTTGGAATGAGGCTGGCCTAACCTTGCCAGGGCCAAACAAAGCCCGAGAGCTGATCTCATGTATTTTGATGCTGTTTGTGAAAACGACACACACAGCTCAGAATGTGAGAGGGGGGTAAAAAAAAAAAAAAAAAAAAAAAAAAAAAAAACCCTCATGATGTCCGTTGTTTTTTGTTTCTCCCCATCAGATGTAAGTACCTTTTGCACAATTTCCATTTGAAAGTGACATGTTTTCCAAACTCCCAATTATTAAATGGTAGTAAGTGGATTTAAGTGGATACTTCTCGCGCAGCCTGCTAGCCTGCTCCACACAGAGACCCTCCGGGAATGCAAACCCTCCACTCGCTGTGCCTGAGATCACCAGGCACGGCTGATGGAACGAGGACCGTAATGTCTTCCGACTGCAACAGTTTTCCCTGTGTTTGCCTGGTTAAAAAACGCCAGAGGTTGGGGGGATTGGAGTTGACAACCCTGAGGGGATTGGAGCTGTTTGCCTTGTGCGCTTTTTTCCGCCCGCCCTCGTGTGCAGCTGTTAGAGTCTCCTCCCTCCTCCCACCAGCTGCCAGTGAGAGAGAGAGAGAGAGAGAGAGAGAGAGAGAGAGAGAGAGAAAGAGAGAGAGAGAGAGGGAGGGAGGGAGGAAGAGAAGGGGAGGGAGGGGGGGTAAACACAGCCACTCAACACCTGCCGCCCGGTGAAGAGAAAAGGTGTGTGGAGGGAAGGAGGGAGCGGGGAGAAAAAAGATAGGTGGTTAGGGAGAGGTGAGTAGCGTACAAAAGCCTCAGATAGCGTGAATGTGGGAGTGAGGTTTAAAAAAACAGAAAGATTAACAGAGAGACAGGTGGGGGGATATGCAGGTAGGCTACAGTATCGCAGCTAGTATAATACCTTTGGTATTCTAAGTGCTCCCTCATGTTCACTGTCTGGATATCTTTAATAGCAATCTTGGAAAAAAAAAATCCTTGTTGCAAAGGCAGGAGTCTGGTTGCTCCAGATGTTTACGTGCTTTGATCAACATTGTTTTAGGGTTGAGGCCTAACATGTTTGTCTGAGATCTCCGAGAGAGGAAACTTTTTTTTTTTTTTCCTCCTCAGCAACGCTAATTATTTTTCCATCACCAGTCCGTCACTAGTGAGAACTCTTCATCTCCACATCCCCTTCCAAGAAGCAAATAGAGCATGTAAGACTAGCAATGCGCAAACCTGGTGTGAGTGTGTTTGCACAATTAATGTCACCGAGATAGCTTTCTTTAACTATTTACCTGGGAAGCTAGTAAATACAATAGTTTGATACTGCTCAGACATTAGCGATAAGACCCTTCTCTGAAAGTTTGTGTGGAAAGGTATTTGATTACTGTCCAAAATATGCATATGCATTTAAATCAAATGAAGGAACCAATCTTTTTAATCAGCCCATTTCTCTATATCAGAGAAGTGCAGAGTCCCCCCCTTGTTCCGTTTGGGACTGAATTGTCAATTGGCTGACATTATCTAAACAAGAAATATTAAAACTAATTAAAGAAATGTCCCTGTAAAATCTTGATAAGGCTGAGGTTATTTTTTTTCTTCTCTCTCTCTCTCTCTCTCTCTCTCTCTCTCTCTCTGCCTGCTCCACTGTGCTCTGTTAGGAGACTTGCCACAGGCTTGTCTGAGCGGAGGAAGTTATGAAACTCCTACTGCTGTATCATTTGCACAAGGAAGTTTCAGCCTGTTCCTTTGGCTCTGTTGACTGGAGTCCATAAAACGGCTTTATTAAAAATGACACCATTCCACTCTGTATTTGCTCAGTGGCCGCTCATCTAGATTAGGTCACATGTTGCTGTGTAGCGCGGCCAACAATAGCCAGAGTTTATGACAGATAGCAGCTGTCCAGGCTGACTGTGTTGAGATAACATATTGCATACTGTACATCTCTAAATCCGCTGCCCTCTCATCGAGATAATCTGCTTCTGTTTTCAACAGAAAACTGTCTCAACCACAATTCAATAGCAAGTCACCGCTGTTCCAATTTCCTGTAACCAACTGCACATGATGGTAAATCATGAGCTGACAACACATACTCTGTACCAACTCTACACAATCTTAGGTTTTTTCTCTCCGCTGGATTGATGTAATGGGTTATTTTGAATTGCACAAGTGCTGTTGAATACTTTAGTGAGGCAATGGCCCCACATTTCCCAACCCAACCAAAGAGCAGTGTCATCTAGATAAAATACCTAAAATCAGTACATTCAAGTTACCACAAAGCACATATAGATTGCATATACTATGTGTGCGTGTGTGTGTGCTTTTGAGCGTGCATGTGTGTGCATGCCCGTGGATGTATAACACAACACGGCAGAGGGAACACAGAAAGGGAGGGGTGGGCATTCGGAATTATGTTATGGCTGCCTCCTGTTTAGCTTTTTTTTCCTGGAGCCCCAGGCGACTGGAAGGCATCAAGGACACCTGGGTGCGACTTTATTAAAGTATGAAATGAGAGGTCAGTGACGCGACGGTCCCACACATGACATCCTGCTGCTGGCCCTTTCTTCCCTGCCTCCTCCCCTCAGCCCAGGGCTCTGATGACTCCTCTATGAAAGTCTGTTTCATTAATCCCCCTGAGGGACCCCTCAACTGCTCTTTCTGCCGCTGATACAAATTTAATTCCTGATAGGTCTGTTAGATGGGAGCCGCGTCTATCAAGGCTTTTAATTAATGTGGCGCTACTCTCGGCGTATCGCCGTGTTTATCTGAAATTCATGACCGGGGCGAGGACGGACGGGATTGTTCAAAGATGGCTTGTTTTCCCTTTTTGGTTGAAATGTGAATTTTAATTAGACACGGTTGTTACTCTGAGGGGTTGTAAAAGGGGGCTCTGTGCTTGTTACAAGGAGGCATGTGTGTGCATTGTGTTTGTAGTGTGTATGTGCGTGTGTATTTGTATGTGTGTGCGACTGTGTGCTTTATCTATTCACTTACTGTCACACCTTTCCAATGTGTTTATTTTTCTTTATTAATGCCCCAGTATTTTGAAGGAAAACAATGTTGTGAATAGGTCCAGGAAACTACCTACAAAGTGCAGTTGACTAAATTCTTTGGGCTTCACTGTAAATCCAGAGCCTGACAATGGGCTGGCCAGACAACTGTTTGCATTGGCAGGCTATTTCCAGCCTAATAGCTGTACAGTATCATTGTCAGCCTCTTATCATGGCAGGCACAGCCTTTTCTGACACACTGGCACCTCACACCACTGGTGTGTGTGACTGTGTGTGTTTCTGTCTGCACATGTTTGCATGTTTGCAAGTGTGAATATGCCTGTGTGCACACCTGTGCGCACCCCTAAATGTGTGCATGTGTGTGTGCACATTTATTTTAGTGTTTATATGTGCACCCATGCTTATGTCAGCCTATTTACCTGTGTGTGCCGCTGTGTGAGGATGTTTGTGAAAGAGAAAGACAGTGATTGAGGTGCTGAAGCCCAATAAGTCATTTTGTTTGCTTCCCCTTGTTAGCGGGCTCCCCCCCTCACAGAGAGAGAGAGAGAGAGGGATAGAGAGAGAGAGAGATGTATCACAAAGAAAGGAGAGATCATGAAAGGGCTGTCTCCAGCTGTATCCTAGCTCTCTAATAGTGTGGACGGTGCCCTGAGATGGATCTGATGGAAGATTATCATTTGCGCAGCGTACTTCTTAGTACCATCCTTGTCCCTGAGTCTCATTGGTACGGAGGCTAATTTGTATGCTGTCCTTAACGGTTGTGTTTGGGTTAGTTCTGAGTAGCACAAAGCCTTTAATTGTGAGGTTTAACATTTTGCAATTAAAATCTCCCCTCGTTGCTCTGAGGAATGAATGAGCAGTCTTTGATGTGCTTTAATCAGCCGAGATGTATTGTAGTTTAAGGAGCATAAAGATGCCAGATACATTTCTGATTGTAAATTGACACACTCTTCCACCTTTGAAGATGATAGCGCTTTTTTTTTTTTTCTCTTCCTCTCCCCTCTCTGGGTTAAAGCAGCGAAAGCTTGGTCCCTTGAACTCCTCTCTCAGATTCTGGGGCACAGATCTCTATCTCCCATTCTAAAGTGGCCAAACAGGATTAGGAAGAGGAGCGCTTCTATTTCACCAGGACCAAGGAAGCGTACACAATGATTCACCAGAGCTTGACTAAAGATCTTAGATGCACACTGTGACTGCATCAGCTGTTATGTTCTCACCTGTTAGAGGGGCTTTTAGACATCCTTTGCGAGACATGCTGATGCGATCAAAACTACATTTTTTAAGAAGCACACTCCAATACACATATTCTGATTTAGCTGCATGATTTGATGTGTTTTTTATTGCTATTTTCTGTTGCGCCATTACAGTGAAAGTGAGCACCGGAGAATGTAGATTATGGCATTTCTCCCCAGAGGTAGCCTTGTTTTGCTGTATTGTTGTTTTACAAAAAGCCTCATTAAGATCAGAAGGGGAAAAAAAGAGAAATGTTCTTATTGGAGAAAAGGAGGTGGCAGTTTGATGAGAGCTGATTGGGAGCATCTGGAGGCTGTTTCCAGAGGACTTAGCCCTGAGTGAGCAGCCCCGGCATTTAAATACGGCCAGCTCCTAGAAACTAAAAATCTCCCAGCAAGCAAATTAACGGGAGCAGGGATTCGGTAATAATGGAGGTTCTCGGCTTTTGTTTCACCGTGACAGATGGACAGTGTGTGCTCAAATTGAATTCGGCTTTAATTGCATTGTGGCGTTTATAATTTATCTGCTCCACAGATTTTGTTTACAGGTTTATGGGGTCTTGAAACGTGCGTCTGCTCTCTCTCTCTCTCTTTCTCTGTCTCTCTCTCTCTCCCTCCCTCTCTTCCACTTTCCCTGTTTTCTCTCCCTCTCTATCTCTCTATCTATTTTTCCCCTCTTTCTCTTTCTTTGTGTGTGTATGTGTGTGTGTGTGCATGTGTTGGCCAGATCCTTTTTCATCCTCCACTACAGCAGGATAAAGGACACTGTAATTCTCTGAGAGTGTGGTGTTCATTACCGTAGCAGTTTGCCCTCCAGGGTGAATGTGTTCAATAGGCGAGATTGTCTTTTTTCCAATATACACTTAAACGGTATACGATTGCAAATGTAAGCTCCGTACTGCCTGTCTGCTCCAATGCTCAATGTTCAAATCATTTGGATCACTTGGATAGGTGAACACAATATAATCAAATATCTCTCCTTTTGAATAACTCCTGCACATGCACACAAGAACACGCATATTAACAGATTCGTGGGCGCAGAGGCACACACACACACACACACACATGCGCGCACACACAAACAGACACATTCAGTCGTTGTGTACCAGAGAAAGAAAGCCTACTTGAGTTCTTCTCTCCTGGGTGCCTATGTAATTTTACATCTGTTGTAGTGCTTCTCCTGTATCCAGGTGGGCTCAGGTGGCTCGCTTCCATCCCTTTCATGGAAATAGGGATAGGCACTTGAAATGTGAATCAAATAGCAAAGGCATATTTTTGTTTCTCAGAACAAGAAATTCCACTCATTGTCTTTTTCTTTGAAACCATTATGCACGCAGCAGCATGATGTACTGCAGCCAGTCTGATGTGCTGAGATTGACAAGCCACTTGTCAATCTCACACGAGTCTCATTCCTGACATGAATATGATGCCCAGGCTTTGTATCATTAACCTGTGCCACATTTAAATTTTTTCCTTTTTTCCTTTTTTTTTTTTTTTTTTTTTTGCACAGACCTCCTGTAATATCTCGCGGTGGTGAAAAAGATTATATGCTTGTCTCAGGCTCCATCCAGCTCTGCTCTTCTCTCCTCTCCTTATCCTAGCCTCTGCCACCCTCTAATTGATGCACCCCTGCCAATTTACACTTCAGCCCTGGCTCTGACCCCTATTAACTACCTGGCCTCGCTCTCCCTGGGAAAGCACTGTGTTCAGGGAGAATCCTCCACCCCCAATCAACTCCTCTTAAGGCTGCTGCTAAACACATTTTCATGCGCCGGCCGGCGAGAGAACTCCACTTCACACTCTCTCCAACTTTTATCTCGATGAGCAAAACGGATCAGCCAAGCTGTCCTGTTTCCGTTGATATACAGCATCTCAAAACACAAGGGTTTATCATGGGCAAACCTCAGGGTCATTTTACAAAGGTTATTTTTATTTTTTTGTCCCTCTGTCGTCAGATTACCGTCCTAGTAATACTGCACCAACCACTTGTCATTGTCTGCTTTACGCTTGTCCTAGATTGGGAGTATTTTGAGGAATGTCCGCTCTGTTCTCTGTCCCTGTCCCAGAAGTCAGCCCGTTGGGTTGTGAGAAAGAGAGAAAGGGGTCCGTGTGCTGCAACAGCTTTGAAGTTGTGTGTCCCTTTCAGCTATGGGTTATTTGTGGTGGGCTTAGGCAGGCATTCCTACTCCGGGTTTCACTTGACCTGATGTTATGTCATCATAAATGTTCTCCGGGGGTTCAGACTCTGTGCTGATTAAAGGACAGCAGATAATCGTGTGTGTGTGTGTGTGTGTGTGTGTGTGTGTGTGTGTGTTTCTGTGTGAGTGTGTGTGTTTGTGTGCACGCGAGAGCAGCAGATCAGTCCATGTTTATATTTGGATAATATGGCCAATTGAAGTGGATATATTTAGAATAGCGATTGCTGGGACAGGGACACTTCAGAGGAGTTGGTCACGTAGTTACATTTTTGCAGCAGACATGGTGTGTGTACAGGGTAATGAAGTAGGGAATCATTCTGTGTTCTCGATTAACAGTAATCACAAAGCAATTGAAGCGTGAAAAATGAATTTGTTTCTTCCAATGCATAACAGTTTCAGAACGCACGGCAAACTTATTAATCATACAATGTTGTCAAGCGAGCAGAATAATATTTTTAAACGCTGTCATATTTTGTCTGCTTGATTGTAAGGTATTGCACATGTTCTCCTCGCATCAAGGTTGAAAAGAGCTTGAAAGCCAGTGGTTAGTTTTAGCTTTTTCCCCGAGCTCCACTGAGTGGTATTGTAGCTGTTTAGCCACTTTTCTCTGGGCAAATTGTTTTTGTGACCCATGGAATGTTAGAGGAAATGCTTCTTTCTCATTGGCGGTCCCCCGGGTGTGGAGGCCATGGCCCCTGTCATCGGCCCCAGTGCACACACACACAGACACAGACGCACACGCAGACACACACATACACACACACTCGCGCACATGCACACACACACACACACACACACACACACACTCATGCACGGGATCACTCTTTGCTGGAGGAAAGCAATCCGCCACAGGAGAGGGACCTCCAGGCCTTTTTATAGCACCAATACTTTCCCCCAGACTCCCAGACGTGACATCACAACAATCAGGGATCATTTTCAGTGGCATCATCGTAACCACATGCACATGTTGTGCACACACATACACAGACATACATGCACCGTCTCACATCCACCCACACACAATTAGGAAAATGCAGTCTATATCTCAATTTCTCTCTTTATTATCTTTGCGTCTTTGTGTCTTTGCACATTTCTTTCCCTGCACTGCATAAAGTTTATGTGAAGTTGGCATTCATTTAACCCTTGCTTTGCACAGATTAGAGAGTTCCTGAAATAGATATGTGACAGACAGAATGATTTTTTTTTTTCAACTCCTAAAAGGCAGAAGAAATAAAGTAATAATGAACAGTCCCAATTCAAAATGGATTTCCCTAGAATGCCTCACGAAATATGCTCCTCGGATCAATTAAGTGTTTACAGCCTGTAAGAATGAGCAGCACAATAGAGGAGCTGTCTCTTTTGGACCCCTGAGGCCACCGTAGCGATGTTTCATTAAGTGCACTCACTCCTGTGGCCCCCTATAAACACACATTAATTAAGGCACACAGAAACACAGTCTCTGAGCTTGCACTATGGTAATGATGATATGACCCCAAAAGGAGAGGTGCACCAGGGGTCAGGGAATAAAGCAGGGAGCGTTTAATGCCAGGGCTTGGCTGATCTGCAGAAACAGGGTCTTAACTGGTCCAATTCAAATTAGGCCAGGATTTGCTTAACTGGCTAATTTAGATGTGCATGAATGTAGATTCATTTCCAGGAGTGAATATGGCCAGGGTGTTTTTCCTCCTCCCATAAAAATAATGATGAGGGTCAAGATGATAATTTCTCTATGTCAGCAGTCAACGCCTGTTTTAATCATTTACACACAGCTGACAAAATGACCATGTAACAATGTAATAGGATGTGTTGCATTTTCAGGTAAAACTAGAAACGTTAATTGTGCAACATTGCATTACCAAATGCGAAACCAAGAAACCAAACACTGCAACATACCTTTAATACACAGAAGGGCTGAACATATGTTTTTTGACATGCTATGTGAGATTGAAGTTTTCCAGAGCCGAAAGCTGTATTTCATACGCTAATACAAAACTTACCCTGTGGACCTGCTGTAACTGACCCAAGATCAGGGCTGGAGGCTGGTCTCATCCTTCACATAATTTTACTTTCAATAGCAGTCACTTCCCATAGACAATTCAGGTAGATTTGACAGTGGCAAATGGGTGTCATCAATATGATCCCAAACATTGACATTTTCTTTGGTGGGCTAAGTGGAAAGTCCCGTCCCATCCTCTCAGATCTGCAGCTAGAGGCCAGGGGGCTGGTATCCATCTTCGTAACAGTGACTATGTTGGAGGAGGAGGTGAAGGAAGAGGGGGCGAGGAGATGGAGGGGAGGGAGGCAGCATGTCAATGAGCCTGCCCAGTGTCACTGAGCACCACACAGAACAGCCATCTGGAGAATCAAAGACTCCTACCATCTGGCTGCCTCACCCACTCTCTACCCCCACAGAATAAGAATCAACCAGATAATGCTTTGCCATAACACTCCTTGGCCTTTTGGAGTAAAAAAAAAAAAAAAGTCAGGTAAAACTGCATTCGAGTGAAAAAAATATGCCTGCCAACATTCATAAACTCGCTCGGAGAAAACAGACTTCAAATCTGTCAGGATGTATACTTATTTTCTTCTTTTTACTGAGGATAAATAGCATTACTACAAGTAGGTTTTGACTTTGATTCCTCATAATGTCTAAGTTAAGCCAGTCCTCATTGTGGAAGGTTTGCTAGAGAGAGTCTCTAGTGGAAGCTGATGTTCTGCTTAAGGAGGGAGAAATTGTAACGCGATGAAAACTTAAAGCTTAAAGGAGTTCTTTGACACTGAACCAATCTTGCTGAGTGGGCCTTCAAAGTCTCGATTTAAATTATGTATGCTCTGTAAGTATGTATTTGGCAGGAAAGAGTGCAGAGAGGAGGAGGGATGAACACTGAAAAGTAGTCAGCCATATACCAAAATGCCATTTCCGTGTTGCTGAGGTACCATTGTTTACAGGGCTTTGATGGAGAGGTGCCCTGATCGCCACTAGCTGTTTCTCTCCCTCTCTCTTTTTCTCCCCCCTCTTAGTTTGAGAGAAATCTCCTGACGCTGTAAAATGGGCAATGATGACATATGTGGATGCAGGCCTGTTCATATCTTTGTGGGGCCTTTAGGGAAATAAATATCTGAGAACATTCAGTGAAATGAAGCTCACTCAATAAATCACCATGACACAATAAACACTTCTGGCACATGAGCACCCCCCTACCCACCATCCCCTGGTGCCCAGCCCCCTCACACACACACACACTCACACGTACACACATACACACACACACACATGAATACACACATACACACAAACACACACATACACGTGCACACTCACACAAACTCCCCTCCCAGACACCACCTACCTCTCCCCGCCTCTTCTTGTGCTACCAAATGGTGCCTCCCCACAGGCCAGTAAATCAAATCCCAGCACAAATACAGTGGGAATTTATTTGGAATGGGCTTTTGTTCTCTTTAACGCCTGATTGTTAGGCCGACTAGGTCGCATGATAAATCTGGGCTGGTTGTTTTGTGCTATAGCCATGTGCTTGTTGCTCCCTGGACCTAAATGTAAATCACACTGCCGTTACACCCCACTCCTCTGGCCATTTACACATACCGTAGATAAACCGCTAAAGGTGAAGGAAATTATCTCTTGTGATCCATTTTTCACCTCCGACTCTACCTGTGTCATCACTCTGTCCATCTCCAACTTCATTGTAATACTTGTAAAAAAAAAAAAAAAAAAAAAAAAAAAAAAAGCAATAAAAGTCTTAGGTGCAACAAAGTAGATATGGCAAAACTAGTCACTGGAAATAACTGGAAAGGGTGACTATGTGATCGGCTTTTTTTAACCCAAATGGAAACTGGATGAAAATGGAAATACAACATACTGCTAAGCACTTGGCTGTGGCGCTAACAACGTGGCCTGACATCTCCTGTGTGACATTGTGAGAGAGATAGGGAGCTCAGGTTTTCCCTTGGCTCACAGACACTCAGTCAGTCTCCTATGGCAGCCGGTGTTTATGCAGGGGTAATATAAGCAGTAATATAACAGACTCTAATTGGTTTATCAGTGTTTGCTATGGTAACACACATGGAAACAGCCCTTTAAACAATTATATTTTTAAACTCCTCGGCCAGGATATATTTTGCTTTATCTATGGGCACTGTGGATATGATTGCTCACTGTTATAAATGGCACATAGTTTGTGCACGGAGAGAAAGACATTGTTTACACTAGGCCTCATGCGGTGAATCTGTCCAGTGTAAGGTAATCTGCAGTAATAAGCTCCATTTGTTTTGTTTAGCTTTTAAGCTGAGGGAGAGAGGAAGGGAGAGGGGAGAGAGAAAAAAAAAATCTCATTTCAAATCCTACCCACCTTCTTATCTCTATTTGTTCAGTTGTTTTTAATGCCACATACTGAAAGAATTTCAATGGCTGTTTTGCCATGAAGTCATTTGTTATCCTTCAGCGGGCTTTCGTCTCCCTATTGTGTGACAGCCCCTGAGTGCTCGAATCCTCCAGATGGAGCAGGTCAGACACACACACATGCGCGCACACACACACACACACACAAGGATACACGCACACACACACACACGCACGCTCACACACAGGTTCACACACTTTCTCTTCAATGCCTGACATAGATCTCCTTGGCTTGTGACATATACGGAAATGATAATGTCATTTTTGGCAATTTTTCTTTCCCTTACTTTTTTCTGTGAGTTGGAAACATGGCTGTTAAGATTGCCTGGCAGTCATACAGCCCACATCATGTTTACAAACAGTGCAAATGAAAATGTTTCACAACAGTATTCTCATTTTTGCGCATATTGTCAGTTGGCCTGTAATTCACTTACAGATTTTCCCTCCAAAAATTTCTGCATGCCCAACATAACAGATGCGACTGCTTTGTCTTGTTTGGCAATTACTCTCATCTTAGGAGTTATGCATGAAGTAACACAATGTGAGACTCTTTTACTCTGAAGCTGAAACACATTACGCTTCCTCTTGTTTGATCACAGCAAGTTTGCTTACTAAACACAATTAGTATGTGACACAATTTGATAGATATGTTACTTATATACGGTGATACTGGGCTTTAAACAAACTTGAACTTGAACTTGGACTTATATCAATATACTGACCTTATCCCTTGTTTGATTTTCTTTTTTACATGTGGGGACCTGCTCTCTTTCTCTGTGGATCTTCTAACATTCAGGTTAGTGATCTTTATCTTACAAAATCTATACCTAAACCACTGACAGATAACACAGTGCTCTACATTTTCTCTTTTTGTATAGCAGTCCTTTATCTATAACCATCAGTGGTACATGGAATGAAAATACTTTTTTATATATACATTGATTCACAATTGTTTAGTGCCTCACAATGTCTTTGTCTCAGTATTAAAACTTTTTGCTTACCGTTTACTCATGCCGGTCATTGACCACTAAAGCATTGTAAAGAAATTAAAAACATCTATAACCTTGTCATTGAACACAATTATCATGTATGTGCTCTTTGAATATTTAAAAGAGACAGATGGCCTGCAAGTGCACCTACCGTCTTTGCAAGAGGGAAAAATTAAATGTAGAGTTACAGGGAAATACACAATTATGTTACACATGAAAACAACAGGTGCGATTCAATGGCCATTCACTTTCACTTGCCAGTGATGGTAATAAAGGTAAGAGCAGGTTCCATAACAAGCAGAACGTAATAACCGTAACAGCCATCCTTAAATGATTTGATTGACTCACGCTAGACCTCATCGCTCCATTTTAAACCTAATGGAGTCTGGGTATAATTTGACCAAGGCTTGATTGACAGCCCCTTTCTCTATCTCAACAGTAACCCCTGACAATGTACATTAGAGTCGGATTAAAGCAAGGTGCTAACGCATATTAAAAAATTAAGCCAAGCCAGTGGACTGGCAAAGCTCCCTCTTTTCTCATTTTTTTTCTCTGTTCCATGTACCTCCTTTTGGATGGTCTAGCATTAAAATTCCAATGCAATTCAAGTGGTGATAGGGACTTGTTAATACAGCCACAACTTGCCCTTGTGGAGGAAATCAAATGACACAGTGCAGCGGGCCACAGAGGAAAGAGTGATAGGACATTATACTGCTTACGCAGAGCCACAGAGCCTTGCGAGAGAAAAGCAAGGATACAAACATCAAATATAACAATGTAGCCTTCATAACTAGATGCTTAATTTGTCAAAATGCCTCACTTTGTCTAGGGCATATTTTACTGTGCCTCGAGCCCTTGGCATATTTAAGAGGACCATGGTAGTTTTTCCTGCGGCAGGATACCAGCCTTATTGTACTGCTTCAGCTGCTGTAAATAGTAGTAAATCTTTAGCAGTACATTTATTTTAGTGTGACACCAAAGCCTCCCACTCAGAATGATTGAATGTAACTTATTTGATTCTGCTTCCCTTCATTTGGGGATTTTGTGAAGAGTCTGGTTTGAAGACAATGAACTAACAAAAGATTGTTTTAACAGCTGCATGTCTTTGATTACATGCTTCTTTGAAGTATCACTTTAAGTTAGCCTTTGAACTTGGATAGAGATCAGAAATGAATTGAGCTTCTTTTTGATGTAAGAGGAGGGGATTTTATTGTTGAAATGTTCATAAACTGCTTCCAACCGTTTGGAGAACAAGTTCAGTGTTGATTTTCAATTGAGGTAGGAGAAAGGGAGGGAGGCACAGGGTTTGAAGAGAGGGACGGAGGGAGGGAGGGTGCCGGTTTCATGTTCATGTGCACCTCGTGAAGAAAAGAAAAACAACAGCTTTTATGCTGCTCAATAGAGGAGTTTTCATAGAGATACAGTCTTTCTTTTTCTCCAGTGTCACACAAGCTCTATGGTTGCCTGTGTGGCTCATTAGGACAATATGCCATCCATATGTTTCACTAAACAAACATGAGAAGATTATAATATCACTTTCCGCCATGTAAAATTGTTGCACGCGCATGGACTCTGAAGAGTTAAACCACCCTGTAACAGTTATACTTAATCTGCTTGTTGCTTTTGACAGCAGTAATAATGTGCATTTGAGGTACTTGTTTTGGACAAAACTCAAATTCTATTAAAGGATTAAGTAATTGAACACTAATCTAAAGGACTTGAGGTTTCTGTTCTTTGGTAATGCCTTTAATCTTGGCGCAGTTTTAGAAAAGGCAGTGAAGTACAGAGTCACTGAGGGAAAAGCAGATTAGTTCAATTTCATGTATTTTAGGGGAGAACTACACTAGCTTAGGTGGATTACTGTTGAATCAGTGAATTGAAATGTAATGACACATCCATTTATCCATTTGCATAAACATGCAGCTTCATGAACCTTTTTTCCCTCAAATTAGCAGCTAAGACGGCATCATCTACACTTTGTGGATTGTCTATAATATGGGGAAAAAAAAAACAAAACAAAAAACAAACAATACATTTAAACAAGATAATTAGAGCAATGCATCATTTAGCTCAAAACTGAGCTAAATCAAATCTTTCCACTGGAAATTCACACATTGACAAAATTAGAAATGTAATGTATTATCAGTTGCCATTGTATTATTATTTTTTTTTTTCCATTTCTGAATTAATCATGATCTAGATCCACTACCATTGTTCAGTGTGACTGTTACCAGTAACAATACAGCAACAAAAGTTGAAGAACTTGTGTGCCCTATATCTGTCAATGTCATTGAGAGTCTGGGCATAATACTTGATTTATATTCTGCTCTGGAGATATGCGTTTTTTGTTGTAAATGTTCATTGATTCAAGGACAAAGAAATACAGTACATGGCCTCAGCACCCTACATGACCCATATAGAACAATATGAAATTCATGATCTATTAAAGCAACATGATAGATACAAATATGAATATAATGTATTTTATGTGTCTTAACTGTTGCAGGCAATTCACATTACACCCTGAGTGTTGTCCACTCCATCTCCTCTTTTCTTTTGTGCTTTCTTTGATATAAATAGAGAGACATTCAGGGGGCACAAGTGTGGAAGTTAGAAGAATAAAAAAGGGAAAGGAAATTTAGATATTTTTAAATGATGTCCTACATTTTGTCAGCTAAAATCAGGATATTGCCTGAGCGGGGAGAAGCCATGTTCTTCAGTTGTCAAAAGGCAGTAAGTAATGATTAAAATAGCAGTGTGAAACGCGGGGAGATTAAAGTGATGCTAATGATAAGTGAGAGAAGAAAAGGGCAAGCTATATTTTAATTCCTGGGAGAATGGTTAATGACTTCTATTGCCTGAGATTAAACTAAACCTGTCTCATCAGCTTTTTCTGCTCGCTGAGGAAAAAAAAGCCCCCTGCACTTTAATTTATTAAACTCTTTTAAGGAAGCACATTGATCTACATAGGTTAAACTTTCAAAATTTGGGCAAAAAGACGCCCCATAAAGCTGTCATGCAGGGCAAGGCTGTTGAGTTGCTCAAGGCACACTATAAAGAATTCATTATCTCCGAACTGCCACATTTAATCAGAAAATATCAATTATTTAAAAGGGGAGGTTTGCTCCTGTTTAGAGCATCAGGTTTTACTGACACACTGGATTATACTGACATGTTCAACATACTTTATATTTTTATGTTGTCACCGTGGCAATGCTGTGAACTTTCCATTTTCAAAACTCTCTTTTGCACCTTTGGCTGAGTGAATGTGCATTTGGCTACTTTCAACAGGCCCATGTAATCACATCAACAGTATAATATCATCCAACAAGTAAAATATTTATCTCCTGTTTTCAGCTGGCTGGAGAGACTAAGACTTGTGCCGTGAAATTTTTGAGCATGGCATTAACACAGAAGCACTGGTGACCTCTGTAATGAAATGTATGGTAGTGTTGACATGGCATTACGGCGATTCAACACCGTTCATTAATCTTTGTTTTGCTGGAACCCTTCTGGCATGTCCTTCGCCAAGGTACGGAGCAATGCCAGAAATTGTAAGGCTCAACACATATTTCTGATGGCAATTAGCATGCATTCCGATCCACTGAGCCCCTCGCATAACAGCCCAATCCTTACAGCGGCCAGAGTCTTTATCAGCACCCGGGTGATAGGAGTCATTGAACATTCTGCTGACAGCAGATTATTTTTGTTTTTATACAGATGTCAGGCTTGAGTAGGTGGTGTTTTCCACTCTTACTGTGGGACTGTGCCCCCCCCTCGTCCTCCCTGTATCCTCAGTCATTTGTGGACAGAGGAGAGAGCAACACAAACTTTTATGTCTGACTCTCTCTCTCTCTCCCTTGCTTTCTCCCTTTCTTTTTCTCTGTGTTTGTCTCTCTCTGTATTTCTCCCTGTCTGAACCCCTGTCAGTTTAGGCCTGGAAATAGGTCTGATATTTAAAGCACTGGTAAAGAGTAACTGTCATCCCTCAGAGGACGAATAACAACACTCAACCACCACTGAAACCTATGTGCTTCTAAATTCATCGTGGATCTGTCAGCCAGTACGCAGGCATGCAATTAACATTAATCTATTACGCCCAATGTCACAGTCCTGCCATTAGCTGAAAAAAAAAAAAAAAATCTAAAAAAAAAAAAAAAAAAAGAAGAAGAAATCCTTTGGCATAAATGGAGAAAACCTGTGAAAATCTCTACAAAGAGAGAAAGTGGGTCTTCATAGTGCCATTTCATGGTCCATCTATAGTCGTAGTAGCCATGATTCTGATCAATATCATCAGTGGCTACTGCTGCGGTGCAGAATTTGATCCAGGAGCTTCATGCTAATGTTCACGCCTGTGTCAGACTCAATGTAATCTCTCCTTTTGAATCAATGACACTTTTTATGGTCTCATCGCTTTTTAGATTTAGACGGTAACACTATGCTTGAATCCTGCTGAAACATACTGAGCCTGTGCCTCTCAAAAACCTTATTCCTTTGAATTTGCAAGGGAGAATTCACAGCAAGTCATGTTGTAACAGTGGACTTAACACTTTGATCGACTGGTCAGTGGCACAAACTAAATGCAGGTCACTCCTCTAAAAGGTCTCAGTGTGTACATAAACTTGCACAGTGTGCAAGGCAGTGTGCATAATCGCTCGCGTTTCATTTGATGAATTCAAAATTTCCCTTGGAATGTTAATGATTTAAATCTCCAGACTTGCCTGGAGTCAGAGGAAAATGTCTCTGTCTTATTTTGTTGACATATTCAGGATGAAATGATTTTTCTCCCCCCTTGTTGTGTAAAGTAATATCTCTATGTTTCTGGGGACACATTACAATAATGCATTAAGAAATCACATTAATAATGCACATATTTTGTCACATATTTATAACTATCCCCCAGACATCAACATGTCACAGTTGTTGTTAGATCCCCATTGGTTTCAATTAAAATCTCGCTGAGGCAATAAAAATAGCCAATTAAATTGGAGCAGGCTCTTCAGAGGTAGAATTGGTCTGATTAGATTAACCTTGAACATCAATTAGGGTTAAAAATAAGCTTAAATGTATATTTATAACTACCCACTAAATTTGATGCCAAACTATCCTACACTTATAATGGTCGTTTCCCCAGTATTGGTTGCTCCAGGGTCATTATTTTCACTTGATTAGTCTGCATTATAGTTTATTCTCTCTTATGCTTATTTGTAGCTTAATTATTTAGGCCAAAGCATTTCTTTATAGTGCTCTCATAGTGTATATTCAGTATGATTATCTAATTATTACAAGAGTGTGTTTCCAAGTTACAATAGACAATAGAGATGTAATGATGTATAGCAGGCATGGTTCTACATATAAATCAACACAGGCCTCAACAGCAGGGTCACATTGCTGCTTTTACAGCTGTACAACTTCTCTCTCACTCTCTCCCTCCCTCTTTCTCTGTCTGTCTCTCTCTCTCTCATACATACACACAGACACACACTCTTTCTTTCTCTCCTCTTTAATAGCTGTAGCGTGTCAAGCTTTTCTCACTGCTGCTGCTGCCTGGCTGCCTGCAGCGATCCCACCCCACCTGGTAACTAAGAGCTGAGCATCCAGACGCTAAAAATACGCCTGACGCTAATGTCACACCCCCCTGCCATTTCCAGCACCCGGCTCCCAAAGCCCAGACCAGTGTGAAGGGAGGGAGCCGAGCAGACATCTTTGTAATTCTTTTAATAACATGTGTAAATGGGCAAGGGGCCTATCGGTCTTTATCAGGCCTGGCGAGTGGAGCAGAGCAGCTGATACCACCTAGGGGCTGGGAAATGCCTGATTCATCTAACAGCCCATGAAGCTGATTAATTTCACTCTTCATTAAGAATGTGTTGTGGCATCTTCTCTGGACTTTAGCATATCTATCTGCCACACAGTCTCTCGGTCATCGTTTGCCCATTTTTTTTTTTTATAATTTATTTATTTATTTATTTTCTTTTTTTTTTGTTTGTTTTCTTGTTTTGTTTTCTAGTCCTCTTTCTCTCTCTGGCATGCTCCTCTTCCTACTTTCCTGAGCGGCGTTAGCAGCAGCAGCCACCCTCCTCCTCCTCGCTTTGCGCCCTTGGCAAATGAAAGGTCAAAGACGCTGCAGTGATTAATGAGCAGTAGACTCTGGGATCTCTCTGTCACCCCTCCACCCCAGCACCCCACCCCCCCAACTCCGGCCCCCCTCCCCTCTTACCCTCCCTGCTCCTTGCATTATTTCATCTGCTAATCTCACACCGCACTACTTAGTTAGTATGTCGCGGAGAAAACAATGTGTTGTGTGCCTGTACCAAGCTGCATAGACCCCAGTTCTGATTAACTCTGTTGTGAGGGTACCAACGCATGAAAGCAAGTGACGAGAGAGAGAGTGAAAGAGAGTGAGAGAGAGAGAGAGAGAGAGAGAGAGAGGAGTGGTGGGTGGGGTGGGTGGGCGCCCTCAAAATGTTTTGGGCCAAAGGAAAGGTGCTGTAGTGTAAATGGTGGGCTCTCCATTCGGCTTTTCATCTCAAGATGTTGCCACCAAATCTAATGATTTTAGTAGTGTGCTCTTGGCGAAGGAAAAAAAAAAAACTCCACTTCAGAAGCCCGGTGGTTTTTATGGTGTAAATGAATGTGAACGTCACCGCTCCTTTCACAGGATAGATGACACTCCATGGGCTCAGACCAACTGTTTATTTGAAAAAGTAATGAAATATTTACTCTCCATTGCAGTACAGATTAGCAGTGGTAATTGACTGCGACAGAGGTCTATGCGAAAGTGTGTGTGTGTGTACGTGTGTGTGTGTATGTGTGTGCATATGCGTTCTGGAGAGAAAGAGAGAGAGAGAGAGAGAGTTGGAGGGCCCCTCATGTTTGAATGCAGATCCTCAGCACACAATAGGCCTGTTAGTGAGGCTGAGTTTCTGCCTGTCACTTTCTCTCCACATGTTGCTTTTTCTTTCAGAGATAAGTGGGCCTAATGCTGAACAAATAGTGGAAATCAGAAGCCACTGAGAATCATTCGCCTCTCCTTTTCCCATGGCTCCCAAATAGACGCCCAGACTCACAGACAGAGGGAGTGAGAGCGAGAGAGGGAGCGCGAAAGGAAAAGGGGGGGAAAGAGAAAGGAAAAAAATCCTCTACGAGCAAAACAATTTTGTCACCACAAGCAGATCCAATTGAAAAGTCTCCTGGATGGGGAAGAGCTGGAGTTGTCAGATCAGGCCATGGCAATGAATAGATCCAAGCAGGCTAAATTGGCATCAGGTGTGGGCTTCCCTGGCCGGTGATAGGCTCCCACATTGTGCTGGCTAGACATTTGGCCATTTTCAAATATAATGGGAGAAATGAATGCAAATGAGTGAGTGGACTGAAATGTATTTAAATGCAGATTGAATGGGGGGCTCTGCGTAGCGCCTGATAACAAGTTGCTTTAGGAGAAGGGCCACATTGTGTTGGATCATCCCTCCAACCCCCACCACTCCCCTCCCCTCACCACCAGTCCTTTTCTCTCTCCCTCTGTCTCACTTGTGTCTCATAAGGGTCCATTGTTCACTGGGTAAACTCTCTCAAAACTATTTACATTGCTCATTTATTTGAATTTCAAATGTTTTGCTCTCTCTCTCTCTTTCTCTCTACCGTAGATAGCCTACACACACGCAGCCTGCTGCCTAGGGCTATCCAGTAAAACACTAATTGCGAAAGGACAGGGGGCTGTGGCAAAAAGAGAGGGAGAAATGAAGAGAGAGAGGAGGGAAGGAGGGGTTCAATCATTAATGATAATGTTGCTGTTGTCCATAGCCTCATTAGAAGCAGTATAGCAGCTAGTAGCATGTGTTTCACAAACAAGTTCTCCCTGCCCACTGCCGGCCGACCGCTAGCCCACGGCGATCCATCTTCTCTAACGTCTCCTTCCCATATTTAAAGGAGTTCTCGTTACAGCCTTTCCCAGACCTGTGAATTTACGGTGCACTCTGAGCCGTTAGCATAATCGCCGGGAAGGCAGTCATTTCAGTGGGAATGTGGGAATTAGGGCAGGAGAGAAAAGGAATGCTGTTGATGTGTTAATTGAATTTCATAAGAATCCTTCACAGCAGATTTGCCTTGTGAACAGGGCAATGTGGACACATTGGACCCTATATTAAATTTTAGGTCATTATATTATATATGTTTTTCCCTTTTCTTTCACAGCCCTAATGGAAAAACGATAAAGCTAAATATCTCCATATAGAAGCTTTTATATTAAACCGCAGCTAGAGAACCATACCTTACTTTTCCAAACTGTTTTTTCCACTCTCTGATCTCAGCAAATAGAATAAGTGAAGAGTAACAAGAGGGTGCGTTCTCCACCTCCAAAAACAGCTTTTTATTTTTTTCCCCATCTGCATTTAAAATACAATTTACATGCAATTAAATTTGATTAATTAGAGACACTAACCTCTGCCTGTCCTGTGTGCACATAATGTATCATGCATTTCAATGTCAACCAACTCATGTTTACTCCAACATTGTTTTTTTTTTTCTTTTTTTTTTATCTAGAGCCATCATTACATTTTTCCCCCTACAGTGGCATCGTTTGAGGCATTTTTTATGATTTTCAATTATTTGACATACTGAACCCCTCAACGCAGTGACAGTGTTGGCTCGAGGGAGTTTGCTTGGATAAACAAGGTGCCACGGGACTTAGACCACGGCTGTGCTAGAGGGGAGTCTGTGTTACTAACTCTTTGAAAGTATAAGGGATAATTTTCAGAATGCCAGCTATTTAAAGTTGGCCCTGTTAGCATGGGGGGCAGCCGGGGCAGCGGCCGCAGAGATGTTCCCGTGTCCAGAAGTTTCCGTGCAGTGATTAATAGGAGGGGTAATGTAGTGGGGAAATGAGTAAACACTCCCTTGCTCCTGGCTTTGTGCTTCAACGGCTTGATGACAAGGGCAGAGCAAGGTGAGAATTAAACAGACCCGCAGAAGAAGAGAAAAAGAAAAAAAGGGAGCAAAGGATTGGAGGGAGGAGTGAAGCATGACAGACCTGGCCAGTGAGTGGGAGTAAGGAAAGGGCGGCTGGGAAGAAAGAAGGCCGCCCTGACAAAAGTGGAAGTGGAAGTTTCTCCTGAAGAAGAATAATTAAAAGCGCTCAAGGGAGGGCAGTTTTAATTTCACATGTAAGGGGCTAAAGATTTCATTTAAAGGCGCGGCGAGCGGAGAGGAGGTTAATAAGATGAACAAAGCAGGGAATGTGAGAACATACAGTATGAGGAAGCGCGTTGGACTTTCACCTGACACGTTTTTAATTATTGAACCTCTGATATTTCTCTGTTGAAGAGAGGGGGTAAAAAGAGAAGATTAACTGATTAATGGTCATGGTAACCAATTACTCACTCATGGGGAAATAGATGTTACTTCAGTACAGTAACAGTTCACTTTAACAGCAAGCGCCGCAGAGTGCAGTGCTGCTCCTAACACCAAAGCTAAAAGCATACTCTTGGTTTTGCTGGCGGTCTCAGTTGCTGTCTACTGGGAACACAACAGAGCATTGCATAATGTCTCCTTCTAAAAAAGTGAACTTGCTTCTGCAGTTGAATATGTGCTCTTGATCACTGAAATCTCCCTCCATTAGTGCTATCTGAAGTTGATGTATCCCAATTATCATAATAAGATCAGCTTGGTCCCATACTCAATGGGACTCAAAACTCTCTTACTGCCACAAAATGATCAAAAGGACTTTGTGAACTAGACCCAAAGTCCCAATTGTGGGCTAGCTTGTTCAGTGGTGGTGAAAAAAAAGAACTTTAATTGAATATGATGTATTTCTTTTTCCTTTTGCTTTACTTTTGGACCCGCGCTTCCAGCATAAGTGAACAATAGCGAAATGTCAGGCAGTCTTATCTAAGCTAGATATCGACCCTGAAATACTTCTCTGTACTTAGATCACCATTCAAGGCAAAAATACTGTACAATGTTTGCCAAACTGCATCCCAGCTGCAGACTTCCACTCCGTGCTTCCATCAGTATATTTTCTAGCTTTTGATGTCTCCCTTCACCCCCCACTCTCCTCCCTCTTTAAGAAATCATTAATGTTGTCAGTCTAGAGCATGGGAATGACTGCTGCGCTGCAATCCCAAAATCCTCTTCCCCTCCCGTCGTCGCGTCACACCGCACACACACTGTGTTTGACACTTATGTATTATATGTTTATCAGTCTCTAATGAAACACTGACAAGTTCCCTGCACAAGGGATACTGTGTTCCATTAATAGCCCTTAACGAACCTTGGGCTCTCACAAAAGGCTGGTCCTATTGCAGCTGACAGCAGAGGGGCCCTCAGCCCTGGCCCCCTGGAGAGGGAAGATATTAGGCGTTAGCAACGTCTGCACTCTCTCCTTCAGTCTCTCTTTCATTCTCTCTCTCTCTCTCCCTATGTACATCTATCTGTCTCGGAAGTAAGAGGTGTCTTATTCTATTTATTCAGTCACACATTACTTGACCACGGTGGTTGGCGCGGAGCTTGACAAAAAGAATTGTGCCAGATAATTTGTCAGTGAGTGTTTTATGATTTATTCATCCAGGGGCTCAAAAAATGTTTGTGCTGTGATGTATCTCCTGAACTATAATTTAGTCTAAATTAATCTTGGACCCGCAATAAAACCCCTGTACAAATGTTGGTAAAGATCATGCACTCAAAGAGGCACGTGAACATGCATGTGCAATTTGTTAATGACACTGCAAGATTTATTTTTATGATTTCCTGAATTCATTAAGCACCAAAGTTCATTCCCAGCCGAGGAAGATTTCAGATTAGGTTATGAGAACAACTGCGACAGCCATTTTTCACTTCAACTTTGGTAATTTGTGTTGGATGACCTAACTGGCACTCAGTGTGGACAAATCAAGATTTTGACCCAATTAGCCTCAATTTTGTTGTGCCACAAAAAAAATTGAGGATTAAATTCCTGTGTGTGTGTGTGTGTGTGTGTGTGTGTGTGTGTTTTCACCTACATTTTCTCCCCCCTAATTTTGCTGGAAAACAGATTATTTGAGAGATCAACAGGAAATGTTATTTCTTTCCACCTTTAGTGTATCTTTAAAGAATTTACTGTCTGTAGTCTGAGATTATATTTTTTTACATTTTTAAAAAATGTTTAATCTGTGATATCTTATTATTCCCCAGCACTTGTGTTAAAAGCAGCACCTCCCACATGAGGCACACATGATCTCTCTATTAGAAAGTGACAAAACGTTTGGTCTCACTCAGAAATAATGGTCTGTAACATCCTCTAATGCGATTCACAGTTTATTTGCAAGTCCATCCCCGTGTTGAACAAGGGGTTATGGGCGCGTCACACATACGGATAATTTTAAGCAGATGCGTCTGGCGTGGCTACCATGCTATGATTAGTTTCCAGAGCATTTGTGAGTGTGTAAACCATTGCCGACACGGATGAAATATAGCCTAGGTTCACTGGGAGTGCAGAGAGAAGAAATGTACCCCATCTGTAATACACTGTGTAGACTAATATCAGCTCCTTTTCTCTGATATTGCAGTGAGATATCGATCTGGTAAAATTGTCCCATATTGGAGCTGTCTGTTGTGATATTCATCATGCTGTCACCTCTCCCCAGCACCTACGCGTTATTAGAAACCCGGGTTTGAAGAGGTTGAAGGGTTTTAGTCTCTGAGATGTAGCAAACAATTCATCATGAGAGAGAGAGGGTGAGAGAGAGAGAGAGAGAGGGAGAGAGAGAGAGAGAGAGAGAGAGAGAGAGATTCAGGTGAGGTGATGCTTGAGCTAAGATTTATGTCTAGTCAGGCTGTACATTAAGAATTATATCATCAAGCGAGAGGACACCAGGAGTTTCACTGCTATCTGCTGAGTAGGCCTATTTGCTCTCCTGCCAGGCTTAAATGGAGTTTTTTTTTTCTCTCTCTCTCTGCCTTATGAAGCTTTTAAGAGAAATCTGGAGTTTTAAGGAATAAAGTCACAGCTCGCCCAGAATAGAGAAAAAGAGCCTCACTTATTTGTGAAACACGCTAAAGCTTGTCTAAAGTAATTGTCATGTGTTTGGGGGATTTTAGCCTGGCTGCTGTTTCATTTTGCACTTGATGCCAATCACTCATCGGGAATAAAGCCTTAACTGGTACATGCCACCTTCAATTTGCCCCACTTCAGGGCGGGACTCGAGTTTGAGTTCCTATTATTTTCTCTCTTTGCTTGCATTCCCTGTGAGCACAGTCAGAGATTCTTCCGGAAGGATCACAGAGATGTACACAGACGGAATCCAATTCTTCCGCGTCTTGCAGAGGAGTCAGGCTTTGATTCCTCTTTAACTCAGTACAAATGCTCGTCTGGGAATGTGCAGGCTGGGGGTTCCTTCTGCCGCCTCTCTCTCTCTTCCCCTCACTCTCGGTCTCTCTCTCTCCCTCTCTCTGGGAAGGTGTGAGTGTTTGCGTGTGTTTTTTCGTTGTGTGTATGCGTGTTTCTGTGTGCGCGTGCATGCTTGCATGCTACGCTGTGCTCTGTTAGCTGTGATGTTATTGTTGTAAACAGCGTTTAAAGCACAGCTGGCCAAATTGATCAGGGTTTGCGTTGGAGTGAACTTGAGCAGCCGAGAGTGAGGCTGCATAAACAGGGCTGCTTGTATCTAAATATGCAAACACTCTCACAGCAGCCGACACTCAGGGGAACAGACACTGTTACTTCTGATGGGGAAACAGTGAGAAACAGGCCCGAGCCATAACCTTTCCATGTATACAGAGTGAGAGAGAGAGAGAGAGCAAGAGAGAGAGAGAAGACAAGAACATTTTTCTGATTATGTAAACATCTCTTTTCCTCCCCAGATCATTTTTGGACTCCTCCAAGTATTTACTTTTCATTAATTATTGAAAAAAAGAAAATCAGGAAAAAGTGAATAAACAGTAGATAATTTTTGTTTAATGTTTCACACAGGATTGCAATCCTCAGTGC
This sequence comes from Myripristis murdjan, assembly GCF_902150065.1. Taxonomy (NCBI): domain Eukaryota; kingdom Metazoa; phylum Chordata; class Actinopteri; order Holocentriformes; family Holocentridae; genus Myripristis; species Myripristis murdjan. The sequence goes on from NC_044000.1 coordinate 21,692,393, forward strand.
AATTAATGCTAATCACCATGGTCTTCCTGTTTAGCTTGAACTTGGAGTGTGTTTGTCTGCGAGTGGTTCTGTCTTTCTGTCTACATGTCTGCTACTTTACCTCTCTCTCTCTCTCTCTCTCTCTCTCTCTCTCTCTGTCCATATATTCTGTCTCGTCCACTCTCTTCCATCTCTGCTGTTAGTCACTCTGTCTCCTCATGTTATGATTACATCACCCTTTCTGTCTGTTGTGTCCATTTAGACCTGAAATTAATCACATCCGACAATCTGGTCGTGCTATTCCTAAAGTTCAAAAGCTTGAGTGGTGAGAGAGAGATACAGAGAGAGAACATGCGAGAGAGAGAAAGAGAGAGAGAGAGAGAGAAAGAGAGGGAGATCACTAAGTATGGTGGAGGTACTTATCATTTGTGGAGTACAGTATATTAATTGCTTATCGGTTTTTGATTTCAGAGTCATTTTAGAGTCAATCGAACGCATTATTTTCACAGCTATTGTTCTTTGGGGTTTGTTAATTGTCACCCCACTGGCAGAACTAAAAGCAAATTAAAAGCCTTAACTATTGACTCCATCTGAAGTCACTCTCCACAACAATTTCACTAAACAATAGGGCGGATTAATGAAAATGCAGCTTGATTTCTGTTCTCCAAAGCTTTTGCTATGGGGAACCAATTAACTACCCTTCAGGATGACTTTCACTTCTAACTGTCGGTCTGTTCCACTGCCAGAAACTGGGATTAATTCTCAATTAATCCCTCCACCAGAACAACTCTGCCTTTGTCTGCTGGGGAGGACATGAGCATACAACACCGAGGTTACCCCAAGCCTGTTTGGTGGAAGAACTCCACCCCTCCTAAGATTGATACACCCTGTAGACTGGCTCTCCTCAAGCTGAAAATAAGAGCCATTAAAAGGGAATGGTTGACAATGATTTTTGTTTTAGGATTTTGAGCTTTATTAGCCATGCATATTAATGAGTCAATTAATTCCATTCGTCCTCGCGAGTGGTCTGTTTGTTTTTGCCTGACCTTTTATCTTAGATGCGTTCACGCTCCGCTTGGTTTAAGCACTTACTCCATACTGTGTTTCCCATAGCCTCCACGTCCAAAAAGGGAGTTTTTATGTGTTTAGCAGTAAGCTTCTCCCCCTCTCTCTTGTTTTCTCTCTGCCACTCTCTCTCATCCATCCACCCTCCCCCCTATCTTTTCCTCGCTCTTTCTCCCTCTGTCAGAATGCCTGCTGGATGTAGCCCTCTCTAAATGTGACAGGAAATATGCTATTATAGCATGCAGAATATTTGCCTGATGGGATTTGCAATAAAATTACTACATTTCCCTTCCATTAGGATCTCTAAAACCCTTCTCTCTAATTTATGATTACCCTGGCAAAAAGACATGTTATATACATAAAGACTAAAGTAGCCCCCAGTCCACATTTAGCCCATCCTGCTTTCAAAGTTAGTTGAGAGGACAGGAGAAATAATTGAAAAGTGCAGCTGGACTGTGTACAATCTTGTAAGGGATGCCTAGAAAATGAGATTAATCAGTGCACAGACATTGTGGGGAAAAGTTTGCAGTGAATGCCTGACAGTCGTGCTCTTTCTCTCATTTCAAATGTTGGCAGGCTAGCAGGCAGCTCCAAGGGAAATGCGCTCCTTTCATACTTGAGTAATTGATGAATTGTATGCAATATGCAAATGAGAATCCATAAATCTTATGAATGACAGCTTAATTTATGTGAGCCTTAATGAATGCAGGATTAGATTTTAATTAAATATCCTCAAAGGCACCCTGACTGGGTAAGTTTTTAAAGCCTTGTTTTGAAGACTTGTTTCATATGCATCGCAGTTCATGAAAAAGAGAGATCAGTGAGAGTGGTTAGATGAAATTTCCTCGCAGTTTGAAGATAAGACCTGTTCTGTTTTGCTAACCAAAGGCACTTGCAATTAATAAATATTGGAGCAAAATCATATCTACCAATCTCATTTAGGCTTTCCTGGAACTGTTCATTCTCATACATTTGATTAACTGCATTTACTTTAAGCACTATCTGATTTCTAACATTTGGTACAGTATCTTTTTAATTAAGAGAATCATCCATTAGGCATGGAAAAAGTCAACCAATTAGGCTTTCCTCATCAATTCCCGTGATGTAGAAAGTCTGCTTACTCATTATCAGAGTGTGTCGATGTGATACTAAACAATCTAAGACTCCATAGTTACGGGACATACAATTATGAAATCAGCTTTTAACATTAATGATGCATGGGAATAATCAGCAATTTATCGTGTTTTAGATCTTTTTTAGATTCTATTTCACAGCTGAGAGGCTTCAAACGGCTCTAATAGAATGTGATTACTGGGGTAAACTCTTTGTAGCTACTGTACAGCGGCTTTCTCCGCAAGCCTGGCTGCGGTTTCATGACAGAAGCTTGAAGACAGAGGAAGGAGCGTGACTGGCTCCAAGTTCCTCTGTACCATCAGACGATCTGATGGTCTCGCCCAGCGTGGTTCTAATCAGGCCTGAGCCCAGACAAAGGCACCAGGAAGGCACCCACTCTCCCAACTACTACTGATCTCTACCCTGCACATTGGTCCACACAGGGATCAGAGCACAGACAGCACTTTAAAAGGGGTTTTAGTGGGATTGATGCTAACTCTCTCCCGCCTTTGATTTCACACCATTTGATCTGTGATATATTGTTCCGTAACAAAGGTTCACAGTTTGCAGGCGGATGCAGCTGTTGCTACTGCTAATAAATAAAAGTGTGTGTGTGTGTTTTCCTTTTTTCTATTTAGTGTGCTCGCACTCACAAACTCGCTGTAATCCAGCTATCTAGATCAGATAAGGGCGATGTGGCTACCTGTGCGAGGCAGTGTTTGACAGGTGCAAGGGGAAACTGATTGAGATAATCCAAGAATAGGCTCAATGCAAATACAGACACAAGATGAGGGTTAGGATAGATGGATGCATGAAAAAGATGGATGAGTGAAAACATTCCCATGTATCACGCTGTGAGTCTCTGAGAGATTATGATCATCACAACCAGTAGACTGCCAAGGTCAGCAGGAAATATACATCTACTGTTTTTGTTGAAGGCAACATATATTCCAGTCACTTTAAAGTAGTTTTATTTTTTCATATGACTTTTTTTTTTTTTTTTCAAAAATTCTTACTGCTGTGTATCCATGACTATTGTATCCACTGACTGGTGTCTTTGAGAGCCAGGGTCATGTCAGTCAGGCAGCTAAAAGAAGGCTAAAGATACTTCACACTATACTGGGGTGTGATGAAACTTCATCAAAGTGTTGTAGTAATAATTCAATATATGTTGTGTTCTTTATGCAGAAATTTCTGATGAATAAAAGGAAGTAAAACTTTAACTTCAACTATAAATTCAAACTCCCATAATCTTTATTGTATGCAAATGCATTTAGATGATGTGACATAATGGCAGAACGTTTGGTACTTCTGGGTTCCTCATTTATTAGTTTGCATGGACTGCCGCCATACTAGGATGCTTGGTGATGTGAATTAATGAACACACTATGGCTATTTTGAAAGAAATGACACTGTTGTGTAAGCAGTGTTTTTTTTTTTTTTCATATCTATTATCACTTCATTGACATTAGCACCTGTTTTTTTTTTTTTTTCAAACAAAGAAAACAAACATCTGCTCTTGTTGTTTTCTGAAATAATTCATTTTTTAGAATTAAAGTTAAACATTTCATCTCTCTCCCCTCAGCCCACACCACTATCTTATCTGTGGGATTTTAAATTGGTAGTAATATACCACAGCCATGTTAACCCTGCCTTTCAACAAACACAGATAACCTCCCAGGAGAGTTGCATGCATGTTGTTAAACCGTTTGATTGAACCAAACCAAAAAAATACATAAACTCAGCATATTCAGGCCCCTCATGGTCTGAGGCCTCTGAATTTCTGCCTGACCTGGCACTTAAAAGGTAAGGAGCTGCTTTGTTTTATCAATAGGACCTTGTTTTCATGGCTGGTCACCACCTCAGCAAACCAATCAATGGGGCATGCTCTGCTATCGCTGTGAGAGAAATGAAAAATAAACCCCAGATAATCCTTCAGTTAAAAGGTTACTCAGGGCGATAAAAGCTATTTTGTTAATTTATTTACTCGCTGCACTGCAGAGATAAAGAAAAGGAACAATTAGGGAATTCTAGGTGAGAGATTTTAAAAGGGCAATGACATTGGGTTAATATTTTATAAGGCCTGATTGGCAGAGACCTGGAGAGGCCTTTTGTTTACACAAGCCCCAGACGGAATGATTCACTCGCTTGTTTTGGCCGACTGGGCGGAAATGGAATAAATATCTTCATCCTTACCTTTTAGAAACGTCAAACAAAAGACTGAGATAAAAGGTTAATGGCTCAATCAGAGCCAACAGGAAATAATATTATGCCTTTTCTCTGCAAACCAAGAGTCACTATTGACATTACCAGGTTGAATTCCTAAAGATATCCGAAGATGGGAGGAGCAGATGATTTTTGTGTGTAACCAAATCCAGTTAGGGAGAGTGTGCTCGCTTGGGCTAAACATTACATTTGTGGTTTCAATTGATTTATAACAGATCATAATCACTGCATTAACGGCTTTCTGGGTAATAAGATCTCGGTCACTGCTTCCGTCGACAGAAAAGAGTCTGATAGTGAGATGTCAGAATTTTGCCATGAGATCAAAAACCCCACAGATATCTGATGTGATATTTTACCTCTTATTATACGTATCACCTCGTGTTGGCTTCCTGTAAATGGGGTGAGAACATGAATTTAATTATTGTGCTTTTATTGCATTGTAGTGTTGAAATTGGACCCGTGTGGAGTGTATTGTTGGGCCCAGTGTAATCTGATTGCCTGTGCAGCGTAGTGTGTTGGATAGTATCAGGTTCCAGCCGACTCTGCTGGGTCAACACACAGCCGGGCCATTAAAGGAAGTCTGGTTCAGGGAAAGTTCACCACTATTTTCTTTTCACCATGGCAGCAAAACAAAAAAGAGAGAATAGATGTGTAACATATTTGTGGCCCCTGGCCCAGGGCTGGTGGGGCCTATTTTGTTTCCTTAATTGAAGCCAGAGATATGAGGCCCCTGAATATCTTTAGTATAAACATAAATAAAGGCAGGAATATAATTGTTTGATGATTGACCTCCAATATAGAAATATCATTATCCAAATAATCCCAACATAAACTTCAGCGCTACTTTTTTTTCTGAAACATTTCAAAGAATAGAACAGAAGACAGAGGAGACGGAAAAAATAAAAAAAGATGAGAAGATGGAAAAAGGCAGAGGATAAGAGACGAGAAGTACCAACCAAAATTCCAATCATAAATCCAGTTGTGCTATCTTTTTCTGCAATAATGGCCTAGTTTGGAGCAGTTTCTGTGCCAGGCTATTTAGGGAATCAGCATCTGCTGCTTGATAAATAGCCTGGCTCTTTTGTTTGAGGCCAGGTTGAGTTCCTCTCTGGACCGAGCTTATTAGCCTGGATGGCTCTGACCAATGCAGATCTGCATTGATGTTAGTATGCACGCCTCAGTGCAATGCAATGTCTTCAATGGAATTGGATCACATATTGTTGAGGACTGACATTGTGTTGAATAAAAGAAGAATATAGCCGTGGCACGCCCTCTTTTAAACAATGTAATACATTGGTACAAATTCTAAGTCATAAGGAAATGAGACAATAAGATTCACTTCTGAAAGGCATCCCTGTTGCTCCGAGGTTCCTCAGTTCAAAGCTCCCATTCAGTCGGTGTATTGCTTTCATGGTTGGCCAGTGTTATGTTGTCTACAGTTTGGCTGAAATGCTATCCTTTAAACACATAGACAGATTCTCCAGCAGCCTATCTAAACATTACCTCTGCTTAACTGGGTCTTTGTACCTGGGTTCAGATCCTTTGACGCGATCTAAAGTTGATATGACATTTTTTTGTCCATTTGAGGGCTTTTTTTTGCTTTTAGTATTGTTGGTAAAAAGCCTTTTACCCATCACATGCCCTCTATTGAGGTCTTTCATAAATAATTCAGCCAGAGTACAAGTGAAAGTGATGACAGCAAAACTGTCTGCGATCTCTCCCTCTCATAAGATCAAAGAGGTGCTTCTATAGAAATAGGAATTACATTTCCAGACGTTCCTAGGTTGTGCGGGCACTCATTTCTCTCTCTCTCTCTCTCTCTCACTCTCGCTCTCTCTCTCCCTCTTTCTCACACTCCTCCTTTCTATCATTCTATCATTTGTGTATTTTCCCTCCAAAGGGACACAGTTGGATGAAGGTCTGCTTTTAGTCCTAAAACCTCCAGAGCTGGTATATGAGCGTGTCAGCACATTCAGACAGATACAGCGAGTGCACTCTATTAGCAACACTGAGGTAAATAAACCTCACATAAAGACACGGCTGAATAAATTCAACTACTAAGACTGTATGATATCTGAACTAAAACACTGCATTGCCCTGTGGAGACAAACAGGAAACAAGTGGAATGTAATACAAATAGTGTTACATTCCATAACACAAATAGCTGTGCGGTGTACTGCACATGGTCAGTTGAACATGAATTGGTGGATAAAACCCAGTGCAAGCCATACTTATAAAAATAATCCAAAAACTATAATAAAGAGTTTAAAAAATAAAGCTTAAAGGGGCACTATGAAAAATTGCTGATGATTGAATGAGGGGAGACCCATTTAGACTAAACTGACAAAAAATGAATTAAGTAGAAATTTGATGTTTGACTCTACGTTGTTCTCATCATCTGCCTGAATCAAATAAACTCACTTCAGTCGACCCCATGATTTTGCATAGTGCACCACAACTCATGGAGTTTTCACTGAGGGTGCGACCACATTGAAATAGTTTCAGAGCGCCGTATGTGGTAGGAAAACACACAACAGACAGATTGTAACATTTGAAAACAGTTGCAATTTTATGCAATAAAATAACATTTTATGATACAAGGGACCACAGCAATGCATTAAGCACACAGAAATAATTAGTGCCTATTTAGTTATGCATATTTATTGCGAGATAGATATTATAGTACAGCCTCTGCACTTCACTCTCCGGACAGAAATTGTAAGTCCAGTGACTGACAGTGACACGATAATCTTATTGTCTCAGTATTTCATGCTATATCAAGGGAATCATAATTAACCTGAACAGTCTTTTGTGGAGCAGTGCAGTGGTTAGCCTGCCAGGTTCTATTTCTGGTCCTGTTTTTTTTTTTTTTTTTTTTTTTTCTTTGTGGAGTTTGCATGTGGGTTTCCTCCTACAGTCCGAAGACATGCAAATCAGGTGGGTTGGAGGCTCTAAAATGTGTATCGGTGTGAATGACTGTGTGAGTGTGTGTTTTGTGTGTGATGGACTGGTGATCTGTCCAGGATGTTTCCCTGTGTTCCTCCCAGTGCACTCCAGTCCCCTGCCACTCTGAATAGAATAGAAACAAGCAGGTAAAAAGCGTAATAGAATAACAGTTTTGTGACCTGATTTAACAGAATTATGGTACGTGTGATTATTTTAACGATGTGGTCAGTGTTGTATTTTTGATGTTTTAAAGATGGATTGAAACTCAGTTCATATTAGGAAGACGTGAGTTGCCCGGTAAAGCTTAAAATGGACTATTGTATCTGAAATAATGCATGAAGCCAATATGTCACCAGTGTCATGACACCGTAATTCATCTTCAGCAAAGACACCCAGCTCCTTGTTCATAAAGAATATACCTCTATAGAATCTGGGCTCCTTGATTATATGCTCATTGCATCTCTTTCACCCCATAGGCTTTTCCTTGTAACTATAAGCCAGCGAAGTAGGTATTGATTGCAACTCGAAGCTGTATTAATAAGTGAATGAGTAAGATGTGTGGAAATTCAGGGGTGTATCAGTTTTGAAGGCCTTTTCTCCTCCACAGTAAGGTGGCACAGTCATTTATCATGGCTGGATCTGTGCCCCTCGTTTGGTGTAATAAAACTCCCCCATCAGAACCGTCCAACAGGTCTGAATCACTCTGTCACACCACCTTCCAGCTAAGGCACGCATTAAATCAAGCAAGCAGAACATTTCCTAAGGCAGCCATTGCCTTTTAATTTCCTGAAGAACCTTAAAATATCATTCATTACCAGAACTACACATATTTGGTTTTTAAAAGTCTCATAAATCAATAGTGGCCTGACTGCAATAATTATAACAAGTTAACATGTAATTTCCAGGCCGAGGGCCGCGTACTGGATTTTAGCATATGCAAACGAGGCAATTCAAATAGTGTGGGGATATTAATACGGAGGAACAGGTAACGAGGTACGGGTTATGAATTATGCATCAAAAAGTGGTTGATCTTCAATAAAGGAAATGAATTCACCGTGTAATCTAATTAGTTATGGAAGTCTATTATGTTGAGCTGCAGAAAGCAACTGTCCTTGAAAAGAAATTTATTTACAGTACATGTTAGCTCTTTGGAATGGAATTGCATTCTGGAGTGGTCCAAATGTTAACACCCCCACCCACACACACACACACACACACACACACATACACACACCCTCCCCCTCTGCCAGTCTCCAGTGTTTCTCCGTGCCGCTCACCCTCGCTCTTCTCCTTCTCTGCTGGGTGTTTCAGCTCCAGACCGGGCAGGCCTCCGAAGAGGACCCAGAGCGTGACATCACCAGAGAACCCCCACATCATGCCTCACTCAGTCCCTGGTCTCATGTCCCCCGGCATGATCCCACCCACAGGTACGGTTTGTCTCGGCCTCTAGCTCTCTCTTCCTCTCTCACTGTTGCTATGGCTTTGTCCCACTCTCTGTCTTGGTTTCTCAGCCTCTCTCTCTTTTTCTTTCACTCTCTCACTCTCACACACAAACACACACACACACATACATAGCCTCCCTACCAGTGGCCTCCCTGCAGCTTGTCTTCGAAATGGCAACCAGACCAAAGTGACACATGCACCCAACCACCAGACACCAGCCGCTCACTCGTTTACCAAAAACAGATCCTCTGCTCAACCCGCGGAAACGAAGAGGGGGAGAATAAATTGAAGTGGAGATATTTTCTCTCAGATTATTCCAGTAGATGTTGCATTTTGCCTTGAGTGCATTCTAATTAGCGCGATTAAATCCACTCCACTGGTGTATGTACATAGGCAGTGGTGATGCTAAAGCAAGCTTATCGCCACAAGAATCAACAACAACCGTTTGTGCCCTAACTTACCTCAGGGCCAAGTCTTATTGCAGCTAATGCTTTTGTTCTATTTGTGGCTGGTTTCATTGTGACTGCTTTGATGTCGGTGGCTGTAAGTGTGCTGATTTGCATATTTTGCTCCCCTTCATATGTCTTTAATGATATTGTACTGTTGAAAAGGTCTCTTTGAATGCTCATTTCATTTACAGTACATATTGTATTTAACCAACCATTAACGGCACTCTTCTACAAAGAGATAATACACCACAGCTGGTTTTCCTGGTGTTCCTCAGTGTACAAGTCTGCTGGAGCAATTTTAACAGACTTGAAAAACATCCTACCTCTGCTCACATTTTTTTCCATCTCTGTAAAGATAGGGAGGGAGTGTTTTTTTTTTTTTTTTCTTTCTTTTTTTTTTTTTTCTTCCAAGAGGCAGCAAAGCAGCATCTGTGAGGTGTTTGAAATTCAGTATTACACACAGATTGGGCCATCCTTACGATTCAGAACAATGAAGGCTCACAGGCCAGTGCTTTGAACTCTGGGAATGGAGTGAGGTCACCGGCTATCTGTGCCTTAGTGTGGAAGGAGAACTTAAAGGCCGCAGTGAACACAGAGAAGGACAATGATGAGAAAGACCAGTGTTATTTAGTGGAACATAAAGCAACAGAAAAGCCTTTTGATATCATCCCCTTTAAGCCCAGAGGGACTCTATGATCTTGACATTTAGTCAGGGTATTCAGGGGACAGAGATAAAGTAATTGAGGTTTTTGGTCCTCTCATAACTGCCTCAAGCTCCCTAACTGTGGTGAGCCAGAACTTTTACACCAATTTCTGTATTATAATTAAACCATTTATTGTTTTGATTACAGTATGAGATAATAAATGTCATGGAAGTTACAGATTTTGACAGATTAATAATGATGTATAATTGACCACACATAAGTTGGCATCTAAGTAGGCGACTAATTGATCTTCCCACTCTTGTCCAAATTTATTGATTGATGATAAAAACTGACATCTAGAAACTGTCTTAAATCGTTACCCCCGTCATGTCATGTCATATTAGAACATTTTCAGATGAATTAGCTCATGCACAGTCAGACAGAATAAGGACTGATGGCTCTTCCTGAGGCTTTAACGTTATTCCAAGACCCAGTATCCTCGAAAAAAGTCACTGCACCATTTAATTTCGGCTCAAGAGAAAGAGCGAAACACTCCATGAAATGTTTTGTTCACAGCAGCATGTCATTTCTCTCCTGGTGCTAGATTTGCAAATGAACTACCTGCTGGTGCTCCCCCCGATTAGCCAGACCCCCCATCACCCCAGAGCAGCTGACTCTATTCAGCCGATTTTTGGCAAAAATTCTCAATTTATGATTTCATGCACAAAATAACAAGGAATTGTTCAATAACACAATCTCCTTGTCTTCCAAGGGAAGCTTGAGCTGACAGAACCAATGCCAGTGTAGTTCACACACTGTGATATTTATTTGTGATATTTATTCTATTTTAGGGGTTTTGTTTGTTGTGATTCTGTCATGCAAACTTTGTTGAGGTTTTTAGATATTAGTCTGATATTAAAATCAATCACCACATTCAATGCACTGGAAAGATGTGTTCTTCACACTCTAACAGGACCAGAGAGGCCTATGTGAAACACATTGTTAACATATGTATCTTTGCCCTTGACACCAGTTCCATTTAGGAAAGGACATCTTAATATGCTTAGGTTTCCATTTAAGGAAATACCCTTTATGTGTGTATGTGAAAGCATGTGTATGTGTATGTGTATGTGTCTGTCTACGTGTGTATGTGCTTGACTGTGTGCATGTGCGTGCACGTGTGTGTATGTGTCTGCATGCGCGCATGCCTGTGTTCATGCCCCCGGGGGGGTTGCTCTGGAGCCTTTCCAGTTGCTGATGCATTACAGGCAGATTGGCCCCCAAATCGGATTATTTGCTGTGGACTGACACCACACTGAGATGACATCTCCTTTAAAGTGGAGAGGGCCTCCACTCACACTCTGGCCACTACTTAAGCAGCAGCTTCAATATAATTCATTTATGTCCTGGATATGGCTTCAACCTTTTGAATAACGCAGGAGTACTGCATTTACCATTAGAGAAATGAATGTCACCTACGTCTTACCAGGGTGCATCCTGTACTTTACAGATAAAGACAATATTTTCCAGTGCTGTGTGATTCTGGCTTAGAAGTATGTAGATGCCAATTCTTGTGAGTGCTGGTTCTTTTTACAAGTAGATGGCATGTGAGCCATTTAATATTTACTGTTCTTTTGATGTACAATTAGCACGTCACTGTCAGGAGTGGATCATCTAATCCTGTGCCACTTCAACCTGCTTCAGAATAGATCCACTATACACTAGGTAATTTAGTATCATTTCCCTGCGCCTCTACCCCTCCTCTTCCAGTCCACTGCTTGTCATAAGGTTAGTGCGCTCTGTAATTGATACTAAATTTGTCATGATGTGAATAGCACAGTTCAAGTGGTGCAGTGTACCTAAGAGTCGCGTTGTTCCCAACCCCAGTTTGTCATTGCTGTGCTGCCACCAGTCCATGCATAAAATTAGGCGGCCATACTCATTGACATGGAGTGTCTCTCCCCTACTTATCCTGCGTGGCCGATAAATAAAGTGTGTTTTCATTGTTGCCCATGGTGCACTCCCTAACAGAGGCAGAAAAGGAACACAACAGATAAGCACTGGTAATTTTTTATCACGGCTCAAGAAAGCCGTAAAAGTCAGTCTTTTGTGTGCTGATGTGAAGTTAATCTGATTTTAATTTAATTATACTAGTTAGTTGCGGAGGGCACAGGCATTGGGGTGTTTGTTGTAAGAATGTTCTGACATTGGCGCAGGTATGGGGCAGCTAGCATGTTAATTAATGATGAAGATCCTGACAATATGCAGAGGCATGACAGCGTTAAGCCAGTCGGCTGCTGCTTCCTTTGCATATTAATAGATCCTTCATTATTATTTAATATGACAGCTGCTCCAAGGGCTACCATCAGACCTTGTCTCTGTTATTTGCTGTTTTGTGCTCCCCATGTGACAGTGCCATGCTATTCTCTATTTGTTGAAATGTTCCCTTTTCTGTTCTTTGACTGGTGTGGCTCTCTCTACATGCAGCCTCAATGCGCTGTTTGTTTTGTGGCCACAAGGATTCAGACTTGGCTGTGCGTCTATATGAGACAAGTGTCTGAATCTAAAGGTGACTTTGAAAGAATATATGAGGCAGGATTGTTTTGTTTGCATAGTAATGAATGCAGATTAGCATTGAGTGGGATTGGTCTTGTTGACGTTTAGACTTCTAGTGGCTTAATAAACTTGTTGCTGGGCGCCAACATCTCCCTGGCTTCCTTATTACGTCCGCAGTATTGAGGTATGTGTTATGTGGATGTGACAATTGATCCGGTGAAATGAAACAATTATCAGAACAAAGACTTCGATTTATGGAGTGTGTCACTTAGTCAAAGGCAGGGTGGAGACTAGAGCAGAATGATAGATGAAAAATGGAGAAGTGATCATTCCAGCTGTTTCACAATAGAACAAATCAATTGCTTAGCCTTTATTTACTAATGGAACATACATCCAATCAAAACCTGTTAGCTTCTTTTGTGCATTTTTATTTTATTCTCTATTATTATTATTATTATTATTATTATTATTATTATTATTATTATTATTTTATGTTTTTACTATTTTCCCCGGGCAACTATAAAGCGGCAACTGAGAGGTTACATATAGCCTGCAGTGTAATAACCTCTAGTGTGCTCACAGCCAAACTTAGAGCATCAGAAGGCTCCACTGCAGCACTCCTTTGAGCGGCACCTGATTTGTGGGGGGAATTTATCACACAAACAACCCAGAGGTGATTTCAATATTTACTCGGCAGTCTGTTCTGCATACGTCTCATTTGGAAAACAGTTGACTCTTGCCCATTATACACAAATGAAGGCTGACCTTCAGACTGGGCAGAGGCCACATTCATTATGTGAAGAAGTATCACCTTCTTATGAGGCAATGGCTTTTTTTTTTTTCCTCTTGCGCTGCCTATGCATATGGAACAGCAGCCAGGGCCCATTGCAAACGAGAGGGCCCACTCTGACATGATGTATACTGTATGTCAATATGGTACTGATGTATTTTAAGATGCAAACAAGGCTTTAAATTATATGCACCTCCATGTCAGCGGCTCAGAGTGACTCTCGCCATCTGCCTATCAGCTGGGGACGAGAGGAGAGGGTGCCCAGGCCGGTGTGTTCTTGCGTGTGTACATGTGTGTGTGTGCGCATGCTCGTATGTATCTATTAGAGCCACATGTTCGATTTCTACCTCTCCTTGTACTCGTGTCTCCCCTCAGATGCATGGCTAATAGCTGCTCTTGAGTCCCATCACGGAGATGTGACAGCTAAGTGATGATAAACGCAGGCATTGCCTTGTTCTACGTCAAACGTAAGGCAAACCTGCATATCAAGTGTAAGCAGTCGCGGTAAAAGGGCAGGTGATATACTGTATTGTGGATATGAGTGATTCCACTAATGGGTACATCTCTGTTTTTGTTGCCATGTGTCTTTGATGGTGTTGCTGGGCTTGGTGGGAAGAGTCTCGGGACTCTCCTGAGACATGGAGGCCTAGAGGAGCTTTAGCGGTATCTGTCCCTGCTGTTTGAGACCAGCCTCATGAATAAAGATTTCAGTCACGTTCAATACACCTCGAACCTTGGAACCACCACAATGACAAACCCATGGTTTATGATCTCTGCAGTGTGCTCAGCATATGTATGTCGGTAATCTCGGACTCACTATATCAAGTCCATTTTGATCTAGGTGGACGACCATGTCTAATGCACTATCATATGGTCAGACATGGTTATGTAAATATGAATGATCATTTACACACACACACACACACATCGCACACATCGCACACACATTGGCCTTTGTGTGTAATGTGACAATAACTTTTTGAATGGATATTACACAGAGCATTTTTAAAGGACTCTTCAGCTGCAGCTGCAAAAGGAGAATTATAACAGCCTGTGGCATTAAAAAGAATATATGTTAAATTGTCAAAGATGTTTAGTATCTTGTTAGAGAAATTGTCAAGTGGCATGAATACAAAGAAATACTACATCTTCTAAATATTGTAGTTTTGAGAATATAAAGCATGGTGTAAATGTCAGGGGATTCTTATTCTTATTCCTCAACAGCAAGAGACAAGATTTAAAAAATTGTCAGGATAAAAAAATGACTCTTTTAAATATATATTTTTTCCTTGTCAGTGGGTTTTAACTGCTATTTTTCAGGTTTTGTCTTAAAACACTTGTTTCTGCTGTTCCTCAAAAATAGTTTGGTTCTCAAAAAACAGGCAAACTCACATTAATGTGACAATCAAGCCTTGATTTTCCAGTGAATTTTTCTTGCACCCACATGTCCAACTCCATTGCCTTTTTATGAACTTTTTGGGGGCCACTTTAGCCTCTTGCACCATTAGCTTCCTACCCCAAGGGCCCGGAGTATGTGGTGGTGTAAGTATTTTTTAGAGAATGTAATAGAGATGATACTGAATGGAGGACATTGCTTTATTTTTATGTTTTATAGAACATTTTGTTTAGTTAATTTTAACACATGACCCTCTAAGTATTGAATGTATTCTGAGTAATTTAGAAGTATTAAAGAAAGAAAAAAAAAGGATTGAATCCTTGGTGCGTTGTTTATGATTTTCCATTCAGCAAGCTGACTGGCCTTGCAAGGCAATGATACTCAGAAGAGCCCAGTTATTATGAGGCACTGTGTAGCTATGAAGAATTTGAATACCAATGTTAGTCATTATTCAGTGTGTGTGACAGAGAGGTTAGATCTGTTGAATACATTAAAAGGTATCATTGAAATAGCCTCGATAAGAAGAGTCTTAAGGCCTGATTCCCAGACTCTCTATTTGTGCACACTTTGTACTTCTTCTCTCTTTGAATCTCTCTCCCACTCTCTTTCTAACCCCCTGCAACCACACACTTTCTCACTTGCCTCTCATACACACACACACACACACACACACACACACACATACATTGTAAACTGTAAGTTTTAGGCACGAAATGCTTGCATCATGCGCTATTATCTTGACTCCATCTGTTCCCATCAAGGTACAAATACATCAATACAGTGGTGGGAAACACTGGAATCAGTGAGACATTCATAAAAATCATACACTGCCACACACACAGGGATCCATCCCATCAGCATGATAACCTGCTGCGAAGATATCCCCTGTCAGAAGATGAAAAACCAAGCCATGATCTCATCACCGCTTATTCCCCAGTGTATAGAATTATTCATTTTTTTATTATTTCAAAAGCCCCCTGTGTTTTTTTTCTGCTGGTGCAGGTTTCTGAAAGGTGTTGTGGGTGCAATAGCTGAGCCCCAGCAGACATGTAGAGGTCTGTAAGAGCTCTGTCTCCTCTGCCTCCTCTCTCCAGGCCTGACAGCAGCGGCGGCAGCAGCTGCCAACGCCGCCATCGCCGAGGCCATGAAGGTCAAGAAGATCAAGCTGGAGGTGATGAGCAGCTACCACGGCAACGCCAACCAGCATGGGGCCGACGGAGAGAATGGAGACCTCAGCTCCAGCGTCGGTGAGGATGCCCTTCACACACATTCACAAACACACACACACGTTTACATAGGAACACATGCACTTGCACAAGCACTTTAAAAGAAGACACACATGCATGCCACAAATGTCTGTACATGTTTGTATAAACTCACACACACACATTCACACACACTTGACAGTCACCACCATCTCTTTGTCATCATACTTGTTGACTATAAGGGATCCTATGCATACAGCTCGAATTAAACCAAAGATTTGCATTTTCCTAGGATCCTTGGACTTATATTTATTAACAAATTTATTTAATTTAGTTAGACACTTCAGTACCATACTGCTATTTCTCTACTGTTCACCCAGGGGATTTTTCTCCCTGTATGTGTCACTGTAAAAACTCACCTTGGTAAGGTAAGTCTTGTTCTTGTTCTGTAAGTCTTGCCCTTTTGTCTTGAAATAAAAAAAAAAAAAAAAAAACACTTTCTTAATAGCTAAGTGAAACTGTGAACACAGTTTCCCAAAGCTATCAGCTTTTAACAGGGATTAATTGAATTGCTGTGAGCATTGGTTTTACACTATGTGCCATTTCAATTAATTATTACCCCTAAAATGCAGAAGGATTTTCGTAATATCGCACAGAGCCACTTAACGTGTTGCAGAGAATGATAATGCAGTGTGAATTCATGAGCATATTCCAAATTATAAACCAAATGTAATCCCAGTAGCTTTAGTTGCTAAATGGTATTTTTGATTCACTTACTGTACTAAATGGCTTGACTCTTGTATGCATTTTAACAGTAATACTTGACACCACAGAGCATACAGTGTACGGGATGAAAACAGGATGCGTTTCAAAGCAGATTTAACAATGCAAAATGCATAAAGTGTGAGGTCATCAGTCCCAGAGAATGGAGTGGGAAAAAAAAAAAAGAAGAAGAGCGAGAATACGAGTCTACGAGGTCATGGAAATAAAGATAAATGTGAATACCAACAGCAAGGCTATGGCAATGGAGCTAATAAGAAACTGTTTTATCTTTTTACAATTTAAATTGTAACCTTGAGCCCACAGCCAGCCACACAGGCTCTCGGTAGAATCATAATTCTGGCAAGGGGGAGCAGCTCTAGGTGTGGGTGCACGGGCCACAGCATTAGCTCTTTGAGTGAAATATATGGCGGTGACGCCTCTCGGCCCCATCCACAATCAATTGGATTCTTTTCCTTTAATATTTACTTGCAGCGATGAGATGCTCGTCTGCATGGTGATGAACAGTCTGCCACTGGCGTTTGAAGGTGACCTGTCAGTGAGTATGGACAAATCTCTCGCTCGCAGAAATGTAGAAAATAAATCATTAGGGGCAGGCAGGCAGACAGGGGCCTCTCTCTCTCCCTCACTCTCCCCGGATTTAAATCAGCTCAGATTTATGATTTGAATTAATGCTTCGTTTGGTCAAAGGAATGGTTGCAGAGACAAATGATGTTTGGTACTGAAGCCATCCTAATATTGATTACTGGGTGTCGCAGCAATCTCTTGTTTATATCAAGCACTCTCCTGTGACAGGGTGGCCAGCAGGAGTCATCCTGATAATACGCTGGAGAAATATGGCCCGCTCTGCACCGCAGGGCCATGAAACACAGCTAGCAGCGTGCTGTCTCCTTCATCTAGCCTCAGGCTTCCTCTCACATATTTATTTTTAATAAAAGAGGTTTGTAATTTCACAAAAATAAGAACTGACTTAAGACAAAACGTGATTGCAAAATTATTTCACATTACAAAACTGTCTCCCCCCTGGCCTGCTTTCACCCACTATTTTGGTGTTTGAACGCCTAATAAGTCCAAGTCTGCAGTTCATTATTAGAAATCCAAACTTGTAAATCACTTGACTGATATAGCAAAGGACTGAATTTGGCTGCAGCCTTGTTGGGACTGGACCCACTGTTGTTCACATTGCTGTGGAGGGCTGACTGGGGAATGACTTCATGCTGTTTTTAAGAGACCCAGAGCACAGCTGCTCTGAGGAAACGGACACATGCGCCGGAGTTTTATAGTCATGTCCAGCTTAAAATAAGACACACACTAATGGCAACATGAATACTTGTACAAATAATGTTAGCAAACAAGTTACAATTGTTATGCTAATGAGCTTGCTTCTCACAATACTGCTAAGAGCTTTGAAATTGAATCAGAAATAGCTACTACATAAAACCATTGAAAAGATTCCCTGTGGGCTAAAATACAGGTGCTTCATCTCAGTGTTGGTCTGAAGCAGATCTTGTATTGTGAACAGCTTAAAGCAGAGCACAGCAGAGCAAGCCAGTGAAGGACACTCTGTTCTGTTTGTAGAGTTGGATTGCCCGTCGCTGTCTTTGTGTTGATGTAAATTGAACAGGCTAATGTTTCTCCCCCGCATTAAATATTCATCACAATTAGACCTTCCTGTTTGCATCAATGTTATTAATTATAAGGAAAAACAACCAGTTCAACTCTCAGCCAAAATAACCAAACATCCTGAGTGAGGGAGGGGGGAGAGGAGGGAGAGGGGGGAGAGGGGGGTGGTATTTGTGTGCCAGAGTGAGAGCAATAGACAGAGAAAGAGACATTAAGAGAGAAATCGAGAAAGAAATGAGAGATAGAGCGACGGATAAAAATGTAAAGAGAGACAGAAAAGCAGGAGGTGGCTTCTCTGTCTTTGATTTTTCCCTTACACTCTTTAGTTGGGCAGAGGGAGCCCACTCACTGCACAATGTGGATTGTTCCCCGTGCCTCTCAGGAAATGCCACAATTACAGATCACAGACCAAGCAAAACACGTGTGGCGCTGGGCCTTGAGGGGGATAAACAGCCCACCATTCCCTCCCAATGCATTGACCCCAGCCACAACCTTCATTACTGGGAGAGAAAATATTGTCAGCTGCTCACTAACAAACACCTGCCAATTTCAAGAGAAGGAATTGCTTTCTTCAGTGGTGGAAGAAAAAAAAACAAACAGGAAAGTGTTTTAGACCAGCAAGGAGAAAGAATGCACTGTCTTCACCCTGGTCTCTTCTCCCATCTCTTTCTTTTTCTCACTGCCTCTCCTTTCTCTCTCCACTACTTCTCTCTCTTTCACCCTCTGTCTCTCTTTGGCCACTGGGTGCTGCCCTGCCACTCATCTGACTCCTCACCACACAACTCTAATGGAGCTGAAATCCTGTCTGTAATTAGATATGGGAATTCCACTGTCATCAGCCAGATGATGCCACGATACACCGACCAAACAACTTGCCAGCGGATAACACTTAAAAAGAAAAGGCACAGGAAGAAGAGACGATGCACTAGCACCCGCTTACTTTGGGATGTCCGTTTTGAATTTATCCCAGAGCCCTCATAACCAGAGTTACATTCTACAGCAAACTACTTGAAAAGCCCGAGCCCTCTGTCTCAACCCGTGGCTTTGGTCCAGGCTGCCTGCACCCTATGGGGAGTGCCGAGCCACATGGTAGGCTGTGGCTGGATGGTGGTGACAGGTACCTGGAGTGTTGCCTGACTGAGAGTTGAGAGAAGAGGTTCTGGGTGAGATGATGAGGAAGCATCATTCTCTCTTCCCGGGGTCATCAGGCTAATTTCTACGGGGCCCCCTCCATGTGTGGATGCTTGCTTGTGTATGTGTGTGCGTGTGTGTGTGTATATGTGTGCAGGCTTGCGTGAGAGAGAGTGAGACAGAAAGAGGGGGCCTTGGCCCCTGAGAGCGCTCTGTGAGGAGACCACAGCTGTACACTCCCAGCAGCTAATTGGTCCTTATCTAGCTGTCCCATTCATCTTCATTTTTTACCAATTACTGAGCATTATCTGTGTTCTCAGTTGGGTATGGGACTTAATCCTTTTTGGTTAAGCTGGTGCTACAGCTTGCAAATTTCAAATGGAGGAGAAAGGAGGAGGAGAAAGAAAGGAGGGAAAGGTGGAGGGGATAGGGGGGTACAAAAGTCATAGCAAAAACAAACTCTGGAAACTTCCCATCATCCCTCACTGGCAGGAAGCAATCAATAAACAATGACATCACATGATGGAGAGAGAAAAAAATGGAAGAGATCAATTATTGGCGTTATAATTCAAGTCCTTGTTTGCAAACGTTGCAGCCTCATTGATTAAGCTGTTCTTGTTGCACTCACCATTATTGACTTGTTAAAACCATATTTTCTCATCATCAGTGGTTCTACGTTTGCGGTCACACAGATAACAATGCTTTAAAGGGCTTCATTAATTATTCAACATGTATTCATTTTAAAGCACAGCAAGTCCAAATCGTCCTGTTTACTCTACAAACAATACAAGCAGAGTACATTGCTCATCCAGAAGGTACATCAAGACACTGCAATCTGGGGCAGTTAGCCTTAATTTTCTGAGATCAATGCATAACTAGGCTCCTCTCGATATGGGGTCTACACTTGGCCATGCTGTAGAGCTGAGTGGAGTCAGCCTGGAGACCATGCACTAATTACTGGAGTGTTTACAGCTCTGCTGGATAGCATTTGTACCATTTTGGATCATATCAGTGAGTCACTGTGCTCTGCACTAGACCGATAACTAAGACATTACAATTACCAAGTGTATGAGTGAAATTACAGAAAAATAAAGCGATCAAGCATCAATACAGGACAAACACAACAATCTTAAATGAATAAAAGTAACAGCCACACATGCATGTTTTCTGCAATTGTGGATCATGTGTCACACACACACACACACACACACACACACATGCAAGCATGCACAAAAGCATATAGAGACAGTGCTCCTGCTCTTTGATAGGGATCTGTTTGGTCACAGTCTCTGCGCCAGCTGTCAGCCCAGCTCCACTGCTGCGATTTAATTAGTCTGTTTATGTCCTTTCTAATAATAAAGCTCTCTGGGTGGAAGGACACATCCAACTAGCTAGCTGCACGCTCCAACCTGCTAGCTGCACTAGTGCTGGTGGCCTAGCACGGCTAAATGTGGGCCATGATGGAGGATGGTGGCTACTTCCTGCTACTCTAGACAGAACAATGGCCCTCAGGCTCAGATCTAGTATCACCCCCTCCTCAATCCTAACCTTAACCATTAGGGGATAAAGCACATACTGACCTGATATGAGTGTCTAGGGGCAACTTCATCCATCTTCCTCTCTTGCTCTCTTGTGGGAGCCTTTGTCAGCGGAGGCTCTGGAGAGAAACTAGATTGTAGCCATAGGCTGAATAATATTCATTCTACCAGCATATCATAGCAGCTCTTCCGATGCGACAAATTTTTATCTGATCTGATTTATGCGATTACAGTGTAGTTTGTTTTGCTTTCCTCCATCCTGATACCGTGGCTGTTTTGGGCAGAGGAAGGTCTCGGTAAGCTATTTGTGGTGGGGAAAGGGGGGAGTAATGGTGGTAAGTGAGCCAGACACACTGAGCTAGACAGAGAGTGGCAGAGCAGACAGAGGCAGACAGACAGCCTTCCAGCCTGAGCGAAGAGCTTGATGGGTCTCTGTCTCTCTCCTGGGCTTTGGCCCTCACCATCTCTCTATTAGTCTGCCAGGCTCATGGGAGCCAGGTGACAGATAAGTGAAGAACGACACACACATTTTAATAGACATTTCAAAAGATAAACTTGATAATCATTTCTCTTTTTAATGAAGTCTAATGTCCTCGTTCTAATTCCGGTTGCGTCGGCTGTTAAGCATCAGCGTAATATTTGAATATGCATGATTGGGAAAATGTGAGGCGCGCTGATGTCGCTACAAAATACACAAATGCAGACAACTGCAGAAATAGATTACAATAACAAGGGGAATTGATTAAACATTATTTCCGTAATGATCCATATCAAGTTCTATCATCTTTGAGTGGCAGCAGAGTTGTGGCGTTATACAGAAAGAGAGAGAGAGAGAGAGAGAGAGAGAGAGAGAGAGAGAGAGAGAGGGAGGGAGAGAGACAGCACGCTAGACAAACCTCATGTCATGCAAATATTTGTTTGACTGTCTCTTGTGGTTACTTCACAATAGCAGGAGCAGAGCTATAAAAAACAACTGACCAGTCGAGTTGTCATCCCTCATCAACATTAGGCCTCATTCTTCATTAATTGGATAGATTAATTTGGAGCGCTTTGATGCGGGGGTGATGCATGCGTTTGGCTGTCCCCTCCTCACTATTCTCTGTCAGGTTGAATTTAGCCAGGGAAGGGGCTGACCTTTGAAAGTGAAGAGATCAACACAATTTGAAAAGACAATGTCACTTGGTGTAAATGTGATACGTGTAATAAATGACATTCAACCTTTCAGTGATGATGAGCTTTCGCAGGTTCGAGTAATGTGAAATATGCACGGCCTGTAATTGCACTGAATGCGGAGCCGTTTTCACATACACAGCTAAGATGGTGCGGCATTAGTGTTAGCATATTGTGCTCTCATTTCACCATGATTATGTCTAAGAGGACACATTAGCATGGAGTAATAATATTACTGTGTACATAATAACGGTAATGACAATACAACGATGACAACAACAAAATGACAATCTCTTTTACTGTGATTACATTGTAAAAATCGTTCCATTGCGTGTCTATGTGGCAATCAGAGGAGGAATCGAAAGCATTTGTGGGTGATAGAAATAGTTGGTTCAGTTCCACAAAAGCACTCTGTTTGTTGCCCGGTCCTAAAGGTGTTTCTACTCAATTATGATATGGGAACCCTCATCCAAATAGAGCTATCACGCCATACTGAGCCCAGACATCTTCACCATCACACAGCCTCTCCTCTGGGACCAAGATAAAGAGAGAGCAAGTTCTACCAGTGTTAAAGAATTTCACAATCTCAGCATGTCCTTCACAGTTTCAACAAACAGAGGAAGGTATTTCTTTAAAAGTAGTGTTTAAAATTCCTAAAAAGAATACTCATACCAACAAACTATCAGAGGAAGGAAACTATTTTAGAAACCATTTCAAAAATACACACAAAAATATAGAGTGAAAATTTTAGGGCTGAGCAGTAAATCAAAATATAATTGAAATGGCAATACGGCCAAGGGCAATATCTACAGGAGGTGCACATTTTTGACAAAGGTAAAATGTGTGACAAAATACCATTTTAAATGAAGTATTGCGGTGCTACAGAGATGTCCTGGCCTATGAGTCCTATTCTCCAGATCTAAGAAAACATGTTTGTTTGGTGCTGACCACAGCGAACGTCAGACCAAGAACATCATTTTAACATTTTTTTTCTCGTGAAAATGAAATGACCATTCCCCCTAAAACAGTGAATCATATCACAATTGCAGTATCTGTCAAAATAATTGCAATATGATATTTCTACCATATCATTTAGTCCTAGTAGAGTGTCCAGACTGCAGTGAGTTACAGTCAAATACATTGTGCACTCCACACTGAAATCATTAGCAGTGCCACTGTAAACTATACACTGCATTACTGATTTTCCCTCATGATGTGATTGTAATGGAGGAAGAGAGAGCACAGGAGGTAGTGATGCTAATTTTGTAATTAAAACGGATGATCTGATGACCACATGCAAACTGATCCCCCCGCCAAAGTGATATGACGGCAGAGTGGGCTGTGATTGATAACACTCGTCAATATATTTCATTTCAGGAGCCTTAGTCAAATGACAACTGGTTGTCATTGACTGAAAGCAATCTTTTTAAAAGGGGAGCCTTTGCTAAGTATCAGATGAAAATGATTCCTCTGTCTGCTTGGGTGTCACTGCCTGTAGGAGCTTTATTGATTGGGCTTGAATATATTGCACCCGCAGTAGTAACAGCTGCTAGTAATGTCTCTCCTCTCCTTCTGCTCTCCTCTTCTGCCCACAGCACTTTCTGTGCCGCAGTTTTTATTGTTGGTGATCTGATGTGTGCGTGTGTGTGCTCACATGTGAGCGTGTATGCTGTGTATTTATCAAGAGTGATGTGCGACAAATGTAAAGTGAGCCCGGTTCCGACCCAGATTAGTGAAGTGAGCACTGTTTGCTAATGTGTCCTGAAGGCCTGGCTGTCCTGGCTCCCCCCTTCAGCTATGTGGATGATTGCGCTAGTTAAACCCACCATTGTATCCCTGCTCTATACGCGCGGCGTTATCAAGCACAAGGATGTTGGCATTGGTTGGTAAAGGTCATTTACTGTAATGAGATTTGCCACATGCAAGCATATGGCTTGATTATTGCCCTGTTCGTTAACATTTTCAGCAAAGAGACAAATAGACAGCTGAAACGGGAAAATGTGTGCGTGTGTGTGTGTCTGTTTAAGTGTGTGTGTATCTGAGGGAACGTGTTTAGCATTTTCTCCTCAAAGATAGGATGAACTTTTTTCACAACGTATCTGTCACAGAGATGATTGATCTTTCAATTTTCCTAAGGAATGCGTACCATTAGAGCTGAGGATTTAAATTATCCCGTAAAGTTGCCTGCTTTATATTTTATATACTTAAAGGACAAACAACTCTGTCTGTCTCTTTGATAATTTCTACCACGTGTTACACTCCAGTGGTTTGGGTAGGAAAGCAATTATGTTACCTCATCAAACGAGAAATGTTTTCTTATCATGATTTCTCTTACATTACATTACATTAGGCATCTTGGCAAGTAATCTTTGCCCACCTGAATCATAGGAAACAGTGTGTGTGTGTGTGTGTGTGTGTGTGTGTGTGTGTGTATCAGTCACAGCATGCTAAACACACATATTTTGTTTGTTGCTGTGAATTAGCTCCTAATGTATCCAGTCGCTGTGGCTATGGGAATGTGAAGCATATTGTTTGCATGTGTTTCTGTGTCTGCTTGGCTGCATGCGTGCTCGTACCTATGCACCGTTATCTGTGCTGCATCGCCGTCTCGTGTATCCACATGTTTTCATGTTTACCTCTCCTTGTTAGTTTATGTATTTATGTGTTAGTATGTATTCTTTTTATGTGCCTCATGCGTCCATTCGCAGGTCTGCTTATGTGTTTGTGTGTACGTGAGTGTTCAGCAGGTATTTAACAAAGGCAAGATGTTTGCTTTATTATCAACATTAACTGTGTAAACACAAAAGGCTTCAAAGTTTCACTCAATGACACTGAGGGGCTGTGGGTGGCTACATCAAAGCCCACTACCTTCCTCTCTCCCCCCTTTTAATGAGAAACAGGACTCACCAGCCTTGACTGAACCTACCATCTGTGTGTGTGTGTGTGTGTGTGTGCGAGTGTGTGCAGATGCAGGAGCATGTCAGTGCATATGTACACTTGTGTGTATGTGTGTGTGTGTGTGTGTGTGTGTGCGTGTGTGTTGTGTAAAGTGGCACCACTATGCCAGACAACATGTTTATGGAGGCCATGTCTTATGTGTGATCTAATGGCTGTAATACCCCTTCCATTTCGCATGGTTGGTTTGTTGATTTCTACGCAGATTAGCAGTTATAGTAAAGATGAATGGCAGATTAGTGCAACGCAGAGACCTCTAAATGTCTCACCGCATGACAGACACTTTTTCATGAGCCATTCATTTCCTTTTGGGATTCGTGTGCAAATCCTTGATACGACCACAACAAAGACTCACCATGTGTGTGTGCCGCCATCTCACCTTTGTTGGAGAAATACATACACGACATGGGGGCATTTTACAAGAGCAATTAGGAGGAAAACTGAGATTGTTTTGCAGCAACAGACAGCACATGCACTGTACAGTGAGTCAGTCCATTTAGCTGCGTGACTGGAATGGTCCTGTTCAGTTTGACAGATCAGAAGAGGAAAAAAATCTCCACGCCATGAAAACCAAAGGCTTAGTGCTGAGCAAATCAGCCCTTTGTCTTGTTCAATTCAAATCAAAGGATAACCAGGAATGTTTGTTTGACAACAGCATTTACCATGCATTGTTCTGAAGCCCAGAGCCTCCCAAACAAAGACAGATAGGCTTTAAACAAGTCATTTAATTAGCACCGGATCCCCAGCTTTGGCTGCGCCAACCAATTATACATTCCTGAGGCATGTGCAGGTCCTATTTCACGGGAGCGAGAGGCAGATCCTCTCCAGCCCTGTCTCTTACAGTACATCTCTCCCCTTCCATTTAAGAGAAGGTAAATAGCCCAGACAGACAGCTTCATTAGCCAGCGTCTGAAGAGCGCGGGGCCGATTGTCGCTTAAATAGTGCGCTTTTACTGCAGGCCCAGCCGGCGACCTCCGATCAATTACAGCTGACATTATTGTTTGTCGGGAGCTTTTTTCCTGGACAGAGGGAGTAAAAAACGAGATCAGGCCTGAGCTTTGGCTGGAAATGTAATCTTCCCCCTCTCTTTGGTTCTTTCGCTCCACAAACAATAAATCATTCAGTTGAAGAGATAATAAAGTGCCAAGTAGGAGCTAGTTTAATTTTTGTCAGGGGAAATCTGTCCACAACAGAGTTAAGGGGAAGGGGCCAACTGCTACCTCTCTCCCATTCTCCGTGACAAAGGCTTACTTTCTTTTTCCTATTTTCCTCTGTAAAGCTAGGTGGCCAGAGAGGCTACACTCCTGTTTAGATGAAGATTAACAGCAGCACAGATCACTGCAGGTTATCATTTTTGTCATCAAAATGAATTACTGCTCCCTTTTTAATCATTTTAAAGCAGTCATCATCAAATCTTTTTTTTCACCGTGATTCTTTTAAGTGTTGCAACTACCGACAGCTGTGTGGTTTTCCAGTTGTGTCTGATGTAACAGCTTTTTAATCATGTTGTATCCAAGGGCTGTTTTAATTCATTCAATTCATCCTCCATGATTCAGATCTTTGCTTATCCATGCATGAACTCCCAAGCACCACACAACATAATAGCTGAGCTGTTTATATTGGTATTAAGTGATTTGTAGTTTTAATGATGGTAAATAGGAGTTCACCTTTGCAGGTCCCTCAGGCTTACTCCAGGTAAATTACTCCAAATGCATTGTTTATGCCCTTCAGGAGAGAGGGAGCTCAAGGGAATTCAACTCTCATCAGGTCTGAACTTCTGTATCGGAGATAAACAGAAACTGACAAATATGTTTCTAGAGGTGTGCCCACTGGAATATCAACACAATATCTGAATGATTAATGAGTAAGTTTGACTAATGTGTTTTGATTCTGTTTTTGTAATAGATATACATGAAAAACAGCATATTGATGAACACAAATTGCAGAGAAACAGATGATCCAATTATTTGATAGAGACCAACCTGAAAAATCTCCTGGACATATTTTGTTTGTGAGTAATTTGTTTTACAAGGCTCGAGCTATAGTCTATGGGACGAAATTGCATACAAATGAATGTAAAAGACTTGACCACGTTGCAAAAATGCCAGATACCTTGAATAAAACTGATCTCACTCCACCTGGCGCCTTTCAGCTACAAATAAAGGGATTTGGTTGGCCCTTGTCGGCCTATGCCACATTCCCTTACAGTGAGCTGAATGGGCCTTTATGAGAGAAACACCGCTTTAGTATAGGGGGACATGAAAGGGGCTGGACAGACACTGAGAGCGAGACTAATACCCCCTACAGTGAACAGAGGTCCACTGTTTCCCCACTGGGCAGTCGCTCTATCAGGTGGAGATATATCACCGTGTCATGGTGCCAAAGAGCGACGAGACACATCATTCACTGCAGATTGAAGTAAAATCGGAATGACAAAAACAAAGTCATGTCATTCAAGCTGTCTCTCCACCTTTTCCGTATGTTTTATCGATTTTGCTGAAAATTTTTGGGTGTGCGTTCACATCCGTGTAGCTGTGTTAAACCAAATGGATGTGTCTACCTCAAAGGCAGGATAAGTCTCTTCACTGTGGCCCTTGAGTGGCTTTGAAAGGTAGATAGGTAGCCTAGACCTCTCCATGTTGTCCTATAGTAAGTACCCCCGCAATCAGGCCCTCTGTGGCGTTTTTTAATTGAGCTTAGCCTGCTGAGTGGTAATTGATTCAGTCTGAGCTCCGGGAGAGGCGCTGATACAAGGTGCTGCCTGGCTTCCGCCTTTCTTTAATCTCCCCTGCTTTATATTGTTTGGGAATACTCGCCACTGAGAAACTGCATGCCATCTTTCTTATGGAAATCAATGCTTCTTTTGGAAGGGGAGGAATGACAGAGAGGAGTACTTCTCATGTCCTTTCATTTTCAACCAGTGTCCTTCTCTTTAGAGGCTTCGCCATGCAGATCTCCTTGCCCTTTGGCTACTGATGTTTTGTTAGAAAAGAAGAGTAGAGTTGTTTTGTGGATCAGCTTTCTGTAGTGCTGTATTTTTTTTCCTCTCTTTCTTTCACACAGCTTTTTACCTTGAACCAGGCTGCCAAGAAAAGCAGAAAAAAGGAATGAAAAATCAACAGAGAGGCTCAATCAGATCCAATAGTGTCTATGAGGTTTTCTTTAAAGCAGTTGAGGAAAAGCATCTGAGTGGCGAAGGAATGAGACCAAACTGTTCCCAGTCACTTTTGATCCTGCCAGTTCAAAGTCCCCATGGAGCAGAGGGGGAGGGAAGGGGGGTGCCGTGTTTGTGGGGGTACAGACACCTAGCTTTGACCTTCTGTGTGCGCTCATGTCCTTTGAAAGTTGGCTTGTTTTCATTAAGCCATTCAGAAGCATAGTGCAGTGCTACACTGTGCCTAACTAGTAACCCCCTATGGTATCTTTATTAGACATTCTTTACATTTTTGAGCCACTAATGCCTTCAATTTTCCCAATTAGACGTCTATTGCCATGCAGCAATTGAATAATTTAAAACATTTGTAAGATATCTCTGATGTTGTAATGGAATAATTTGTGTGCATATAAAAGAGAAAGAAATGAAATCCCATTATTGTAAAGGCTGAAAGTGACTTTACTGTTTTTGCGCTCTCTCTATTTCTCTCTCTCTCTCTTTGGTCTAGAATATAGGCTGCTATAATTAGCCTAAAGTCATTGCCATACTGAAGTCTGACGGTACTTGTTTGTCATTAGCACATTTAACTAGTCATTTGGGTAATGGCTTTTAAGATTGCCTTTATTTTTACTGATATTTTTTATATGTAAATATTGAAACAATTTCCATAATGTGCCCTTTTTATTCCTCATAGAATAATTGATGCATTTTTATTGCTGTGTAAACTTTGGTCTTTGGTCTTTGAATAACTGTGTATATAGTTATCATCTCCATTTTCTTTATTATTATTGCAGCTGTATCTATTATTAACGTATGTTGTAAAACATTTATGTATATTATGCTAACATGGAGAGACACCCCGCAAAGCGATTACTTAGAATTATTCCAATTTTTTTCTAATGGACAGCGCTATAGTGCCACAGTGTTACTGGCCACCAATTTAAAACTCATCTCAGTGGTGGGAATTACGGGTTGGCGGATTAACAGCACCAGGTTTTTAGTTTCCAGCCAGAGCGGCACAAGTTTCCCCTGTGAACGTCTAACTCATAATATGCATCATTGAGTAACCAACGACCTCTTCCTGTTTCTTAGGCCTGGAACTCCCCTTCATGATGATGCCCCACCCCCTGATCCCAGTCAGCCTGCCCCCTGCCTCTGTCACAATGGCGATGAGCCAGATGAACCATCTCAGCACCATTGCAAACATGGCCGCCGCAGCACAGGGCCAGAGTCTGCCCTCCAGAATGGTCACCTCTGTTATAAAGGTAAACTCCAATAGAGACCGGAACAACGTCTGCATGCATAGGCCCTCTCGATGTTCAATTTTTAATCTGGCATGCTTTTTTAAAATTATTTTTATAGCTCATATATTCAGATTTGGGCCTTTCCTTTCATCTAGTGTCTCAGTGCATATTTGATTTTATATGAGATTTATTTTGGGTGTGTGTTTTTTTTCGCTGCTGGGGTTGCAGGAACGTGTCCCGGACAGTCCCTCCCCTGCTCCTTCCTTAGAGGACAACAGGAGGCCGGGCAGCCACCCATCGTCCCACCGCAGCAGCAGTGTGTCCAGCTCCCCAGCCCGCACAGAAAGCTCTTCAGACAGGATACGTACGTCTCCGTGTTACCTCAGCACACAATGAGACAGACTGATTAATTAATTGCACGGTTAATTGTGCAAGGAAACAAAGCAACACAGCTAACCACCAAAGGAAATGTATATTGCAGGTTGTTGTTGTTCTGTCTAGGACTGAATGATAATTCAGTATTATCATTTACTGTCACTCAGCAGAAACATCTTATGATGAAATGGTGATTTTGGATACCATGACACAATCTGCTGTGTAAACTGATGATATCAACAATTTTTTTTTATTTATAAAATCTATTACACTCACTTTAACAAATATTATTTGAAAATTTTTAGCATTTCCTTTGACATCATACCCGACATTACCATTCAGTTCAATAGGATATACACTAATCTGAACATTTCACATGGTTTTGCATACATGTGCCATATCATAATACATACTGATAGAGAAATAAAATCCATATGAAAATTGTGAGTATCACCCAGTCCTCGTTCTCTTTTATTTTCAGCACAAATGTGAAAATAGGTGCTCAAAGTCACCGTTCTGCCACACTTGTTATGCTCTTCCCTCTCCAGCGGCACACCACAACGGCCTGTCCATGAACCAGGCCCTGCTTGGCCTGTCCCCCAGCATCCTGCCCGGGCCCAAAGAGGGAGACCTGGCCCACGACATGAGCCACGAAGCAAAGAGGATGCACGCCGACAAAGGTCAGTCAGGCTGGGTTTAGAGAACGTATGATAAAATTTGGTAGAACAGTCACCCACCCAAAATTCAGAACCGACCATTAAGCCAAAAGTGGGTAATGAGCAGAATTTGTGGGGTTGTTATGCTCATTATGTTGTCAGTAGTTGTTTAAATTTCCTCCTTGACGCATCCTATCACAGGCATGTTCACTGCAAATTCTGTGCAGGAAGTCTGGCATGTGTTGTTCGGTGTATTTTAGTCACCCAAACATTTCACCAGTTTGTGCTGCTTCCATTTTTGAGGACTGCACAGAAGCACAGTTGTATTGCGCTGTAGCATCTTACAGTAAACATGCGATTATGTGTCATCACATCTTACACGCGCTACCTACCGAGCTGTAGATGGTTTTAATAAATGACACGTAACGCTGTCATGGCGGATAAACATCACTCTCATTAACAGAAAGCATATAGAGAAATAAATATAACACATTCAGCCTCAGACCTCAGACCTCCCATGGTAAATGTAAATCTCTTATTATTTTTTGGCATTATTTCATTATCCTTTCACTGTGTGTGTAGAAAAAAAAGAAAGAGACAGATGGAAATCTGTCTACTAAGCGCTGTGGATTAAATACAAAATTAAGCAAATAATAGATTTTAGTATTCTCTGTTGGTTTTGAGCAGAACGGGGGTGGTTGGGTTGTGCTGGGTGATCTAGGGTGGGGTGAGGTTGATAATGATATTAAAACCACTATGGAAATCATTGGGCTGTGTGTTCCCTATTGGCTAGACTGACGTGAAGATCAGTGTTAGACCTTCACTCACAGGGTGTGAAGCAGTGAATAGTAATAATTAGCAGGATCATGAGCTGAATTTATGGGTCACAAAGTGTACGTGTGTGTGCGTGTGTGTGTGTGTGTGTGTGTGTGTATGTGTATGACAGAAGGAAACAGAAAGAAAGAGGCAAACATAAATCAACACAAACAGAAAAAGAAGGAGGTGTTCTCCACATTCTAAACTAATATCTAGTCAGCATTACTTCTCAACTGTAGTCCATCCTCTCGAATTAGGGTTAGGAACACAAATAGATTGTAATTTCCTTAGAATATTAGAGGAAAAAACAAATGACCTAGCAAGCCACACCAATTTTCGCTATTTGCCTCGCACACATCCACACGCAACACACACCATGTTGTTGTTGAGATTGTCAATTCCTAATATGTCACTGGACTTGATTAGGATTCTGGGCTCTCCAGTGTGTGCACCAGAGGTCTCGGGCTGTGGAAAACATTTTTATAAAATAACCCATTAATGCAGAGGAGTGCAACTAAATTAGTTACCAATTTGCTGAGCATGAATTAATGAAGAGAGCTTCTCCCGGCTCCCACAGTTGTAATTTTCATAATAACCCCAGACCTTTATTTGGCAGGTTGTTTAGTTTTTTCGTTTGAAGGTTTTCATTAGTCTAATGAGGACTGTGCAAGGGCGAGCAGTCAGCACAATTTACATGAGGAAGCTATCATAATAAATGAGGCAATTTGAATAACACGCACAGGTTTATGCAGCGAGATAAGAGAGATTGTAGCAGCCAGATCCAGAGGTAACCAATACATTAGAACCAACTAATAACCAAAGTAATTCCAATAAAAGCCTTAAGTGAAGGGAATAAAATTAATGATAGATATATTGAACTGTAATGATATGATACATGATGCATTAGATTAATAAAATAAATGTGTTCATTGTTAAAGAGGGGAGAGGCCCCACGATCCGGAGCTTTGTTTATGGCGAGCTTTTTAATTAGGCTTGTTCATCGCATCAGTTTGTTTAGACAAATGAGATAACATTCCAATGGTTTAATGATATCTCTCCACTTGTTTGATCTTTATGATCCTGGCAGAGCATTAAATTAATCTCATGCAATGCACTTTGAGAAGAGTGTGCAGTCGACACAGGAAGGATGCAGCGCCCTGGCTCATATGGAGGCTATTTAAATAGCCTAACACCTCAGAGACAGCCACTATAATGTCACATCACTCATATCCTATGAACATGTCTCATCTTTTTCATGTCATCTGTGTTGATGAAGGACAAAGACTGTTTGTTGTCATTTAAAAAAGACTGTTTCTAAAGTTGTGTCACCCAGTGCAGAGGAACCAGATGGTAGTTTTTGGGCTGTTGTTTGAACTCGATTATTTTTTGTCCAAATTTTAGCCTGAAAAAAAGGAGATTAGATGATGTTTGAGAAAAAACGGCTAGTAGAAAGCTAACTGTTATCTCACATGTGACTAATTGAATTGCTTCAAACAGAAAGTCTGTGGCGATAGCTTTCGACAAGCCTCTGTCTCATGAAACAGCAGGTAGCTGACAAACAAGGGGAAATTTGAAAGGTACGGAAGCCTTTGGCTGTAAACTCACTTTGGACATCAAACACTTGACATCATTTTATTTCCTCAGGGAAAAGGTGTTTTAAACACAAGCCATATGTATGTACATCGAAGCATAAGAGTTTCTGCGAATACCATGTGGCAGATTAAATACTCAGACAAACGTTTTGC
Source organism: Myripristis murdjan (assembly GCF_902150065.1). Lineage (NCBI taxonomy): Eukaryota > Metazoa > Chordata > Actinopteri > Holocentriformes > Holocentridae > Myripristis > Myripristis murdjan. The sequence goes on from NC_044000.1 coordinate 21,725,393, forward strand.
CAACAGCAAATTTCACCACTTTACCCCAGTCATCCCGTTGCAGTTACACATGTCATGTCTCTTTTACACCGGGGTAAAACGCCTGACCGAGGCCAATACAGTATGTAAACTGATTCTGTAAACCATATTTTAAAAGGGGGTGATTCACTGGTAATACGATATTGGCACTTCCCTGCTAAACGTTATATATCCTTGTTGACACAACAGGAGATGCACTCGTAATGTCCTTCCTAGCACAAATGGGCGCTTCTGGTGTATTATGTCACCTCGAGGTGCATTCTTCCATACCTGCTATCTAGTGAGCAATCATTGATGTGTTGAGCACTCTTGTGTGCCCGCTATGGAGAAAGCTGATTCGCCACGCCTTCTCCTTGTGGGATGCTCAGTCAGGATGCTGCCCTAGATGTCCAGTTGCTGTCCTCAGGGCTCCTGTTCTATGCACTGTCTGCAGTCCTAGTTTACAGTCTGAATGATGAAGTGCAGCAGGTAACAGTATCACAGTCTATTACCATACAGCTGCTGAGGGCATGGACCTGCACTCGCTGACAGGCTCATGTTACGTGGGGAGATATTGTTTGAAAAAGATGAAAAAGGCAAAAAAGTGATTTGCAGCCTTTGTAGTCTTGTTCTCTTGTGCCTTTGCATATGCATTTCTAATGATAAAAGGGGGTTACATGACTTTTGGTCAGACAGAAGTTTCAGCATCAGTTCCGAGCTACTTTTGCGGTGTAAATATTTCACTGACATTGATGGGTATCTCTGTACAGTATCATTAAAAGTTAGATATGTTCAGTGTAAGCTTCTTCTCTTCATCTTTCTGACTTTAATGCATAGTGTTTTGTTCAGTCCTCCCGATGTCCTTGGCGTTGCAAGCTTCAAACACATGCTGACTACCTGACTTTCCCTAAGTCAGGAGGCAAGATCATTAGCCATCACAACCCTGAAATGTGACTTGGCAGACAATAATGCTTTATGATCAAACAACTTGTCAGTGCGTCCTGTTGAAATGAAAGAGTGCAAAAAAATAATTCAATAGAGGATCAATCAAATTTCCCCAGCCCATGTGAGAGAGATTGCTGATGGTGCAGAGAGGGGCTATTCCTCCAGGACATGGGAGTTCATTTGGATATTTGTTCTCCCCCTCATGAATGTTCCATTGCGTGACACCATCTCCCGCTAATCACATTTCACTGAAAAGGGGGGATGCTTTTAGGGACGTTGAAAAGAGAGAGGTTCTTTTTAATCTTTGAAATGCCTCAAAAGTGACAGAATGCTTTCTCCTGCCAAGACGTGAGCCTCGGATGGGGAGATAAATATGCTGTGGTCAGCTAAGTGTATCTAGTGAGCAGAGAGGCAAATTTAATAATGCATTATCATTCACTGGCGAAGGTGAAATCTCCCTGTCCATCAGAAGGCTGAGGCCTGTTTCATGTTACCCTTCACTGCAAACGAACAAGTGCTTTACTCAGCCATACCAGAGATGCACAGTAGGCACCAGTGCTCTACTATGTATGCTGTTCTGGACTGTCAGGAAAACATGTCTGTAATCAAAGCCTTCATCTGTTGGTTTTGACTGGAGACATTAATGATCACAGCACTTATTCTCAATAAAACCGTTTTGAATAATAACCTTTTTTTCCCCTTTCTGACAACGCAGGGTGCATTTTACATATCTGAGCATCTGCTATTATGCAGATTATGGAAACATATTTACCCCAATGCCCTTGGACAACAGCATTAAACAATTATGAAGATTATGTACAATGCAGAAAATTTGCGATTCAAAACAATACGTATCTTAGCGGTGGCAACTGTTGCAGTCAGATAAGGTTGACCCTGAATATGTATTTCTGTATTTTTGGAGACATTCTGTGGGGTTGTTTGTACAATTTAATATTTACATGTAAACAGTAATTAAGTGATGCTACCAACATGCCAGGGCCAGGCTCTGCCAAGGTAAACACCAGCCTTAGCAGTTTGCCACAGTCCATCATGTTTACAGACTTGCAGTGCCGAGTGCTATTTGTGTGCTCTTCCTTGGCAAAGCCCATAAAACACAACCAATTGGAGGCCGAGTGTTGAACACAGTCTCTCTTATCATCTGGCAGTCTGGTAGCTGACTTGAGGACATTGTGAGTCAAACCTTTAAATTTTCACTCTACGATAATTACGCTCCTATACTTGAGCTTTTATATCCTTTCACTGAGAAAGTAAATCATTCCTAATAAAGAGAGGAAGAATAGGGGGCGGAGGGAAAAGTGCTTGAGGACTAATTCTCTTCACTCCCTCCCTCTCTGCTCTCTATTCGGCTTTTTTGAAAGCCTTTCTCTGAGTATTCCAGTCACCTTGACTTTGCAGCAGCAGCCTTATAGTCTGTTGCTTATCCTGCCTAACCCCAGCCTGTCAATTAGGTGTTTAAAAATTAATCTCTTTAACTGGAAATACCATGCCAGCTTTCTTCCGTCTGTAAATGAAGTGTTATTAATTCACACAGTGCAAAGCCAATGTTATGAATAATGTTATCAAAACAGATTTCCACACGTTTAACACGTCGCTCCTATTAAAACCCCTTAAGTATTTTTATAAGTGTGAAACCAGGACTGCAAATGGATTTGCATCCATTTTGCAGCTTCTACACCAGACGGGCACAGAGCAAGTGCTCTAAAGCCAGGCCTTTTAAAGTTTACATTTCCCATTTCCTCTTTTGTTCTTTCATCTTCATTTAAAAGCAGCTCAGTATATCCAGCCTGGATTAGCGCCAGCCAACGTCGACGATCGTTCAGCAGCAGTACAACAGCAGAAGCCTCTCCCGGTAGGATTGCAATGCCAGGCAATGACATCAATGTGTCTCCCTGTCCCCCTCCCAAACCCAGCACAGCTCTCATGTAGCAGCGGGCTATCTGGCCAACCACACCAAGCTAATACTTTTTCCATTAAAACCTGGTGATTATGGGGGATTTCCTCTCTGTTTGTTTGTTTGAATGCTTAATTATCAATATGTAACTGGCATGTGTATGTGATGTTTGGTGCGCATTCGGTGGCACATTTTACTGGAATGCACATTGCTATCGGGTAGAAACAGGACTCCCCAGTCACTATCTGAGTTAAGCTGCATGAGAAGTTGTTCTAATGAATTAATAACTGCCAAACAAAGGAGAACTTAACAATGAGTGAGAAATAAATGGTTTCATGATTAGTGGGTCAGGGAGATTAGTGTGGTATACAGTACAAATGATCCCCTTCTGAAAGTTGAATGATTCAGGCAAAATACCCAATCAATAGTTGAGGCCAATTTAATCTCTGGGATTCTTCTCCCAGGTCAATAAATGGACCAAGTCAATGGAGGTCAATATGCAAAGACAATCTAAACACCCTCAAAGTGTCTCTCCATAATGTCCTTTACCAAGTATTATCTTCTTGAGAGTTTGCTCTCATAGTCAATCAGTGAACTGCAATGATCTGTTCAAGCCACGACTGGCAATTATTATCTCTCCTGAGCCACAATTTTTGTTTTCTTCCCTGCAAAATGAACCCTAACCCCTTTGGTTGGGCTAAATACTAAGTCCACGGATTTAATGTTGTGATCTCTAACCTTTCAATCACCTTGCTCCATTTTCTTTCGAACACTGTAAGTGATCGTCTCTCTACAAAACGCCATTTTGTCTTCGCCAGTGTTCACTTTAAGAGCTCATTTGAAGGTGTGCGCTGGCAGAAACAAAAGTCCTGTATGCTTTTATGCAGTCATCACAGTCAGCCAAGCCTGTAATCCTCAGAGGTCCGATAATGACATAGCCCCTGCATTTATTACATGGAGGAGAGGAGAGAGGGAAAACGCTGACTTTGAACAAATGAACACCCTGACCTTTATGCAATAAATATGACATGGGCCGCATAAAAAGACAAGATATCTTCCTCCTGAATGGAAGTCAACACGGATTCTGCTCCCTTGCCTCCTTGCTCTCTCTCTGTCTGTTTCTGTTTCTCTCTCTCTCCCTTTCTTTCTCTCCCTGTCCCTCCCTCTCTCTGTCTCCTCTCTTTCTTTTCCTCCTTTCAGTCAACATTCAGGCAAATGATGAAATCAGTTTAGAATTGTTTGCACGACAGAATTATAATTCATACTCAAAAACCACAAATTGTATTTCATTGTTGTGCCTGCTGCAGAATATACGCTGCATTTCAGATTGTTATGGACAGTCGTCTGTCAGTATTCTCATCTTAATCCGATTCTTAAATTTTATCATTAGTGGGTATTTTCTCAGCAGTGGTACCAATAAAAAATTATTCTGTATCAGGGAGTATATTTAGTCTGTGCCATGAAAAGACAGCTTTAACAGGGAGCATCAACCTTTTACTGTATCTTTTGTAATCTCAGTGTGATCTCATTTGATTATCGCGATTGTCTTTTTTTTGTCACCTCAGACCGCCTCTCTGACAGTAAAGGATTTATGGTTATTTCCTCCATACAGGCTGTCCATCTGTGGCTCTATCTTCATATGGCCTTGAGAATACGATTCAATTTATTAAGGCAAAGCAACGGACTCATTACTTCAAAAAGGTGGCAAGAGAGAGAGTGGGAGAGAGAGAGAGAAGTGACACACTGAATTGGTTATTAATGGAAAGGCACAGCCATAGGGCAGTTGAAATTTAATGATATCCTACAAGAAAATATGAGGGTGTCACTTTCCAAAAAGTCATGCTAAATGTCAACGTTTTAAGGTCCCGGCGCTAATTTTATGCCTGTGCACAGTAATGTTTTGGAGAGCATTTAGGAAACACGGCCCAGTGGCCAGCCTGATTATCCCGCTCACCTTCTCTCCTCTCTCCAAATGGGTTTGTGCAGCAAGCGATTTCATCTCTAAGTGAAGGGAACATTAGGGAGGGGAGAAAGAGAGAGCGATAGAGGAAAACACGCGGTTTGATTTTCATGCTGTGATAAGAGAGTGGGAGCCAAATGTTACCTGTTAATCTAGCCCAAACCGACCGGGGCTCTTGACTTTGTCCCCCAGCAGGGATGGGGCAAACACTCATTTTCCTCTCTCCGTGATGAAAAGGAAATTAGCTTAAATGTGATGAGGGCACATTAGTGTGTGTTCTGTGCATGTGTGTAATGAATGTGTGTGAGTGTGTGTTTGTGTGCTTTTGCGTGCATGTACGCGCATGTGTGTGTGTTGTCTGTGTGTGTGTGTGTGTGTGTGTGCGTGTGTATATTCCCTTTGTCATAGTGCATACATTACATACACACAAACCTGCCCATATGTACAACATATGCAAGTGATAGTCATTGTAAAGGAATCTCCCTTGCATGGATCATCACACACATTTTCACAGTATGCTCTGTATCCACATACCTACTTTATGGAAAGTGACATCATTCCGTCTTTCCACTGCAATCTAACCTTCCAGTGTCTAGATTGTGTATTTTACTGTATAACCTTTCACTACAGAAAATGAAATTTTATATAAGTGAGTCAATGTATTCTGTACAGGTACTTATAAATCTAATGGGTAAAAACATTGCAAAATATACCCTTGAAAAGTGTTATAAATTTAACGTTTCCTGGATTAATTTTGCCGTAATGTCAAAGAGCTTTCAAAGTGCAGACATCATTTGCAAGGTAAGCCATGCTCATGTTTTTTTAAGTGCTCAAATTGCATTCAACTACTTTTTTTGCCCAGCTCTGCATCGGTGCATTTGTACCAGAAGACAGATATTTCCCCTGACAAGATTTTCCAAATCCAATGCTTTAAGTGCAGGTGGAATAATGCTGTGTTGGCTGCTAATGGCTGTCCGAGAGGTCATAACTACTCCATTTGAAGGAGGCTGCTTTCTCTGCAGCACTGGCAGGTCAAATCAAATGTAATTGTGCAGTGAAAAGCAGTACCTTGCTTTGTGTCGGCTGTGCTGACAACCTCCAGGTTTAGCATTCACTTCTCCTGCTGGGAGGAACACAGGTTTGCAAGGACAAAGGCTTCACCTGTCAATATATCACACTGACTGGCCAGCCAAATGTAGCTCTTCTCTCTCTGTCTCTTTCTCCCTCTCTCTCCCTCTCTCTCTTCCTTTCTGTCACTATTTCATTCCTTGCACACCCATTCTATTCCTGCCTCTTCTTCCTTAGACCCTCTCTTACCTATCTATCCATCCATCTTCTGTCTTCCTCCACCTATCTTTCATTTCTGGCTTCCCTCTCTCTCTCTCTCTCTTTCTCTCTCTCTCTCCCCCTCTCTCTCTCTGTCTCCCTGTATCTTCCTCTCCTCCTCCTCTCACACTGCCTTCGTGTGAGGACTCAGCTGAAATGTCCTGGGGGACCCAGTTTCAAACACAGGAACCAGAAACATATGGCACATTTTCAACTCCCAAGGTCAATTACAGCTATTTATCCAGAGATTGCAGCTAAATTTCCCAAGGTTTCCTCTAGATTTACCACAGATTGCAATGCATGTCTGTCACATTTTAAATCAGGCCAGTTTGCTCTGTCTCTCTCCGCTCCCTATGACTCTCCATCAAATATTTCAAAGGCTTTCAAGTGGGTTTTAGACATGTTTTATCTCTGGTTATCATGTGCCCCATCTTTTTTGCCTCAGCATTGCTAGGTCCAAGTGCTGCTTGCAACACAAATCTAATAACATGTAAATTGGAGATAAGCCCAGATCCCTCCAAGTGATATTTTTTACATTCATAGTTTGTCAAGTCAATTCCTGGGCCCCTGTTTTAGCAGCACAACACATGAGGAGTGAGAAAATTAACTGGATAGGTGATTCATCATTGCTAGCACACTGTCAAGGACTCCCTCTGCAGCTATTGAGAGCAGCGTGGAGGAGGAGGACGGAGAGAGGAGGGGGGCGTTGTTTTAAATTATGGCATTTCATTCAGAATGCATTGTATTTACAGCGTCCCATTTTTATTTGTGGCTCCTATTATCCGCCGAAACAGTTGTGCATGAAATGTTATTTGTGACAGGGGTGACCTGCGAGTGTTTTTCCACACAGTATTTCATAGTTGGGGCCTTAACTGTGCCTTTACCGTACGGTAAGCACAAGAGGCTGTCACAGCTGCTGTTGGCAGCCTTGCTAGTGGAGAAATATCACCTGGAAACAGAGTACTCCATTCCACCGGCCCCCATCACTCCAACGCCTGTCGCTGTAATTAAGTTGAAGTCAATGATTCTGGAGCGATGGTGAGAAATAAACATGCAAACACATGCCAGCTTTTGCAGCCAGGCGCAGGGAACGTGAGGCGGGGCTGTGTGTGTGTGTGTGTGGGGGGTGGGGTGGGGGGCAACATTAGAAGCATGAAAACCACAGATCTAGATCGTGTTCTCAGAAATTTACATTTGAGTTTCATTAAGCTAGTTTTGATTATATTGATTGAATTAGCCATCTATTAGGTTTGCGTTCCTTTTTTGAAAGTGCCGGTGTTTATGCATAGCTCCTGGTGGAAATGTTATCTGACAAGGGGTGCTGTACGGTAGTTGGAGTCTGTCGAACAAAACACGCTGTTTGCTTTTCCCAGAGCATGACAGGTTGTTTCCCCTGCAACAAAGCCATCAAATATTCTGTGTGATCCAACATTGTGTTGGAGGGGAGGTCTGCTGAGTGGGAAGCCGGAGTTTGTTAAAGCAATGATTTATGATTAATGCCAACACTAAATAAGGGACAAAGTGCCTACAGTACAAATCAATTACAAAGCTACAACGGCAGACCTTTCCCCCAGGTCTACTAACGTCTGTAGTTGTTATGGTGATTTTATTGGAGGTGGGTGATGCATGCATATAATACATGCAATACATCTATATCAGCATGAGTTGGAGCCAACTGTAATGCTTTTGATCTTTGATTAGTTATTTTATTGAGATAAAACGGGAGTCTCACACTGTACCACTTATACAAGGAGAGCTCTTTTTATTTCCTCAACCCAGACACCCACCTCAAAATGCAGACAGGAACGCACCAAACAAAACAAATTACCACAGGAGTGGCTTCTTAAAAGTAGGCAATTCATTATTTTTATGAAGTCAAATTATAAACAAATTTTAATCCATTAGGCAACCATCCATTCTAATTAATCAACAGGAGTGAACTCCATCTGAAAAAGGAGAAAGGTTGTTTACTCTCTCCACGGACCAGCGGTGCATATTTCACCATCTTTCCTTCTCAGAAAAAAAACACTCCAAATTACAAACCTAAACTGTGAATCCTAACACTCGACTTTTTGGCGAGTAGATGTTTCCAGGGCATTTGCAGATGCTTGAAATAATCTCCAATGTTTTTGCTCAATCTGCTCTGAGGATGGGTGAAATAAATACTTTAAACTAATTAATGTAAGACCAGCTGTTCCCACCACTTGGCTGGCGTTGGTGAATATTGATGGGAGGGAGAGGCAGGGCTGTTCAGCTCCACTCGCTGTTTGTACAAGATTCAGCCTGCCACATAAACACATATGAATACTGGATGAGAGCAGAGAGGGGCCTTTGCACAACACAGCCTGGGCTCCACATTACAAATAAAACTTTTTTTTTTTTTTTTTGGTTTTATTATTAAATTAACAGTTAATCAGCTGATGGTGCACATATTCTACAGAGACACTTCCCATCGGATTAATAAACTGTCTCTTTGCAAGATGTTAGCATTTGCAAATTGGTGACTGGCTCATTGGACAAAAGCACGCCTCAGATCTTAAGGGGCAAGCGGCACTGTTTGACATACTGTAATGGTTTGACCAGTCTGTATTTGTGTCTGTCTATCTGTCTGTTTGCCTGTGTCTCCTCCTCTCTCTCCTTCCCTCTTCTGCTCCTCTTCTCTCCTCTGAGGCCTGGTGGAGAGGCTGGACAGCAGATGGCAGGGCCCTGCCCCTCCACTGGTGATGAATGGTGGATGATGTCATCTTAGGTTTGACAGGCACCCGTGCGTGCATACACAAAGGAAGCCCGAGCCTCTGGGGTCGAACTGTGGGCCTGCTTCTGATTTTGGAGTCCACATGACATCTCTTAAATGGGAAAAGCTGGATTTATGCCCTGGTTGATATTGTTTAACCCCCTGCTCAGGCCTTGAGAGAAACAACACAAAGGAATCTCCCAGGGACCAGACCAGTATATTTCTGAGTGGAGAGCTGGGATTGGCTGCTTGGGATCAATACTGATCCAGTCATTGCTCCTGGTCAATTAGTCAGGGTCAATGCTTGTCTGTATTGCCAAAAACCATTTGTTCAACTATTCCTATCAATGAATGGTAGAAATATGTGAACATGTTTACCAGCGGTTTCTGTTTACCTCTGATGATGAATTAATGTCCATGTTATATTATTTGTCTTTTCAGAGGATAACCCAATGTGCACACCAACGGCTAGAGACAGCTATGAGAGGTTGTCATTGGCTGGGCAGGCTCTGCCTCCTGGCTTCCCCTCGCCCTTCCTCTTCCCAGATGGCCTGTCGTCAATAGAGACTCTCCTCACCAACATACAGGTAGTTTTCTCCAATTTTGACTTTCCTTAAAAAGATACGGTCAGGCTTGTCCAACTGAAACCCAATATCGTATAATAAGTGTGTAATGATTTTGTACTGAAACCAAATACTGTTATTCTGTAGTCCTCAGTTTACTGAACCGTACATGTGTGGTAAACCATAAAGTGTTTTTATTTTTTCACAACAGTTTCTGCACATAATGAATTTTTTTTTTTTTTTTTTTTTTTTTTTTAGCATGATATGAAATTACAATGAACACATTAAAAATGTAGAACATTCAGCACTACTTTTAAGTAATAATAAGTAATAATAGTTAGCCCTCATAACTGACTTTTCTTCAAGCCACATACGGAGGCTTTCTGTTGCTACATTGCACAGTTTACAGAACATTGGCAAAATCACCATTTAACTTTTTGTATTGAATTGTTCGTATCTGCTCAAATTAAAAGGCAAGAAGATCAATTCTGATTCAGCTCAATCGCTCAATTTTTTCTAGCCATGCAAACCGAACTGAGGCCATAAAAGGTGCAAACCGAACCATGAAACGGGTAAACCATTGCACATTTAATATACAGGTCAAACCAATAGAGGATTTCTATACTACCTTATAGGTAAACCATACAGTTTTCTCCGTAGTTAGAGGCTCTTAAGCTAATGCATATTGGTAGTTCAGCCTTAACATCATGGAGACTTCCCAAACCACAGGAATACACTTCAATATAAAATAAAATGAATAATTAAATAAATAAAAAACTCAATAAAAACGACCTCACCCGTGTCCTCCTTCCAATATGCTTAACATGTATATTAGGACCACAAAAGTACTCGCTCTCTAAATCTGCAGACCTTAACAATACTCCTCTCCTCAGAGTGCCATTTAGGCTTCAGTGCAAACAACCTCAGTCAGAAAGATGAATGTATTTGCCTTGTGTCTGAGTGTAATGATGTGTATACAGCGCTGCCCTTCTCATTGCACTTGTACCACTGGCATCAGAGTCCTGCTTCTCCTTTGGCTCTGTGCAGTAATTAGAAAGCCACAAGTAAACCCGTCTCGAGCTCCCAACACTCCACTAAGTCATCTCTGATAATGATCTCCGCGTTGAATATTTATATACAAATCAACAAAATGAAACCAAGCAGAAAATTAAGATAAAGCAAGTTAGTATAAATTGGGGTCACAAGAATCAACAATTAGTAAGATATAGCCCAGTGCATTTGATATAATTGTGTGTGGATGGGGAATAATTGTTATGAAGATGGCCACGATACTGTACAGCTTCTGTTTTGCGGAGGCAGTATTTTTCAATTCACGACTGTCAGAAGTATATTTGGAATGTCAGTAATGTGATTGATACATGATGAGATACTTGTCATTCATATTATTCATTCACGCTGCACCATGTGAGGAGCTTACAAATGTGCCGTGAATGTAAAAATCCAAAGTCTGATGTGTTTTTGCCAAGCCTGTTTCAATCATCATCCCCTGAGTTACAGGGGAAAAAAATGTTAAAGAGTGTAAAGAAACATAAAATGTTGACATTAGCCTTGTAAACCTTTTACCCTCTACTTAGTGGACTGGAGCTTCTGCCAAGATAGTGAACTTAAGCTTAACCTACAGTATGGAAGTTCACAGTGTTTTTCTGCAGCTATCTTACATTTTCTCATCCATCCTTTGCAGGCTAAGATACTCCTCTCTGGGTTTGGCTCTGATTGCTCTAACTTGCTCTCTCCACTTGTATTTCACAGCAGTGACCAAAAGGGGTCAGACAAAACTCAGCACTCACACACCAGCTATCACTGTTCGTTATTAAATCAGTTATTACAACTCTAACACATTCTTATTATTGGACATTTGGGGAGCTTTGCAGCCAGGCTCCTCTCTAAAACTTATTGACGTCTTCACAGTAGAAAACAGACAGATAAAAAAAAAAAAAAGAGTACCAGCGAGCCGGTAATGTGTCTGAAAGAAATCGTGTACCACTAGTCAGGTTTTTGGCCCAGTGTTTCAGTCCTGTGGGCAGTACAAAGAACTGCTGTGACATACTTTCAGTGTGGCTTGCTGTCACTTCATCTTGAAGCTCTTAAATAGCTCACATCTCTCTCTCTCTCTCTTTCGTTTTCCCTCCTCCTCTTGTTCCCTGTTGTGCGTGTTTGCGTGTGTGCATGCGTGCGTGCGTGCATGTGCAGGGCCTGCTGAAAGTGGCGATTGACAACGCGCGGGCTCAGGAGAAACAGGTGCAGCTGGAGAAGACGGAGCTGAAGATGGAGCTGTTCAGAGAGAGAGAGCTCAGGGAGACTCTGGAGAAGCAGCTCGCTGTGGAGCAGAAGAACAGAGGTACTGCATGATGACTACCTGGCACTGCATCCTCCCTGTCGGGGCTTAGTGTGTGTGGGCATGTGAGTTTAGACTCTGTAGGCCTGCGCTCATGTAGACAGGATGCTATTTAAACATACCTACAAAATAAGACATCAGATATTAAGCCCCATTTTTGCATGCTCCTCAGCCATCTTCTTTCTTCTTAACACTGTGTTCCTACTAATTCAGATAAGGTAATTACAAATACACATAAGGATCCCAAAATAAATGACTCCGGGTCACTGCAAACAAATGTGAGACAAAACTCTCTCACCAGTCTCATGTTCTATGCATCAGCCGCATATATTTAATGCGACGTTTATGTTTAATGAGAGAAATTCATGAAAAATATCCTAATAAATGTTTCAATTTGCTTTAACTCCCCCTAGCAATTTGCTATATCACAGTCAGTATTTGCACAGATTTTTTTTTTCCTCAAAGATCTTAACCAATATTGAAGTGCCTTTTCTCTATGCGAGGACACAGGATTTTGAAAATAAAGAAAGACATTGTACAGCTTAGATTATTATTGCTTTGTTTGCATTGTCAGATTTTGATAGCTGCTGCGGCAAAGACCACATCTCAATCCAAATCAGGGCTGCCAGTGGATTACACCTGAAATTCTTTACTGACAGTGTCCCCTCATGGTGTTTTCTCATCTCTTCTCTGCTCAGCAATCATCCAGAAGCGTCTGAAGAAGGAGAAGAAGGCCAAGAGGAAACTCCAGGAGGCTCTGGAGTACGAATCCAAGAGGAGAGAGCAGGCTGAACAGACGCTCAAGCAGCCGTCTCCCTCTGACAGCATGCGTTCGCTCAACGGTCAGACACTCGACAGTAAAACCCCTTCACACACCACAGTGCATAACCCGGGCACTGTTACATTTAGCTAGCAACTCTTCCAGAGATTAAGTGTGGTGTCTCAAGAGGCAAATGTGAAAAAAGCAAGATGAAAAAAAAAAAAAAAACATCTTGATAAATAGAATTGAAGGGTTTCATTCAAAAAAAAAAAAAAAAAAAACCCTGAAGAAAATATTTTGAAGACTCCATCTTCAAAAACATTGGAATTTTGTAAATGATTTCTAAACATAAAAGGCTTTACCAGCAATAATTTGATCGGTTTTGATTTATTCAAATTATGGATATCATTGGCTTCCTGTTCACAGTGTTTCCTCTCATGTTGTGCACAGAACAAACACAGCACAATATCAAAATGTTGCCTCCACACCACAATACAGTCAATTATAAGACAATTCTATAAGAAGCATAAAGCAGCAGGATTTTATCCAGTAGGCACTATTCAGCTAGGTGTGACCGAGACACAGCGAGAAGGCGTCATCTCTTGTTTTGAATGAACGATGCTGTGAAACTGGCATTGTGATAGGTCGGTGTCAGGGATGTTTAACGGCGGTGATCCCTCTCTTCTCGCAGACTCTCTGACCCCTGAGATGGAGAGTGACCGCAGCAGTGGAAGAACAGATGCTGAAAGGACAATACAAGGTACAGGGGCTCAGATGAGACAATAAATCTCTCTCTCTTTCTCTGGCTCTCACTCTTGCTCTCTTTCTCTGGCTCCCCCTCTCTCCCTCTCTCTCTTTCTCTCTCTCACACACACACACATACACACGCGCACTGCTACAGTTTATGAACATTAGTGTGTCTGTGCCTGCTGTTCAGGCATACAGCTCACCATCTGGGCCACAGCACTAGGTCAAGATCATTGGTTTTCTGCAGACATAATATTGTTCTTTTACTATAGTAGTTATGGCTGCATTGCTTTTTGGTTTCAGATTTATCTTTTTTTGGAATATCTGTGTTTAGTGTACAGTAGCGCGCTGTTGTGAAACAGCTAAGATAGAAGGTCGCAGAGAAAGAGCGAAGGAAATAGTTTGTTTACAGCTCAAGAAGCATTAATGAGTCATAAAACCACAAAAAGCTGTGGAATTCCCCCTTTGATAGTAATAAAAGGAGCAAATCAATCCATTTTATGAATAAGCCTTGTACATTTTTAATGGTTTGTTTGTTTGTTAGCCTTAGGGGTGCAGTATGTGTTTGGGGAGGGGCGTTCGCATGATAACCTCTGTAGACTGCCTGCTATCTGTGTTTACCCAGATACAAGACACCTTGCAGAGGTTGAATATCCTCATTATTACTAGAACGTCTTCCTTTAATATGCCTCTGCTGCGTCTGCTCAGAACCATCCTTATCAGTCAGAGAGGTCCCAATTTATCCTGGAAAATACCCCATGTACTGTAATTTGCTATGAAAAGTGGAAAATATTCATTTTTGTATGCAGTGCTAAGTTGGGTCCCTTTAACTCTTTAATGTTTGATTAGTCTACTTGAACTGGTATTTTGTTAAAGGGCAAAAAGAAAGACTTGGGCAAATTGTATTAAAAGAAATGATGACTCCTCCTTAATTAAATGTCATTCAGCCACAGAAGGGATCTGAAAGGGGTTTGATGTCCAAAAAAAGGAAATCCATATGTCATCATTTAAATACAAAGATAACTTCCAGATACAGCGCAATTATAGCCCCCTATTTCATACCAAATTAATATATTAAGCCACTCTAATTTCTAACATTTTACAGTAATGTGAAGACTCGGCTCTTTGTAGTATAATTGTATCAAATTGAATGTCTTTAACTTTTACACTTCCTCATTGTGTTAGTATCCGCTGCCTTGCGTGCATGTATAATGCAGGCTAGCACAGAGCAGAATTGAACTTGCTTTGATTTCCCAAACAGAGGCTGCTGTGCGCTAATCTGTGTTTAGAAACGTATGATGTGGCCATGGAGCATATCACTTCTGCGGTCTCTCAATAACACTGATCATTGCCCTGAAGAGTGGAATGAAGGAGGAAGCAGAATAACAGGCTACACTCTGTGTTTTTGTTCAATTAGAGAAGCATTTGTCTGCCACCCATGTCTCCTCTGCTCTACTCTGCAAGCCTTGCTGTATAATTAACCTCAAATGGCAAAAAAATGATGTTGATAAATTACACAAGCAAAGAGGGAAAAAACAAGCCTATCATTCGCATGAAAGCTGAGAGAAATGTGTGTTATATTCTCAACTCCAAACTCAGGGAGGGGAATGGAGAGAAGAAAAAAAATTAATGAGGGCATAATTTTAGAGAACTAATTATTTCTATTTGTCTTTTGTCACACTTCTCTAATTCTGCAATATTAACACAGTCTGTGTTTATTAATTGCTTTTACAGTGTTTTGAATCAGGTCCAAGAGGGAGCGTGGCTGTTTTCACAGGCAGGCAAGCTACTGGGACTGTACCTCGCCAGTACTGCCTGGCAACGGTGCACATATGAATATCTTCCCCAGTATCTTCTCTGGTTCCCTCCCGCTTCCCACTCGATGTGTTCGGCAAGTTTACACGACCCTGTGCACAGAGATAAAGTTCTTTGTTGCAAGATTAAACATCAAAACAGTTAAAGTGAAATTAAAATTAAATGAATGAATGTCACTGAAGCAAAAAAGACTGTAATTAATGGATCCCTTAATTGTCTTCATAAAATATTTGCATGGGCATAATTTGCATAATTTACATGTATTAATTAATCTTTCAAAGGAATTTTATGCTGAGAGAAGCCAAAAATTCCCTTTGTTTTATTTAGCATCTAATGAAATATTTATTCTCTTTAATGAACTTTTCATCTTGATTTGAATATAAAAATACTAAAGTTTTAACATATTTTAATGAGACATTCTTTCATAAAACAACGTGTCAAGACGTCACCGATTTTTCTTATTCGCGTATGTAAAGCAGATGTTTCAACATTTGCAGTACTATTGCACACCGACTCTCTTGGTAGCGGATTTGAATTAGTGAGATTTGCTTATCAAGCCTCTCCGCTGATTCCCTGTCTTTCATGATAATTTTATCTCCTCCAAGTACAATGCCGCAATATCTAACATCCTCCTCACAACTTATTAAATGTCATCATCTGTCAAACAATCAAACTGCCTTCGTTTTCATTAACATCCCTATAAACAGCTCCGGCTGAGGCTGGCCAGGAGAGTCAGGCAGGCAGACAAACAGGCAGACAGCGAGGTGAGCTCGTGATGCTTCATCTGCTCTTGTTATGACAGCTCGGGATGTGTGTATCAAGTCGTGCATCCCACCCCACACTCTTAGCGCTCTCCGGCCCCCTCCTTGGCTTTATTTTATTCTTAGCGCTGCATTCATGCTGTAATGACTTTTACACATAACTCGGTGGTGTTGCTTGAATAGAGGCGGCCAGAGTGCAATGCCTTTGAGACCTACAGCAGTGCTGGGTAATTAGCCTGTGTTTGTACACCCCCCCCCACCCCACCCCACAACCCCACAACACACACACACACACACACACATACATACACAAAGCCTTTGTTGTCTCCACTCTGCCGACACGACAACACATAAACCACAATCTGGAAACAAGTTCGGGATGAATCATGGGACTAATTGATAAAACACTGATAAGGCGATGAGAAGATTTGAAATTTTGCAAGAACGAGTTCAAATGTGGAAGGGTTAAAAAAAGAAAAAAAAAGAAAAAAGAAAAAACACAACGCAATGTCTTTTAAATTAAAATACACATGCAGCCCCTCCAGATGCTGCATGTTATGAGTGTTTGCCAGCAGCAGAGGTAAATGTAATGTAAGACAGTGTAACTAGATGTATCTTGCGTGTCTCTATAGAATTGTAGGGAGACGTGTCTCCTCTCTCATAGCCTGTCCGCCTGACGTCGTGTCATGTCCGACTGTGATCAACACCTCGCCCCCCTCAACGTGTCACCACTTTGTGTTGGAGTGTGCATTTCCCTTTAACATTGAATTATTTAGGTCCTCTGCCATAGAGAGGTATGCTTCTTAAAGGCAGTAATGTAGCATTCTCCAGCAGAGGAAATGTGAGGGTAATAAACGTCAAACATGCTCCTGAGCTGTGCCTAACAGATGCTTTTACCAGCTCAGCGTCGGAGCAGCGCTGCTCGCTCAGGCGAACACTCAGACAAGAGTGTTCTTTGAAAATGGACAAAGCTCGTTAGGTTGAAGGTGTCTGGAGATAGCATCGCAGAGGAATGTCTGTCGTTTTCAATAAACACTATTTCCATGCTGGAAATGTCACTTATAGAGCGCTTTACATCACAAGTGCAATATTATGTTCAAACAAGCGTATCAGGAGAGATGTCTTAAACACACGACATGCAATTCAGATGCCTCAAGTGGAGCGCACAATTTGTGTTACCACAGCTCCTTTCACTGTTTTTTTGTTTGTTTTGTTGTTAATAAAACATGCATGCAACGGTACAATCATATTTTTATCTCCAAGCTTTTAGATGTGATCTTAAAGGCAAAGACAAAACAGATTGGTAATTTCTTGGACACCACAGGATGGCCCGGATGAATTACTTAGCCTACACATGATGGTGTTGTTTCAAGTAATGAACTGAGAATATTATGCCAAATTACAGTACATCATGCTTCAATATACTTGCTATCATTATTGCTCACATTATTTCTTTCCTCATTTTACATTATCCTTATATTGGTTTTTAATCCCATAGTAATGCTGCTAAAAGTGGAAGACCGGGGGGCAACGTTACGAGGCTGTTGAAAGTTACGTCTCATCAACAATCACATCCGGAATAGTGCATTTGCGTCAGCAGGATGTTGGCTGTTGGCTAATCCTTGGCTCCTGTGTGTCCTCTGTTGCAGATGGAAGACTGTTCCTGAAAACCACAGTGATGTACTGATAAGGCCACGAGGAGAGCTGGAGGAAATAAAAAAAAAATAATAAATAATTAAATAAATAAAAATACCCATGAAGATTCTCAAGAGCCCTTAACCAGGCCGATTTAGTAGTGGAGAGAAGTCAAGCTGCTTGTAGGAGTTCAGTGGAAGTGCTGTGTTCAGCCAAACACTGGAGTCAGGTTGTGTCTGAATGTAGAATAAGAAGTCTTTTTCTCACAGAGGCCAACAGTAAATAGTTTGATAAAGAGGCAAGTCTTGACATAATGGGTTGGCTAAACTGAAGGATAAAAAAAATATATATATTGAGCACAGTAAAACGTACCAATGGTACACTGTTGGTAATAACTCGTAAATTCACAGCACTGAAGATTTTTATACTGTATCTCAACCAGCGAGAAAGCTTTGAAAACAATTCGACTCTCAAGTTTTGTTTTGTATTTCAAATTGCGACGATGAAAAAACAATGACACCTGGACATGAACCTTGTGGAAAAAAATGTGAATTTATCCATGTGTTGATCAAAAGACAAGACTGATGTTTGATTTTAATGTTTTCTAAATTAGATGACAATACAATCAAGTTTCCTTTTTGCCATTGTTGTATATACAAGATCTGATGATAATGATAGGAAAACTCACTCTATCAAAAACGGAGTGGATTGGTAAGGTATGTGTATATAAAGTTAAGAGGTATTGTGTATGCAGTAGAGCTATTAGGCAAAACAATACCACCATTTATATAAACTTACAGTTTTGTTTTGTTCTATTTCTGAGCCATCATTCTTTCAAATAGCTGCCATTTTGGTGAGAAAGCATGCAGGCATGTAAATGTTTGTCCTGGAATTATGATATTTAATAAATCCTATATTGTGCTGAAGAAATACTAGGGTTGACTCACTCAAGCCCAAATGATTTTGAAAACATAATTATCAAACATTTCACTTTCAAATGACGACTTTTTGCTGTTAATAGTACTGTAATCTTTGTAACAGAGGTAATATTCCTTTGATTTTACTGTACATTTTGTTTGTCATGAGACACGCTCCAAATCAACGCCTCTCAAGGCTTTTTTTCTAAAAAAAAAAACAAAAAAAAAAACAAATCCAGTCTATTAATTATCACGTGTCAGCTTGAGAAACCGAAACAATCAGTCATAACACAACTTTTCAAGACGAAATGCCATTTAATTACATCGCTCAAATCCCTGTTCAACATGCACAAACAGAGATGCTTTTCTTTTCTATTTTCTTTTTCTTTCTTTTTTTTTTTTTTTTAGAATGTGTGTTTCATGCTATCCTGATGGAAAAAAAATAAATCTCATCCTAAGTAATCATTTGCTTGTTACTTTCCCTGCAGACGATACTTTTCAGACTGAGGTGCTAAGGCGCCCGTGCGTAGGTGTGTTCTTTAGACATGAGCTGACGTCACAATCTTTGGACGGCCAAGTGTGTTACAATCAGGGGAGGAGGAGTATCCCGTGTTCACCGTGTGTTTGTTCCTTTTGTTTTCAATGGAGTGTCTAGGTCTGTTTGTCGACTTGTCACTGATAACTTATATAGCTTCTCTCAAATCATTTCTTCATTGTATTTCAAATTCAAATAAAGTTAACATGTTGATGATAAACAATGTGAGTTAACTGTGTTGCCAGAGCTCTCGGGCAAACAGCCGTGCAGCACTACGGTTAACAACACCGAGGTTTTTTTTTTTTGGTTTTTTTTTTACCGACAGTTACAAGTCACACATGGCATTAATTTATCATTATAGATACAGATTTAGAGCGGAAAGGCCGGTTATGTGTAAACCGGTATGACATGAAGTCTGTATCACCATCGCTTTGGGTGCAAATCATAATAGTACAAGATGGACTGATACAAATGCAGACAAGATTTGGGGCAGCTATTTCTTTTACACTTCTGAGTCATTGTTGTTTTTTCTGGCATATTAGAAAATTTCTTTCTGAGCTGTGACCTTTACCCTCAGCCCAGTGAGGTGAAGTCTTTTACCCATTTCTATGTATTATGTATGACATAAAAAAAAAAAAACATGCAGGTATTCTGTACTGTAGAAAGATTAATGAGCATATTGTTCTTCACTTTGTATAGCAGCAAAGAAAATGTCTGAGTAATCAAACGATGTGAGTGTCCTGTGGAAGTATGCCTTTCTTTTCAGAGTGAGGATGCGAGTGTGTATGTACTCATGCTTGCATGTGTGAGTTTTTTTTTTTTTGTTTTTTTTTTGGTTTGTTTGTTTTTTATTCATAGGCTAATCCTACATAAAATATGTGTAAATGAGGGTTTGACCAAGCTCACTGTAAATAAATTATTTCATGTGTAATTTCAAATGCAAGTGTATGACACTAATTCAAAGTATCTTGCTATAAAATGAACAACTCTGTATTCTTTTTGATCTCCTTTAACCAATTGTACATAGACTCATGCATCTTAATATTCTCCTAAACACACCGGCTTTGAGGTTTTTTTGTTAATATGAAGATGTTTCTGTTAATGTTGCAGTCTTCAAATGATCTGTTCTGTTTTGTAAATGTAACATTCTCCATTGTTGTGGCACTTCCTTGTCTTGAATACTGGTGATTTTTCATACAGATTTCCTTCCTTTCCTCTTGTGTGGTTGTAATAATTATTGGCACTGACTGTTGTCGAGTGACTTTATTTGTTTCAGCTCTAAAGGTGCAGTAGTGATCCACAGGGATCACATCACCAGTAACAGGTACAGCCCTTAAAACGTTCAAAAAAAAAAATATGGAATCGACATTGAGAGACAAATTTCTCTAGTAAGCATTTCTGAGTGAAATGTGTTGACACAGCATTGCTTGGCCCATTCCCATTTTGCATGCTTTTTAAAGCATGGCCGTAACATAGCCACAGAGATGAATAATTGACTGATTGCTGCATAATTCAACGCTGCATTGTAAAAATTCAAGGCCTGAAATACTTGAAGCTTTTCTTCTTTTTTTTTATTAAAAATGAGGTTAAAGTTTCAATCAACCTTGAAAGAACAATATGACACACAATGGGCAATCAATCATGCCACGATACTTCTCATTGAGTTCAGACTCCTACTTACTGTAGCGACTTCTCTTGAAGCCGGAGCGAAAAAACTCTGACATCACGTCCACTTTATCCGCCTAATGACTCAATCGTTCCCCCTTTTTTGCTGCAGTGAGAGATTCACTCCGCTCGCTTTCAATGAGCTCGTGAGATGTGGGCTGTTCGCTGATATTACTCAGATATTCTGTTTATTTCTCTTTCTGATGCCTTTTTCTGCACCGGCAACTGAGAGGAAAGACCCTGCAGCTACATGTTTCATATCAGTGCACATTTTGTAATAAATTCAATTCAGTACAAATATGACCATGAGGCACAAAGACTTTAAATACCAAATGTGCATCAGTAGCGTGGTGTTGCACTGTGCTGCACCGTGGTGTGAGAAGCACAATGTCGATTCCATATTCAAAGCAGCGGCTGTGTCTAATATAAGAGCGGTGTGGTGTATTTGCTTGGCTTGACATGGAGACATGCTCATAAAGACATCATCCAGAGATGATTATTCCACATGATCCTGTCTCTATCTCGCTGTTCTTTTGCCTAACTTCACATCGCCCAATTTATTATCGCTCAGCCCCTGCTTGGCTAGTGGAAGACACGTTCAGGCGGATTTCCTTCGGCGCTGAAACCCTGAGAAGTTAAAAAAAAAAAAAAAAAGTTTTGCAAATACAGATGAACTTTTCCACGATTTATGCAACACTGCGGTGTCAACTGCATTGTTAACCTCAGCTAAGCTAATTTCTAGATCATCATCGTGATCAGGAGATGGCCATTTAGTAAAGGAGTAATATTGCATGTCTCTTGATAACTTGGTGCCCCGAGTCTGTGGAAAGGCATTAGGAAGGTGCCGACTGATCAGCTGAAAGATAGGACTAATGTCACCTAATCAGATAGACCATTATGTATTAGTGAAACTACAAAACAGTTTTATCTGACAAGGGCCAGGCCACATTACCTAAATTAACATTTTGCAAGCGTGAACATGGAGGACCACAGAGGCGAGGGGAGGGCTATAGGAGTGCGGCCTGCGCTTAGACATTCGGCAGTAATTATTAATTTATGATTGTCTCTGGTCTTAATGAAAATGAAAGCCAGGAAAGAGAACAGGGAGGGATAATGTGGCGTGAAATTGAGTTTCATTTGTACAGGGGCCACCTTTTAACTCTGCGCTTCTTAGGCGGAAATGGAGCCGAGCGCTTCTCTCCGTCTCTCTCTAGAGAATGTATTTCAGAGGTGGTGGTGTTTTTTTTTTTTTTTTTTTTTTTTGCACTCTCTCTCTCTCTCTCTCCCTTCAGTCTTTCAGTCAAGGTGTGTTCATATCCTCTTATCCTTTTGTGATATTTGGGGCCAACACGCCCTTTAACATCTCCATTACTCTCATAAGGCCTTTTCAAAATGACACAAGGCGCTTTGATGTCTGATAACTATGTCAACAAGTTTCTTGGATAGAAATGTCTCCGCGCAGTGCCTCTTTAATGTCAGCAAGGGAACTCAGAAAGGTCTCTGTGAAGGATTGGAGCGGGAGGAGGGCGGGGTGTTGGGTGCAAAAAAACAAGTTAGATTGATTCGTACGAGATTGTGAGGCCCATAATTCCTTATAGATAATTTGCAGACATAATCAACTGGCAATGTTTGTTTTTTTCTTTGTGTTTTTTTTTTTTTTTTTTTGGGTGTGGGGTGGCGGGGGAAGGGGGGGGGGGGGGGGGGGGTGCTCACAGCGCTGATCCCTGATGAGGATTACATGATGCCGTTTAAAGGTCTAACCTCCATGTGTTATATGAGGTGATAATGGTTACACAGTAGGAGTGATGGAGGTGAAAAAAGGATTTGCATACATATACACAGTCTATGAATATAATGGGTGAGATGCTAAGTGGTAGATAATTTATACATTTATGTGCAATTTAATTAATATAAAATAATTTATACGGCTTTAACATCATCAGCTTAAATTATGCTTGCCTATTTTTTTTTCTCACATTTTTGAATGCATTCAATTTTAGCCAAACTGAATTATACAGTGTAGAGATCTTTCAAATAGACCATCTTGAGTCCTTTCTAATCTTTTTATAAAATTGCTCACAGCCAGAGTATCCAGATCACCGGTGTTAGTTATATTAGTCAATTACATTTTTACAACTGTGAGTGAGGGATAGTTAATTTAGTTTGACCCAAGAGCCCTGACGTTCCCCCAGATAGCAGATGGATGAGACCAGTGACCACAGGCATGAGGGAGCGTGTGTATGTGTGTGTGTGTGTGTGTGTGTGTGTGTGTGTGTGTATGTGTGTGTATGTGTGTGTGCGGTAAGAGAGAGCCCACAGGATTAGTCTTCATTTGGTGCCTCTGTCATAAGGGAGGGAGGACTGAATACTGCGTGGCAGAGCAAAGACAACACACAGGGTCAGTCAAACACACACACAGAGAGAGAAAACACACACAAGTGCACACACACACACACACACACACACACACACACTCGCACATACACTATTAACCCCCCCTCCCCTCCCCACAGCTCATCAACTTTATTTTGCAATCTTCCCTCAGAACCATTAGAATACCCTGAAGAAATGACTTTCCAATTAAAGGGGATCTAGGAGAAGAAGGTCTTTTTATCTCCGGCTCCTGGAGTTCTTTATTCCAATAATTTAAATTGGAATTGATTTTTCAATTTAGCCTCTGACTGCTACGGACACACAGCGCAGGACCAAATAGAGTTGCATTCCCGGAATATTTGTCATGGCGGTACGCTGCACGTAAATTTGCGGCGGCCTCCTACACAGTAATGTGTTTCCTCCTGCTGGAACAATCAACCAGGACAACAAATTTCGGCCTTGTGTGATTATGGTGTCAGTTAGGTGGGCAGATTCTTTAAATCCACACACACACACACACAGTCTGTGTCTGGTTTTCTGTGCAGGGGAAAAAAAATGATCAGTTGCCTCTCTCTAATTTCCCCCTTATCTAGCAGGTCTCCACTAATTATTCTAATGGCAGAGAGCATTTTAATAATTTTTGATCTGATCAAACACACATAATCCCACGTGTCTAATTAGCTATGCACAGTCTATTAAGGTCAGTGGAAAGATGTTCGGAGGTATGCGGTTTGTTTGGGAGGAAACACACTTGTAGATTTTGAGTTTATAGGGCCTCTGTGCAATAATCAGGGCCGTCACTCTGTCCAAACATTACCATAACAGCACATTTCCCATGCTCCTCCAGCAGGGAATAAACAGTAGTCGGGGAGCTGGAGCCTCACATGTGTAAGTTTGACAAACTGGGCCTATGAACTCTGCAACAACATCAGTTCCAGCTGCTTTCTAATGAGCACTTATTGTGTCCCTACTACGGCTAGCACTTTATAGAGTCCGCTTCAAAGCCAAGCGAATTCTACTCGAGCTGTTTTACAGATGCGTCTAGAAATCCGAGGCCGTTCTTCTGTGGACGAATGGTTCTGTCTTTCGCTCCTGACAGCTGCGCGGGCTTGTTGTTCGCTCTCTCCTGAGTTGTTTTAATAAAGTTGTGCTGCAGGAATAGTGGGAGAAGATTAATGGACGCACAGGAAGTGTGGCAGTTGTGAGAGGATGCAGGACAGAGCAGGCCAGCAGCCATCTGTTCCCTCTCCTTTACAGCTCTCTTAATGGAGAAGCAAACCAAACAACATGGATCTGAGCCCTGCAGACACACGCGCACGCACACACACACACACGCACACACCCGCACACAGGCGCACACACGCACACCTCTATTGCACACAGCTAAACACAAAACATCACTTTATGTGACAGAGATGAGAGCTAGGCTTTTGTCATTGTATTCCCCCTTGTATTGTGTGTGTGCGTGTGTGCATCTGTGAGTGTGTGTGTGTGTGTGTGCGCGTGTGCCTGTGCTTTTTTGTTTTTTTTGTTTTTTCTACCTTTCAGCGAAATAAAGTTGGGTGTGAGCCACGGCTGTGAGATTTAGATGAAAGACGCAGCCTGGATGGAACGTGATTAAGAGATATGTTCTTGAGGCAAAACAGGACTTGGCATTTGTTGAGACAAAACCTAATCAAATTAAAGCAAAACATGGCTATTGTTGTGGAGTGTGTTCTCTCGTTGTGTCACGTTTGAAATGAAACGGCGTAAGAAAGATACGGGCTCGCGTCTGCACAACATCACGAGCGGAGTGGTTTTATTCAGATTTACACACAGGCACTGACTAATGACGGCTGTGCCCAACGATGCCTAAAGCACTTTATAGGGCTGTTCAGGCTGTAAAAAGATGTTTACAATGATGGAGCTGAGTGGCTGGCTGAAAGGGAATCATTGTTTACAGGTTATGTTATTGTTTCATATTAATTCGCCTATCAGAATTGCTAAATTCTCTGTAGACACCCAATAGCCATGACCACCCTCCAGATAATTCCT
This sequence comes from Myripristis murdjan, assembly GCF_902150065.1. Lineage (NCBI taxonomy): Eukaryota > Metazoa > Chordata > Actinopteri > Holocentriformes > Holocentridae > Myripristis > Myripristis murdjan. The sequence goes on from NC_044000.1 coordinate 21,750,428, forward strand.
CCATCAGTGACGATTTGTTGGCGAATACCTTCCTTCCATCAAATGATTTCCTTACCAGCGCCGCATATGTATTATTAGCGCATAATGGAATCTATAGTCCAACTGTTTCTCATTTTGTTTGTTTTGAAAGAATGCAGACCATGTCAAGTTAAATGACAACATGCCTCGTCTCTCTCTTTCTCCCAGTGAAGACATCTGTACGACATGATGAAGTTTCCTCTCTGAGTATCAATCCTGTAATTGAGCTCAGGGAGAGGCGACGTGATGTGCACACCGAGGAAGCGAAAGGCCTCTGTCACCCCGCCTCCCCATCCTTTCCCCTCCTTCCTTCCCTGTCTCTCTCTCTCTTTCTCTCTCTCTCTCTCTCTCTCTGCCAAGGTTTACATTGTGCCCTCTGTTTTCTCAGCCACACACAACTCCTCCACTCTTCCCTCCCTCTACCTGGGCTCTTACATTCAATTTGTCAATCAGCTCTCTTTAGATGCACATCAGGTGAAACGAGTGCATTAGGATCCGCCGCAGTAATATCACTTGTATTCTTCAGGGTGGCGTGCTGTGGTGCGGGCCTCAGCAGAGAAATGCACACGGGGGACATGGGTGGGACCGCGAGGCGTTATTTGGGAACTACAGCACCTCTGCTCATGTCTTTTTAGCCACGATAGCACGGATCATGGGGAAGCTGAAGTGAGGCTGGATTAAATATTAACACAACCTGACACAGTCCCCACCGGAGCCCCCATTCCACTTCACATGATACAATTAAAAACATTCCCCAACGCTTCAAGCTGAACACTTGAGAACACTGTCAAGAACATGCCGCTTTACTGACTCAAAATAAATCTTATACTAATCTATGAAGAACCTGACAAGAGGAGATCAAGGTTTCCAGGCACTTAGCTGAGTAGAGAGTTGGGGAGGAAAAAAAAAAAAAAAAAAAAAACAGGCCTTACATTATTTATATGTGCTAATGGTGCTGCGACTGGCTGTGTGTGTGTGTGTGAATCAGCAACAGGACAATCTGCTAAAATAGACACACAGCTGTAATCAAGGCCATACATTTCCTCTCCCTCTCCAGCGCTGTGCTAACTGCAGGGTCAATTGGAGTCAGTTTGGTAGCGTTTGGCACTCTTGCAGTAGATTATCTCCTTTTAATGGAGACAAAAGACAATGCAGTGTAGATTTCAATTGCCAAAGGAAAAGATTACCTCTGAGTAAAAATGTGGAATACCTCACACACAGTTTCTACTGCATCGAAGGCATTACTGTGAATGTGCGGTACAGCAACCACAGATAAGAACAATAGCTCATGCACTTAACCTAGTTCAGTCCACAACAGGAATCCATTAGTCTCGTTGCACAGCCCTTAAACTGAGCATCACGGGGGGGCAACCCGCTGGATAGACACACATGTGCCTCTCATTTCCTATGGCAGTCCAGAAGTATCCTTCAACATCCTATTGTAAAGTTTACCAGGGGAGAGGTTCTGTGTATTAAAGTGCCCTGAGAGAAACGCTAAATGATGTAAATGCAGGCAGCTGCTTGCTGCTAATGCCATACTGTAGATAGGGAGGCCCAGGCGAGGCTGGACTCTGCTCCACACAGCACTGCCTGTATATATATATATAAAATTATTATAGGATCTCTTTCATGTCCTCATGCACTCTAATGGGAACAATATGAAGACTAATAGTATAGTAAAAGTGTAGGAGAACAGTCCTTTAAACCTAACTGCGACGCTGTGTTTCCACTGTTTTTCGGAGCACAACAGCATGCTTGGGTGGCACAAATCTGCTTTAGTTGTGTGTTTTTGAGGTCGTGGTACAATATAGCCATTGTATGTCCCAAATTTGCTCACATGACAACACCGCTGTAGGTTAAGCTGTCATTATCCTCTATCAGCTTGTGGTACACTGCAAATTCTGCATCTTAACAAGTCATTTAGTTTTACATTCAGTCTTGTTCTTCTTAAAACAAGGGAAGAAAAAAAATTGCCGGTGGGATGAGATAATCCCACTTGTTTCCAATGCTAATCAACCTGTTTGGAGTATTTTATTGAATCAAGTCTCATTTTCGTGATACTAGTGGGCTGAGCTGCCTTATTCTTTCTTGTTTCAACATAGTGATACTTGTTTCCAGACGAATCCCTCAAACAAGTGAAACTGCACTGGACACAAGTGGGATTATCTCATCCCACCGGCAGATATTTTCACATTTTAAGAAAAAAAACAAGCTTTTCGAGACTCAGTATGAAACTAAATGACCTATTAAGATAAAGGTTTTTTCTTTTGCAGTGTATGTTTTTCGAAGTCATGGTACAACACAGCCATTGTATGTGCCATATCTGCTCCCATCACAACGTTACTGTGGCTTAAGCTATCATTATCTTTCATAGTCTTGTGGTAACAGATGATATGGTTTTGGTTGTGCTATATAATGTTTACTGCGCTAGCCCACCACCCACTTTACGATGTGAGGGGGTGTATTTGTCCCAAATGCTCTCTAAGTTTCGAGATAGAATGGAGCTTATATGAGCAGATAAGACTTAAACTCTGGAGAAACACTTTGAATCATGGAAGACAAATAGCCCAGCAGAGCATTATTTAGAAAACAAATACAGGAACACTGTGTCTGATCATCGTTTGATAGTGTGCTGACACGCAAACTCTATTAAGCTGTCTTCAAATATGCAAAAATGATATGATTTTACAATGATTACATATTCACTTCCCCAGCTGGCTGGCTCCGAGCGTCTCCATTTGTCATCGACTATTGTGTCCAATTATATGATTAGCTTTGAACACTCCAGCACTTCGAGAGCTCTCGTGTGTTCTGCCGCGCAGAGTGATTCACAAACAAAGTCATTACAACATGTATTCACACATATCAAATAACAAAACAGATGGCCACTGCGCTTGCCGCCTGATTTGTTTTCCACACGAGCGGTAGGAAAAAAAAAAAAAAAGTATTTTCTCTGAGCTTTGTTTAATGCTGACTGTTTTTATTCCCAAAGAAGAGCAGCTGGCTGTCGCGCTGTTAGATCAGCTCCTATGAAAGACAATCTTGTTTTCATTAATTTCTCTACAACAAAGGCACTTGTTGTGAAGATTTAGAATTACAGCGGGTAAAGCTTCCGGATAATTCATCACAGGGACTTGACAGGAAACTTAATTGTTTTAAATGCCAGTTGCTGTGTGCAGCGTGGTTGGTTTGTCTTTGATGTCTAACAGGTGGGACAGATAGACGACCCTCTGATGTTTCATTTGACCTTTGACCCCTCGGTTATAAATCCTCTTGTAGTCCAGGCAGACAATAAACCTATCATCATATGATAAACTGCAGTACCCAGAATTCCATGTGAAACAAGAATCGTGTATTCTGCCTCCTCTTATTTAACACGCCATAACTTCATCCCTCTACATCCTCCAGCCTGGACAGTTTTTTCCCTCTATACCTACCATCCAAATGCAGTCTGTTCAGCACCGCAGTGTAGTGTGACATCAACATGCTGTTACGATATACATGCAACCAAAAAATCTTTTATGTATGGGGTGTAAAAAAAAAAAAATACCATTCAATATGGTGCAAAACCAAACTATAAAAAAACGTATTGTTCAATGCACAACACACCCTGCAAAGTGCGGTGTTGCAACCACATCCCCTGCATGAAAGCCGTCTAACCACTCACTTAGCTGAGGAACATATGAATATACTGAAGGTATTATTATGTTTGTTTTAAGTAGACATTTGCCTTTAAGGAACATTTGTTGATTTCATATATCCCAAATTTCTGAATGAAAAAAAGTTACTTTTGCAAATAAGACAAAATATAGAGAACATTGGATTTTTTTTTATTTTTGTACCGAATGCACAAATAAACCGAACCGACACCGAAATCGTGACTCAAAAACTGCAATACAAACCGAACCGTGGGTTTACTGAAATGTTACACCCCTGCTTTTCTGGTGTGTGTAACACAGGATATTTACTTCCCTGTCTGGACCACAACAGCTTTCGACAGTGGTCACGGTGTGTATGGCTACACCACAGAATGTTTTGACCGTCTAATTGTATGAGACACCACATCGTCACTCAGCTACAATGACTCACTGTCTAAGCCAGTTAAGACTGCGTAAATGAGACCAACACACTCGCTCACTCAACCCATTCGTTTCAGTAACTGGCAACAACAAAGCAACACTTATCCTTGGTGAGATGATCATATTCAAACATCTTTCCCCCCCTTTTCATTTTAATTGAATAGTCACTGTCTGTTTCTCAGCAGAGGCAGGACTGCCATACATTTAATAACTCACACCTTGTCACTTGTCTTTCATCGGAGGAATAAACTGAGAATAAACTACAGGATCTTGCAGCGCTTTAATTTACAGCCCTTCAGCTTTGAAAATACAAGCACAACTAAGAGCTGATACGAAAGTATTGCAGTGGAGAGAAGATTTTCTCTTAATGTTGCTTTAAATGCAGGTGAATAGTCCCTCTGATACCTCTTGGGAATATTACTGTAAAAGCACTTAAAGTGACTGAATCATTTGGCGTCCGGTCAATATTATTTGCATTTGTGCATCACGTATTTCATTCCTGTCTGGCAAAACTGCTGTCAATGTACATCCTCTTAAGGTGGGATATGGAAACATGTTCACAGAACAACAGCTAAAATGTTCAAGATTCATTGTTGTGTTGCACAGCTGATATGGCATACAGAAAGTTAATAAAATGTTAGAAACAGTAAAAAGTACTCGATTGCACGGTAACAAAAAACTTCCACAGTAGCCACTTTAAATGTGGAGAAGGCACTGGAGACAAAATCTTCCTCTTGGTCTGGCAGGTAGATGGGATCTAGCTGTGTTTTCTGTGACATGCTGCCATCACCTGGTCATAAAACAAACAACAGCTTTTTCATAGACTGTGGTTATTATTTCCTGTATTAAGGCACCTCCTTCTGGTTGGTTTAAACTCATCACCACAGTGGTTCAAGTGGCATGACACCGAAACAGATGAACAAATACAATAGAACAAACTCAGTTTGGTTAATATGGTTTTCATAAAAATGAAATAATGTAGTGACTATGTTTAAAATTACTCAATCATCATGAGGGTGTACACTGAAGTTAGCAGGAGGCAAGCTGAAACATACTGTAGCTCAAAGACCAAAAAAAAAAAAAAAAAAAAAATGTGACCTAACCTTGTTCACATCATTTCCTGTTTGTTTCCTCTTCGGAAAGCTGTCAGGCCTTTTATGGTTTAGACACCGTCATAAGGTTGGGTGAAATTTCAAGATCTAGACACAATGCTGAAACAAACACGAGGATACAGAGGGTTTATTTTAGCTTTCATACATTACACCTGAGCCTGAGACACTTGTGCTTTGTCTGCCAGAGCAAAGATGTTCTGAAATCATCTCAAGTCTCATGGGTGAGCCAATCAGCTCTGAACGCAGATGTTTATGCCACAGCAATACTCCCATACTGTGAGTGTGAATTTACATCTAGGAAATTAATTACAGTTTTTGATCCGTATGATAATCAGCGCTTAGACCAGGTAAAGCATTCAGTGTTCCAGTACATTGCACACAAGCATGTTAGAAATCAGTGTCACTTTCTGATGTGGAGTTAGTAGCTGATTTATATCATTGCACTGGTCAAGTTACTCATTGATCGTACGCTGCCTGTGTGTGTGTGTCTGCTCTTCCTTCGTACACTTCGCAGGTAGTTCCTGTACAGAATCACACTGATCACCCTGTCCTGGAACTGCTTGGAGACGATGTAGTACAGAATAATATCTAAGACCGTGCTCAGGTTCATCAGGAATGTGGTGAAGGCTCCCCATGTGCTGTAGTCCCCATCTTCACCTCTCCTCAGCAAAAGCACCGTCAAACACACATGGAAGGGAACAAAACACACCAACACCTGGATGATGAGCGTGATAATAATCCGGATTGACTTCTGCTTCACTTTAGGTTTGAGTTTAGAGGTGCGGCCGTGGATCAAGTTATCCACAATGACACTGTAGCAGCCAATCATAATACATATGGGCACCAGGAAGAAGAAGATGAGCCTCACAAAGTTGACCGGGTTGTCACGGCGCAGGTGGATGATGTCGCGCATCTTGATGCAGGTGGTGAAGTTGGAGGCGCGGTCAGGGTCATCCATAGTGAAGAGTAAGGGCACAGTGCTGCCTAAGGTCATGATCCACACCCCTACACTCGCCACCATGGCCTTGGGGATGTTCTTCAGCTCCTTGCCGTGCTTGGGCTGGACGATGGCCACGTAGCGGTCCGCACTGATCAGAGCAAACAGCCACAGAGCCATGCAGGGGTAGAAGATGGTGAGGGCTGCACTGACCCGGCAGAAAATGTCTCCGAAAGGCCAGTAGTCCTGGTGCTTGTAGACCATCCTGAAGGGGAGCAGCAGGATGAAGGTGAGGTCCACCACTGCCACGTTGATCATGTACACAGTGACTGAGTTCCTCTTCTTGGTGGTGAGGGCAAACACCCATAAGGCAGTGACATTGACGATGACTCCTATGATGAAGATGAAGCAGTAGAAGATGAGGCCTGATATGCGATACTCCACTGGCACCTGCTCCAGCTGCACTGGACTGGACTCCACGGTCATGTTGGAAATATTCAGGTCCAATTTCATCCCCCAACTTCCACAATTCAGCTGAGAGAACAGAAAGTTTAGACTGTCAACCACAGTGGCGTATGGGAGAACTTCATACTTTTTTTTTTTTATTTTCTTTGATCATACATTAAGACTATCTGAAAGTATCCCTTGTTATGATTTTGGATGGGATCCTTTTAATTCACATATTTTGACGGGTCATGCTGCTTAGCAGATTGCAGCAAGAAAAAAAAAAAAAACTTGAGTGAGTTTGTACCATCTGTGATGTCCTTTGATAAACAATGTGTGTGAAATTAATAAAATACACCTATCTACAGTAAGCTGAAATATATTGTTTAATGCTGGAGTTCTAGGAACTTACTTGCAAGCTACAAAAATACCACAGGTTTAACTAAAAGATTTTCTGATTGATTTGTATTGACTTGAAATCTGATAATGGCAGATTTGATTGTGATTGTTATTTGAGTGTCAGCCAATCATGAGAACAAAAGATGGTAATGACCTGCTTTTCTTTATGTTTTACACACATTGTTCATTGGGCTGCATTCACCAACAAAAGAGATGATAAAACTCCATGATACAATGTAGGTATTTTCATTTCAGCCAGGAAACAGAACCCGCTAAATGAAAATTTCTTTCTTTGAGTGAAAATTGGAAAATTGTATGAAGCGAACAGGCTACCAGAAGAAGTACCGAGTTTGAAATGGCCAGAGGCTGTTTCTAAATATGTCTGCATTTCACAGTTTGCAGAACTTGCTGCTAGATCATTTGAATATTTATTTTTAAACAGCTGCGCAGCTGCAGAGTGAAAGCCAAAGGAAGATAAAGAGAGCATATCTGTCTAATTGTGTTATTCTATAGCATTGTATATATTGTTATACACACAGACAAATGCACATAAGAAAAAAAAAAGCCTATTAGAGCATCTTCACATTATTTGGCAAAATGGAGAAGCAACTCAAATCTGCATCCTGGGTAAAATATGGAAGTGAAATTATTATCAGTGCCTTGATAATAAATCATGTGACTTCTACTATTTCTTAAATACTTCAACTGATTACTTTTCCCCGTGATAAATGATACAAACCACCCGTTGCTGTGTTGTATGATGTGAATTTTGGCCAGTCACAAGGAAAGAGCAAATTACTGACAACAGTCTCACCAAAGAAAACAACACAGCAAATGAAGTAATATGTTACAGCCTCAGCATGACAATGCATCCAGCTTCTGGTTTCTCATTTCAAAAGTCAGTGAGATCAGATATAATTTCCCACGTAAGAAATGACTGTACTTACCGGCGAAATGTTTTTAGTATTTATCAGGCATCAGCATCTTGACAACAAGACCTCAACAGCGGGTTTATGAAGTGGCATGGCCATTTGTCTGAGTGCTCGGCTCTACAGCCAAAAGCGGGAAGTGAATACTTAGTCTTTTGCAGAGCAACACCGATGGAAATGGTGGTGACACAGAATGGAGTGTAAAGCCCCCATAACTTCCTGTGTCAACTGTGCGCTGTACTTTCTCTACAGTACCTATACAGTATCTACATAGTCGGAACACAAAGGGCTGCAGCTTTCCACGCTCTGCAATTACACCCCCTTAAAGAAAATGATGTGCCATTAGAAGTGGGAGTGTGTTTGGCAGGCAGAGAGATGGCAGATTTAGGGCAAGTTATTGATTGGAAAAGTGGGGTCTGTCACAGCACATTAGTTCTCAAGGGAGTAATCCACAGCAGGTTGCTGTGAGAAGCATCTGCTGCTGGAGAGAAGTAATTAAAAACAGGATGTTGAGGCAGTTGCCATATAAACAGGAAATAAGACGGTGGTAATAGACACTTCACGCTGATGCTGTGAGATGGTTTTACACCACGTCGACTTAATGGATGCAAAGCACATACCTCAGGTGAAACGCTCAAGGTCAAGCTGAACCCGGATTGAATACTAATGGCGTGTGTGTGTGTACGTGTGTATGTCGCAAATACCATGTTTTTGTGCACAGAACTTCGTCCCGTGCTCTCCTAAGTAATACTTTCCGTTACTATCATAGATCTTGTAAAATAGAAACTCGGTTACATGTTCCCACGCTTTATGGCATTTCCCTCTTCGCCTCGCCACTGCCTCCACACTCTGTTTGATCTCCTCAAAGGTTACAACTATTTGTCACATATTTTGTTTTTTTTTTTTCAATGAGCCAAGTTTCTCACTTGGCTAGCTCGGATGCATTTTGTTTATGGCACTATGGTTGAGGAGCTTCTTTCCAGGGTCACAGATCAATTGCTGTCATCCCTCCCTCCCTCTCTCTCTCTCTCTCCCTCTCTCTCTCCCTCTCTCTCTCTCTCTGTAAAGTGTGGTGTGTTATTGGCACGGTGCTTGTAAAGAGGCTGTTTATTCAGTCTAATTCTTATTCCTGAGAAATAATTATCTATCTGCTCGTCCTCTCAATGTGTCTTAAAAATCTCTTACCAGATGGCACTTTGCGTTCATCGCAATATGTTGTTATGACAACAGTCTGTGTGATGTTTTCTTCTCTTTGATACCCATCATGTGGCTGCTTCTGTAAGGCTCCCCCTCCATAATGATTCTCTGGTCTTTATTAATCAACTCCGGTGTAAAACCCAGTGTAAGTGAATTTTTTTACATTTAGGCCTGATGCATCATAACACCTAAATGTGTCTCTCCCAAATGCCTCTCAAAGCATTTCCCCTCAGTAAACTCTGGAATTTCCATAGGACGTCTGGGAGAGAAAATCACTTTGTAAAACAACATTCATGAACTGAAATGCTCTCAGTATTTAGTTACTTCCTCCAAATATATAGAGGAGCATGTGGTTGTCTGTGAAATACCCACTCGACTTCCTTTACTGTCACATTTTCACTCTTTCAGGATTATGCTGTCTTGGCTGAAAATAACTCTTTGCCTGAGAGCTAAACACCAAATAACACCACACCAAATAACACCACAATAGAATATAAGCAGTTTTAATGTTTTTTTTTACTTTTTTCTGTACATTGTCAAAACATAGTTTTGCATAGTTTTACATTTAGATAAAAAAAGGAAGGCAGTGAATCTCATCAACAGAAGTGGAAATTCATATTTACCATAGTCACAACAACTCAAGAGCTAAACTGTTTTCTCCATTTCAATTTTTATGTTACAGTGCACCGTGTGTGCTCTCAAACCATCTATAGATATTAACATGCTCCATCAAACAATGCTTTTTGTTCTTCAGTTTGTTGTGATGTTACCTGCATTCCTGAGTAATTCTGTCATCAATACCAGTGAGAGAATATGTGGAAATAGGAAGTGCTGCATTTTCCTTGTCCATAAAATTCTCAGTTATTCCTTTGATGCCTTTTTTCCTTTTCCCCCTGTGGAAGTTGATCTGGTCTGTTACAGCCACAATACAATGTTCACAGATGTTGAATAGCTGTTTTGGATCCAAGATGACTTAAGTTTGTCCACAACTACTCAGTTCACAGTTTCATTGGTTCTTGCCACGGTAGGCCCACAGAGATAGGAAGGAGGAAGTTTATACACCCTTGTGCAGTTTCTCACTGATTATACCTGGAAGTGCTGAGTGGGATTTTATTGCTGTCAATCATGTCCTTGGAGGAACCTTCAGGAGAGGTCCTCACCGCGCTGGAGAAGGACATACTGACCTGCATCCTCAGCAGCTTTCGAACTTTCCTCTTGTAGCCCTTACAGGCAAAGAAGTAGATGAAGGGATCCAGGCAGGAGTTGAGGTTCATCAGACAGACGGTGAAGTGTAACGACTTCTGGAAGGATGTTAGATCGGCACAGTCAGGGTTGGACACCAACTTGCGGATCATGTACTGCAGGATGTTGATGTGGTACGGGCTAAAACAGACGACAAACACCAGGGACACACAGCAGATCACGCCAATGACCTTGCGGCTCCGGCCAGACCTTTCAGTCAGATGGTTGGTCTTAGCAGTGAGACGGAGTTTGGTGCACAGGACAGAGTAGCACACCAGGATGGTGACCACAGGGATTACATAACCCAGGAAAACTGCGCCTATTAGTATGAAGGCAATGTTCTCCACCTCCTCAAAGCTGGGGTATTCCATGCAGGTGATAAAGCCATCTGGTTGCGTGGTGGTCATGGGCATGCCGAGGAGGGGGAGTGTCTGCATGAGGACCAGCAGCCACACACCAGCACAAATGTACCGGACATTACTGACCTTCCTGAAGCGGGCAAAGCGCAGTGGCAAGACCACGGCAATGAAACGGTCTACACTGAGGCAAGTCATGAAATTGACCCCTGCGTAGGTGTTGATATAGAAGACCAGGCCTGAGATCTTACACAGTGCCTCAGACATAGGCCAGTGGAAGCCCATGGCATAGTAGCTTAGCCTCAAAGGCAGGGACAGGGTGAAGAGAATGTCAGAGATAACCAGGTTGAGAGAATACAAGGTGGTAGAGTTTATCTTTTTCAGATTGGGACGGATGACGTGGAGGGCAAGGGCATTACCAAACAGCCCCACAACAAATACAATTGAGTAGAAAATAGGGATGAGGATTTTGGCATAGTCCCGATGGTCATAAAGGGTGCCACAGGTGTCATTGGTGCTTGGAGTGATGGTTTGTGTTAATGGCATTGTGGTAGAGACCATCTTCATATTCAGGGAGCCAGCACCTGCAAAAAGACAAATCCCATTTTAGTTTTTTTTAGTCCTCTTTGGGGATTTTCCACTACCTTTGTTTTGCTTTTGTTTTCATTTCCTTAAAAGGTTATGAAGAAAATTTCACTCAGAGGAATAATGCATGTTCTGTATAACACAGAAGAAATGGCTAAACGTCTGCACTGATGTGAAACTGTTTTGTGGCTCGGATTTTCCTAAGATTGTGCCAACACAGTCAGAACACACCTGTAGGCTGTAGATATCTAAAACAAGCCTTTCAAAAGGGAAGTAAAACAAATTGTTTTTTTTTTTTCAGCAGGTCACACAGTGTCATGCTGAAAAGTTACTTCCTACCAAGCAGTGTGACTCTCATGAAAAACAACAAAATCTGATAAGCTGCTGTTAGACATTGCATTTGCATCATGATCGCATACAACCTTTAGGGAAGTTTTAAAAAGCACAAATTCAAATGTATTTGTATTCAAAGAAATAATCCAGTATTGTCTGTCAAATTATGTTACTTGTGAGAATATGGTACACTTATGTTTCTCTCAGAAAATGGCCCTTGATAATGAGACTTGTAGGTCAGCAGGCAAGAATTAATGAATGAGGAGCATGTAACCACAAATTTGATTCTCCTTCCCCTTCAGTTAACTGAAAGCGGTTTGTTCGTTTCGAATGATAAAAAGGGAACACTGAGCATGAACTCTTGGTTAGGTGAAGCCTCGCCAGAGCCCAAGAACACGCGCTGAGTGTGATAATGGAAATTGCTGTGTGGTGTGCAGTGCCATCTTGTGGCGAAATGTTGTCAGTGAGCAGAGCAAGAAGTGAGCAAACTCCTCATCACTAGTAAAGCATTTGCATAACCCAATTTTCACATTTCTTGAGAAGAGACTGAATGTGGTAGCTACATGTGTGGGTAGGTGTTGTTCACTCAAGTTGGGATTGAGAATTATTGCAGCCTGATGGACACAGTAATACACCTATCATTTCTTCAATCAACACTACTCATTTTTGACATATGAGAACATGTAGTTCATCAGGTGAAGATAAAACCACAAAAAGCTGATTGTTAGAAAATTTGACGTATATTTATATGTAATGATGACAATAAAAAAAAAAAAAAAAATCTGTGTGCCTGAGCACTGATGTATTTAAGGGAGGCATCTGTGCTCCATTTAAAAACTCCTGCTCTGTTTACAGCCAATAACCTGTTTGGCTTACAGGATATAGCTGTTCGTCCATGCCCTTGTTTGTAGCTAAAAGTGACATGACGGAAATCTGTGAACAATTCCAGGGTTTTTGTGTGATTGTGAATACAGCTGTGGCACTCTCTCTCACACCACAGAAAGCGCAGTGTTGAGAGACAGTGTGTTGTATATGAGGAAGTCAGCTTCCCCAGGGCGTGCTGCAATAGAATGGCCGCCAGTCGGAAAGCCACATTATCTAAGCCAAAATCATGACCCAGTCCAACTGCGGCTATCTGCAAGAGCACATGGGGCAGTGAAGAAATATGTTTCCCGGCCCATTAAAACAAGTGAAGGACTCTTGATGGCTTACACAGTAACTCTAACTTTTCTTATGGTTTTCCCATAAAACTCAGCGTGCTCTGCCTTTGTTTCATCAGATCCATGGGCAAAGCTTTACCTGTAGTCCTGTCAACACATGCAGATTTAACATGTAGATTTAATGTCCAACATATTTCATTTCTGTTTTTGGACTGATAAAATGTAATCCACCGATCATTGCATGAAAAGAGGATCCACTCTTTATGCATATGAAAACTAAATATATTATTTTCAATTTTGTCATATTTTTTGTGGTTATGTGGTAAAAGTAAGTTTTTCCTCTTTTTTCTAGTTTCTTCTTTTTTCAAATGGTGAATATCAAATTTTAGAGCATAACTCTTCAAACATTTCCACAACAATTTGGATCCACTCTTGTAAAGAATACAAAAAATAAATATTACTATTTTCAGTTTTGCAACACTGTTTGTGGCAATGGGCAATGTGGTGAAAGTGGCTTTTTTTTTTTTTTTTTGATGGTGAACATCACATTTTAGAACAAAACTCTTATAATATTTCCGCAACAGTTTCCACAAACACTGAAGATAAAATAATATAAGAATTTTTTTTGTTTATGAGTCAAGATAAACAAATATTATAACCAGTATGGTGCAATATTCACCTACATGTTTTGCCTCAGGGCTCCTGGTCCTCCAGAGCTCCAATCAGTGACAGTTCAGTTTACCTTTCAGCCACTGACTTTCCAGCTTTATTCCTATCTATGTCAGCAGGAGCGATTAATGATCAATTAAAATCACACTCCAAAGAGGGAACTTACCAGAAAAAGAAGCACGTTATTCCACAGACTGACTGGAGTTGTATTAATCCTGGCGGTGTGACATTTCTCCGGTAAAGTTGGTAAGATTCAGTTGGAGCTGCTACTGCTGCAAGACCATGCTGGCCTGAGAGTAGCGTGACACACAGAAGTCTAGTTTCAGTCACTGCCAGTAACCATAGTGACAAAATATCCTGTTGTAGTCTCTCTCTCTCTCTCTCTCTCTCTCTCTCTCTCTCTCTCTCTCTCACTCACTCTCTCTCTCTCTCTCTCTCTCTCTCACTCACTCTCTCAATCTCTGTGTGTGTGTGTGTCTGTTTCTGAGGCTCAGTTTGGGCTTTTGAAACATTTTCCTCTGGAGGTACATGATCACTCACGCATATTATATTGATTATTTGCGTTCAGAAAGTGCCAGATATTTGACACCAAACTTACTTTTGCAGCATGGAGATAATGAGCGTCTAATCAAGGTTCCCTTGAAATTAATCATTCTCTTGGTGGCATTGCTGTCCAATTAAGTCACTGTAGAAAAACAAATCTAAATTTCAAAACAATGTGATGTACCCTGTGCGTGTACCCATGGGAGGATGTGGCTACAGCTGCATAGATGAGATAGCCCAGAGCCTCTTTTTTTGTTAATTTCAAAGGAGTTTTCTTCATGATGAGATCTTTTCATCTGATTCGAATCCAGTGAGAGTCTGTTTTTTTTTTCTTTATTATACTGTCTGTCTGTTTACCTCTACAGCGCACAAATGAGGAAGTCCCCCTTCACTCCAGAAGTACCTAGTATTTGTTTTAACATTTTAGCCTCTGAATGACTATCAGCAAGGAAAGCCCCATGCAAAGCAACCAGTTTACTCGAATTTCACTTCTTTTGGGTATAACAGGTATTGTTTTCTTTGAAGTGTTACCAACAGCGTGCTACATCAGGATCTATCAGTAGTAAAAACACCAAAGACTTCTTCCCAAAATTGACAGTCATAGTGCAAGTAGTGCCTAGTATATTGATGCTTCCATGTCAAACAAACCACAAACTGACGCAGGCGACAAATAACCTATAACCTAGTTTGAAGCACACAAGCATAACAACACACTGAAAGGGAAACATACACTGAATTGCGCGAAAGAGCAAAAGCAGTTTACACCATCAAAGAAATCAAGTCAGCTGAAGTGTCACCTGAAACTTCAGAAGAATAATGTTAAGACCGCCCCGGTGAAACAAATCCAACTATACTCTTTTGTTTTGGTGAACCTTCATTCACACTGATCATTTGCAAAATGAACAAGAAAATATTTTATTCCAACAAGTTAAAAAAAAAAAAAAAAAAAAAAAAGCTATTTCGTTCAAGCAGTTGTTTCCATCACTGAGGATTTGATCAACCTTTTCACGTGTCTCGGTAGTGTGTGCCTTGAACGAACCGCAGCTGTCTGTGTGTCGGTGGTTTTCACACCTTGGAATCACTTATGCACCAAGTAAAACACTAAAACAGCATTTCTGCTCTACAGGATATGTAGGAAGACATTATGTAGCTTCTGCCATCCTGTGCAATAACTGTCACCAAGATATCATAACTCAGATGTCATAGCTGCTTCACATGTTGCTTGTTTCTGCTTCTCGCATCTTGTGTTAGCAATCGATGTATTGACCACAAAGAAAAAGGCAAGAATGTGAAGCTGCAGTATGTGCCGATAGTTCAGTGGTGCTGAACACTATCAAACTACCTCGGTGAAAAATAAATCTCTACGCCGCGTTTTGTCGCAGACCACACATTTACACACACACACACACACACACACACACGTTTACTTATGTCACTTTGGGGGACATAGACTTACATTCATGTTCTGGAGACTTACCCTAACTCCAACCATAACGACGACATACCTAACCCTAACCCTTAACCACTGACTCCAAAAAGTAGCTTTTAACCAAATGGGGACCCAATTGGACAAGCCAGTTACCGGGTCTTAAGTCTGGTGTGTGTCCCCAAAAGTAGTCAAAAACAGACCCACACACACACACACACACACATACTCACTGACACACACACTCACTCACATTAATTTATTTACTTATTTATGTATGTATCTATGTATGTATGTATTTATTTATTTATTTTTATGTATGTATCTATGTATGTATGTATTTATTTATTTATTTTTATTAATGCAACACTCATGTTTGTCTCATGCTGCAAGTGGCGGCGGTGGCGCGAGTGTGAGTGACAAAGCAGGGTACATCTTTCAAAACAAGCCCAGTGTTGAGGCAAGGGAAGCACTTCCTCATGAACCTGTCCTTGTGGGTCTGACTCATTGGGCCTCAGACAGCCAGATCACACCCAGTGCTGACTGGCAACAGACACGATGGTTTGCCAAGGCTATTCATAGGACACAGAAAGGCTCAATACTGAACAATAGTCACGTCTGATAGCTTAGGATTCTTTACCTGTGGTTGTTGCAGTCTAATTTTCAGCCAAACATTTAAATTAAAGCAGGCCGGAGAGCACATTTTGCTAATCAAATGCATGCTGTCCAAGAGAGCTTCAAAGGTACATCTAGGGTCCAGACAAAATTCCTTGCTGAGTGCCATTAAAATGATGTGATATGAGCTCATGATCATTAGATGTTTGGAGCTCAGTGCTGCTAGGCAATGGCTGGCTGCTTAGAAAATTTGGCGCTGATCAGTGATCTGCACATCCTGCAACGACTATAGGAAGTTCTGACTACAAGGATGAACTTCAAAAAGGATATCCTCTTGAGTAGTATCTGTTGAAATATAGTGCAATGCAGCAGACAGTGAAGAAGATATAGGGCTGTTGTACAACTGATGTTTCAATTTATACTAGGTTTGCAAGTGGTACGCACAGGAAATGAACAGAACAGTGACAATTTCAAATGCACTGATACAGCTGTTGTCTACTGGAGTCAAGTAATAGACTGTAATCCACTGTTTGATCAGCCTACATTCAGTGATTTTACAGCTACTTCTGGTTCCTTGCCTAATCATTTTACCAGCTGGCTGAGATACTGTTGATTTGAAAATAATAATAATAATAATAATAATAATAATAACATGAAAATACCTATAAAGCCTGAACTATGAAAGAATTGGCAGAAAAATCCAATTTTTTGAAACTGAACCCTTTATTTAGTCCTATAACAAAATACATATATATAAAAAAAATCAAAAAATATGTTATTACACAACCTTTCTGGTGTATGATATATGATATGTACTTGAAGTGCCAATGGTATGGTCCAGGGTGAACAGGGGAAGTGTTCAAAGGTATACAACAGTATTTTGGTCAAGTATTGATTAAACTGAAAACAAAAAACGGAACTGAAAATGTGTATCATATATAAAACAAATGGCTTTATAGGGTTAAAAGCCATGATAGTGATTTAAATGGTACTCTGCTTTCGATTTTTATGCCAACATTTTCATCACCTCTCACATTATTTCTATAGAAGCACTGCTGTCAATTAAAATTAAACGGCATCCTGTTTAACGGCCATAGTGTGAATTGACTCCCCAAATAGCAGATATACTTTTAATACTGTGCATGTTCAAAGGCAAAAATGCTACTGGTGTAAATGAGAGGCCTGGGTTGTGCCACACGTGGTTAAGATAAGATTGCAACAGTTACACAGGAAACTTCACTCTGTGGCTGTTCTTGCTTACTTCTTCAAAAACAAATTAGGTTGGGTAACAGCGTTAATGTCAGACTGATAACTTGATACAGTTTTGTATCAGTTTGTCTCAGTTGATTTATCTATAACAAAGAAAAGGTCGCCCTACATCCTCTGCATAATCTGTGTTTCGCAGCAGACTGGAAGACTTTTAGGTTAAAGGTTCAGCACATTAGAACGACATATTTAGGAAAACAAAGCAAGTGTAAATTCTGGGTGTTGCTAAACACAGAGGCAGACATTCATGCCACAGCCTTTTCTCTCTACATATAGATCAAGTTCTGCCATGGAAAGTTTGGAGAACCAGATCATATTTCATTACCTGTTTCCCATTTGCTGTTTGCATGGACCTTCTTGCTTTCTATTAACCCTTTGGCGCACAGCGGTCACTACAGTGGACAGCTGTTTAAAAGTCATTTTCTCCTAAATGCAGTGGTTTCTATGGTGGAATTGCATATCATATATGTTAGAATGCTCTCTGCTGCTCCCCCCTATTGAGGTGTATGCAGAGACTGTCAATTCTTGTTGCTGATAACATATTAATACTAGTATCATGACATGGTAATACCAGTCCTGCATCCTTAAAGAAAAATGGAGACTCACAAAAGTGTTCATGCCCTAAGAAGAGTAAAAACACATAAGGAAAAAAATCTTGACTAAGGCTTTCATAATTCATGCATCAAAGGGTTAAAATGAATACAATAAGCAAACACATCTCTGCAACACTTTGATCAGATATCGTTTGTATGTCTGTCACCGTTGATACCTACACTGTAACTCATTGCCTGCAACTACAGCTGTGAGAGTGCTGCCCTGATTTGTTTTCTTTTTCACCAGCCTAGACCACTTATTCCTCTTACTGCAATAGAACAGTGCCAGGACCATTGTGAAAAATTATAATTGGTTGGATATCATATTGTACAGTATATCTTTGCTAACTGGGACTACTTAGTATTATATGATAACACTCAAAGGTGGAGTGGCCCATTTGAAATTTCCATTCCTCTGTGGTACAAATTATGTAACATATCAGTGGCAGTTTTCTCTCAAGAAATGCAGCTCAGAGTGCTTTACCGAAATTACATGCACGGATCACTTCACATGCAAATACATCAGAACATCCGAGGTTCTTATCAAATTATCAGTCGTTTCACAGAGGATACCGCAACCTTTGGGGTTCAGTGCATTCACATCACAGGAAAGGATAAGGGAGCAATAGAGCTAAAGCAACGGATTTTGCTCTTGATAACTTTGTCTTGCATGTTGGCACCTGTGCTGTAAATTCAGCATGACACAAGATGGCAGTAGTGTCTTTACTGCTCCATGTGGGAACCCCCATCCAAATACAATGGGGTGGGCTGGTTTATCATGTAGGAATGCAATATGCACTCACCTCATGCAGTCTGTGCATAAGTGTATACCCAGGATTAACATCTACCCAACTGTCACAGATATAGACTGTGGACTGTGGTGCGTGCCTATGGTTTGGAAAAATATCATGTGACTCATCTAATCAGTTTTACCATGGAATTTAAGCACAGATATCAGGCTAAATTTGAAGAAATCATAGGCGTGCAAAAGGTGCACAAATAGCCTCAAAATTCTGAAAATTACTGAGCACGCGGTAAACGGAACTGAAGATCATGAGAAAATCAAGAAAGGCAGTGGGTATTTTCTGAACCTGCAGCAATCACAATCATTGAGAAAGGTGTAGTTACAGGATGACTTGACACAATCCAGCCACTCCACACAGTAGGCTAGACTGTGCAGGGGTTCTACAGAAACCGTGTTTTTCAGACTGTTCTGCAAAGAAAAGAGGATGTAGCGCTTCAATATCCTCTTTTATTTCTGTGTGTGGTAGCATTAATCAATGGCTGTTGATTTAAGCTGGACTCATTGACTCTGCATAGCCTCCTAATTCTTTCCATACAGCCAAATCTGTCTCTTTTTTGAGGTCAGAATTGAAAACTCACTTCTATAGAGTTGCTTTTAACAGATTTTATTAACAGTTTGAATCTGTTTTTTTATTATTATTACATTTTATTCATCATTATCAGTTCTATACATTTGTGTCTTAGAATCTGTTTGGTTTTGCTGAGAATAAACGCTCTTTTTCCGCAAGGCCCTGCTTCACACTTACAGATTTACAGACATTCACACCTATTTGGATCCACCCAGTACTACCAAAGATTGACACTGTTGGCCAGTGAACAGTAAAGGCCGGATTATGGTTCTGCGGACACTCGACGCAACGCACACGCAGTTGCCACGCAGAGCGTGTGTGTCCAACATACCTCTGCGAAACACGCTAAGCAATTCTCCACCAAAACGGTATGGGGCACTCCACTCCACTCACAGGGTCTACGTAGACCCTGTGAGTGGAGTGGAGTGCTTTGCGTTTCCTGCCCGTCTAAGGGATCAGAACAGCAACCTTTAGTTTATAAAGCCATTTATTTAACGTTTAGTTCACAGCAACCCCTCATCTTGTTTAATACAATTATAAAGCATGTGCAGGACTGTGCAACTGTGCAACACATGTTTTGAATGGTGGCATTGCTATCATCACTCATTTTAGCAAAAAGGAGTTCCAAGGCATTTTTTTGTCGCAGAAATATGTAAAAAGGTTTCATTGCACAGCTAATTCAAAAGTACATATTAAAAAAAAATGTGTTTGCCCATGCTGTGACCTCAATCAAGGAGTAACACATCAGTTTAAGTGTATATAAAGAACAAGAGGTTGTATGGAGGTTTTTCAGTCAAAGCTATCATGCAGGTATTACCCTCTGCTAATACGACTTTCTACTAGATTTGATGTTGGATGGTGTGCAAAGCGGATGTATGTGTGTGACAACTGACCAGATATTATAATTTGATTGCTAGCAAGGTCATGATAGCTTAAACAAAATCGATCAGATCCATAACTGGTGAATTCATCAGTTTAATGTCAAAAACAGCACAGAAACGAGGTGTCTATTCAGCTCAGTTGAGAACTGAGATGGCCAAATTGCATGTTTAGAAATGTACTGGGCTGTTATCAGGCATTATTGAGCAACAGCTGACGGATCCACTGTGTGATAGGGTGCATTTTGTCACCACAGAGCATTCTGTATGCAACAAAAAAAAAAAATAGCATGGCACAATACAGGATGTAGAAACAAATACAAGGAGAGCACACAGAGATCGCCTACAGCATAAGCTAATAAGTAATACTTTACCCATAATACATAATTTTTGTATCAAGTACTTACTGTGTGCTGCCTTCATGAAGCACACAAGCACGGCTGTCCATGTGACTTGTCCACTTTAATGAACACACTTGTGCGCACACGCCTCATCACCACACATGAGAGAATTTTGAGGAAGTGCTCTTTGCGGCAAGATTTGAGCCAAAATACGTGTTTGGGAAGTACTGAACATACTACTAAAGGCGAGAGACTTTACAGCATGACGCGTGCGACCTTTTTAAATTTAAGATAGCCTTTAGCTGTTGTAAAACCATGATTTATTATTTATTATTTATTAGTATTTATTATGGTCCCATTTTTTTCCTTTGGATCGGAGGTAGCACACGGTGAGTACTTGTTACAAAAATTATAAATCATAGGTGAATTATATCAAGAATACTAGGAGGACACCCAATGGGAGGATCACCAAGGTCTGTCCTCTTATTTGCAGACCAACCTCAAATTCTACCATTACTAATAGCAAGGATAAGGGACCATCGAGACAGTCACTCACACTTTGCTCAAGGAATCCACATTACACATCAGCCTGCCCATCACATCCATGACAATTGGGGACATCACCATGCTTTAGCTGCCTGAACCTCCTGGCTTTAGCATGCCAAAGCAGGGCCAGCAGGGCCCACTGCCCTATTCCATGGTGCTAAAGCAGGTGCCAATCAGGTAGCCCAGGTTGTCTCGCACCTCTTCAACACCTGAGGCTGAGGAGGGTGTTGTGGAAACTGTCCTGACTTGTCTTGGTGCCTAAGAATGGATGCTGTTGTTACATGGCACTAACCTCTAACTGAAAGAGTGCATTTGTGAGGCCAGCCATGGACTTCACTTTCAACTCTATTGTCTCCAGACATCTCTATTAGGAGATGCATCAGTGGGGGCAAAGAGGACAACTACAGGAGTCCAGTGGATCTCAGGTGCAAAGAGAAATATCTGCAGCTCTATGTTAGTAGGCCACAGGAGTAGTGCATTGTGACAGAGCAAGAAAACACACCTGTCACCTGTCACTGTCTAGGGTGTAGAAGTGGAGATGGTACAGTCCCACACGGGACTGAGTGCATGTCAACAATAAACTTGAGTAATAACAAAGTGTGCAAGAACGGGCAGAGGGGAGTGCCCTTCCTGAGGAGGCTCACAGCCTTTTATGTATGCAACAGACTACTCTACACATTCAGTCATTCAGTGGCCAGTGCACTATTATCTGTGTAAGATATATACACAACTGATACTGATAACTGCAGTTTAATGGATAGGTCAGAGGGAGAGAGACTTGTCAGACACAACCTCCGCGGGCATCCTTTTGAACACCCATAAAACCAAAACTGAAAATGAATGCTTAGAAGAGACATGTCACGAGAGGAATCTGAGGGAAGAAGAAATGATTGACTAATTGCAAGATGAGTTCAAATTAGTCTCAAAATCCTTCTGATATGCCCATTATGAGTGGAAATGACAATCTTACTGAATCATTTCCAAGTATATTGATTTTCTCATAAAGCTGATTTTTGCCTTCACTACCAGGTTTCATCCAAGACAACGTAGGTGTTTTAAATGAGATTCAAGAAGTACAGTGCAGTATAGTAATGGCCACTGCAGATGTTGAACTTCTATTCTAAACCTAAACAAAGGCTGTCAGGCACCGTTATCTC
This sequence comes from Myripristis murdjan, assembly GCF_902150065.1. Lineage (NCBI taxonomy): Eukaryota > Metazoa > Chordata > Actinopteri > Holocentriformes > Holocentridae > Myripristis > Myripristis murdjan. The sequence goes on from NC_044000.1 coordinate 21,772,626, forward strand.
ACTGTGAAACTGAGAGCTGACTCATTACCTTGTGAGTTCATGCTTAATGGCACAACTGGACACTAAAGGAGATTAAAGGGAATTGGGTCTTACTCCTCAATATCATATCATATCACCCCCAGTGTAAAACAGCTGTATCATTTGAGCAGAGTCAAAACCATATGCACTTCCTGAATTTGGAGCTTGGCAGGTAACATGGTCTTGTGCACAGATCTGTATTCACAAGGCTAAAATGATTTTGATGTAAACTCAAGTATGTGGGAGACTTGATTCTAGGGCAGAGTTAAAAACAAACAAACAAACAAAAAGTTTTACAAATGAAAAAAACTGAGGTCCCAACTGGAAGGATATTTCTAAAACAATCACACAACCAGAGACTTCTGATAATCTGCATTAAGTTATAAAATCATTATCCAAAGCAATCCCTCTTTGCATGGTATTTCTGTAAACCAGTAAACTCTAAAATCATTTTGTTAACTGTAACTTTACTGCGCTCTCACAACAGCATCACAGAATTCTTAGCTAAATAAAACGAAACCAAACGGCCTTTTCAAATGTGTGAGTTTCTCTATGTCAATGTGTGATTCAAGGGTTGTCGCTTACCACTGAAACCCATGACAATGCCCATATTATTTAAAAAGTGTGAGTGTGAAAAAAAAAAAAAAAAAATTGGTCAGATTTACATGACAGACTGATCACACTCCACCTTCATTACAAGGTGTAACCCAGAACAAAACTAGTGCAAAATCTAGTGTATTTTTTTTATTATTATTATTCTTTTTAAGGTTGTTAGTTGTTGTTATCAAATGCATATTATCTCTTCCTGTTGACTTACATGGTGCCTCCTCCCCCTTGCAATATGGTATTTTGGTAGGTTTCTGTATTTTTCCAAAATATTTTTCACTGATGTTGCATTGCCCTCATTAGATGACTTGCTGACCTGCTTTCCTCCACCACTGTTTGCATTCTACTTTCATATGAAAGCCACAGCTTTTTGAAATGGTAGTATGAAATTGTGCTAGTGTTTCCTCTCCGTTCAGTTAAAAGGTAAGTTTGAAAGAATATTTGGTATGTGAATTTGACAGAGATTCTCTTGCCATCCCTCTCAGTCAATTCAATTCAGTTCAATTCAATTATGCAAAGTATGTCAACTGAAAACCCTCAAATAGACATGACAATGTATGTAATTATGGATGCACTGCAATATATTAACACTTTATAATATGACACAGTTTATGTACATTACTGTCTCTGCAAAATACCATGGCACAGGTTCCACAAACTCAGGAAATGATCAAGGTTAAATTTAGAGATGGGGCTCTGAATTACACAGAGCGCACTATAAACAGACACATTGCACCTGCTTAAACTTGTAAGACACACATAGCAGCCCCACCACAAGATGTGGATCTGAACAAGGATGGGGCCTCTGAAGGGGAGCGGGAAAGGTGGGTGAGGAAGTGGTGATGAAATTCACCTCTGTACTCCCACACTCAGTTCAGATGTATATATATCAAACAAAAGAGATATATGACTTGTTGTTCCGCTTTTTTTTTCTTTTTCTACCATAGCTGAAGTTCACCTGCGTCCTTGTGTAGTATTGAGTAAGTGATATTCTTGGAGCATATGCATATTTTGATGGCTGTACAAAAGCACAGATTACAGTGGTTAACTAATACTGGAGTTTGACTGACATGTGTCCCAGCTGCATCAGTAAATGACCCAGAGCTGCGTGATTAATGTTCTTGAATGCACACTGAGGAATCATCACATCACATTGTGTATGTTGAGATTTGAGGATCTATGTTGAATCTCAAAAACATGAACACTGACTTGTCTTGACTTAATGAACTTTGGGTCTGTGTCTCATCAGAGTGAAAAAGGAAGAGTAAAAGAGTGGAGAATTTATTATGTCCAAGAAAAAACTACTGACATCCAGTCATATGCTTTGCTAAAATTTAATTGTTTCCACTTGACTTGGCCCACATATTTATATAACATAACATATTTACATGACATAACAAAATGATATAACATTTCACAGCCAGAATATGGTTACTTAATTATATATGTCAGCACACACACCGGCATACAAGACTACCAACATAGTTACATAGACACTGATTAGCTGGACCTCATGTTGATGACTCTTCTGTCGGCTGGTTATTATATCACACACTACCCAATACAGACATCAAATCTTGTCAGAGACACAGCGTAACAATAAAATACATCATACTGGAACAATATCAAAGTATACAGTATATAGTGAAAAAAAAAAAGCTCTGCTCCACAGTCAAATGGTTTTATTCTCATTTATATGGGCATCTGTATTTACATGCTAAATGTCAACACATCTTAAATGAAGGCATTCAAATTAATTTCCAAAGCTGGCATCTACACTAACTTATAACAGCAGGCATTTTTGAAATTTGAGTTGAGTTTCCAAGAGCAAACGAAGAACATTTGCCACGTCAACCAGAAACTTTCTGTAGTCGGCAATTTTTCTCGTCACTTCGGCTGTGATCTCTCAGGTGTTGCTGCTGCTGTTTTCTGTGGTCATTTTAGTGGATGCGCCGGAGGCATACAGATAGTCCTTAAACAGACTCATCACTCTCTGCTTGTAGGTCTTAATGGCAAAGAAGTAGATGACTGGATCCAAGCAGCAGTTGAAATTCATGAGTGAGACTGTAACCTGAAGGGAGAAAACTCTGGATTATGACTGATTGTGATGAGGGAATCACATGGGAATTTTTTTTTGAATCAATAAAAATGTAGCCCCTACCTGTAAAGACACCTTAAAATCCCTGAGTTCCTGACAGGATGGCTGGTGATGTATCTTCTTGATCATGAACTGCATGACATTGAGATGGTAGGGACTGAAGCACATGATAAAGGTGAGGAGGATGATGAGGATAATGGTGTTGACCCTATGGCCCCTGCGAAAACGGCAAGCCAGAGAATTCTGCCTGGCTGCAGCTCGCAGCTTCAGGTTGACTTTGGCATAGCAGGCTATGATGACCATCAGGGGACAGCAGAAGGACATGGTGCAGGCCATAAGCAGGAGGTAAGGAGTGGAGGGGGAGCCTTCAAAGTCTAGGTACTCCATGCAAGTTCGTCTTCCCTGGTGTTGGTGGAGCAAACTTCTGAACAGCACTGGGGATGTCTGCAGCAGCACCAACACCCACACCAGGCAGCAGACCCTCTGCACCACTTTCACTCTCCGCAAGCACTGTAGCCGGTGTGGATGCACCATGGCTAGGTAACGGTCCAGACTGATACAGGTCATGAAGGCAATACCTGATGATAGACATGACATTTTCTGTATACATAAATGGCCATCCAGTGACATGTATAGCCAGAATAAAAGATACAGAGTCAGAAGTATGGAGCTAATATAGAAACAACACATAAACACATAAACCTCTGTTATCTAACTGGAGAAAGCAAACAGACATTTGATCTAGAGGTGTCAAATATATATATATATATATATATATATATATATATATATATATATATATATATATATATATATATATATAGAAGCATCATAGTGTCCCACAGCAGATTTTGTGACTTTACCTGCATAGGTGTTTGCAAAAAAGAGAAGAGCTGTTAGTCTGCAGAGAAGGTCACCAAAAGGCCAATCAAACCAGCGGATGTAGTAGGTAATCCTGCCTGGCAGCGCCAGTGTGAACAGAGTATCAGACAGAGCCAGGTTGACCAGGTAGATGGAAGTGGAGTTGAACTTTTGCTTCCTCTGGCAGATCACATAGAGAACCAAGCTGTTACCACATAGACTGATGAGGAAAATCAGAGAGTAGAAAACAGGGAAGAGTACCACTGCTGCACTTTGGTAGATAAACACATCGCAGCTGCTCTGGTTGGCAGAGCTGTGGAAATCAGATGTGTCCACAGTGATGTTATCAAGAGCCATCCCACCTGTCATTTTGGAAAAAGATCATGTTTTAAATGATGAGTCATTAGAGGAAGGAAACAGGTGTGTAGAAGCAACTGAGTTCACTAAGACAATCTAGATATAAAGGTGATCATAATAAAAAAGCAGACTACTCACATAAGACGGACTGACGCCAAGCTGTTTCTCTGTGGATGGGCTTTTGTGCCTGTCTGGTTGACTGTTGATGGTAAATTAAGCTGGAGTACCTGAAACATCTCTGAAAACATTTGTGAAGTGTGCCAAATCCCACCTACACTGACATCAGATGTGTGTCACACTCAGCCACACTGTGGTGATGAAGACTTTCATGCCCTCTGCACTGATGACATTACCTGTCTGCAGTATTTTCTCTAGAATTTTCTTATTTTTTAGCATTTATCATTTATTTTCCTCAAGTTACAGAATTTGAAGTCTGACTTTGGTGATCTCCTGCGTCACTCAGTGTTTGTGTTTTTATGACTGCTGCAAAGACAACAGGAACTTCAGTCAGATTCACATCAGTCAGTCTGTCTGTTAATTAAATGGTACTGACTCACCTCATACTGAACAATACTCCCTTGACCAGAGTTAAAATTACAGTGCATGTTTGTAAATGCAGTAGTTAAAGGTGACAGAGGCAAGATTTTTTTGAAAAAAAAAAAAAAATTATTAAAAAAAGATTTATCAGTGGGAATTCCTTTAAGCTGCAGATTAAAAAAATAAAATATATTGACTGGGTTCTATTTATTTTTGCCAGAAACTTAAGTGCATCAGCTGACAATGTAGCAATACAGCCCTGAAAACACACCCACAATTGGGGGCAGCATTGCAAGATGTACAATACTTATTGTATTTGGATGGTCATTTTGGCTGTCTGTATAATGTACAATCAATGATAACAAAAAGTGACCAAAAGTACGATAATTTGGCTAACAGCATAAGCAAACGCTTGCAAAATAACAAAAAAGTAAAAAAAAAAAAAAAAAACTAGCTAAGTCTGCCGCTGGCTGCTCACTACAATAGTGACAACAGTGACAGCAGAATTATTTCTGTGATAAAGCAAGCATTTCAATTCCTGATCAACCTTTCCCTATTAAACAAAATAAACCACTAGCCTTAGGCGTCCCATTTCGGGGTTAAAAGCCATTGCTGTTCTTTCAGTATGTTGTTTTGCATTGAATAAGAAAACAAACAAACAAACAAAACATCTATTTTCCGGAACTATGACCTGGAGTCAACCACCATGTGGTGAGCAAGTACAACTGGGTGCTTGGGCAATGCCGCCACAGCGTGCTGGAGTAGCTCCAGCAAGAGGGTCAACGGGTCCAAGGCTCTCGCTGACATGATCAAAAACTGCGGTTGAAGACTGCTCACAAGCACCCGACCTTCAGGTGAGTAAGATAGAAAGCTTTGTGTTTAAAAATGTTTCCGACACACAGCTTACAGGTAAAATGTAATGTGTCACATTGCATGCCAGTGCATTTTGAGCTTCTAAAAAATCCACAGCTGTCCATGGACTCAGAATGTGAAAAGGCCTTTATACCCCTGTAGGTGGCCCTGAGAGCTCAACAGACTGCAGCCTAAGAAAACACATGCAAATAGACAAAACACAAGCAAACGACATGCACAGCATTTAGGAAATGCACTGCAAATTCAGACAACACAACACAATACAGAAGCACCTAGAAGCATCTAGAGAACAAGCTGCCATTACACCAAACAGCACAAGTATCATATCATATTCATTTTTTTCAAAATCAGCCAAGGTTAGGAATATTATGATCAATAATTTGAGTGTCTGCACATCCATTTCTTAAAGCGAATACAAGGAGTATGAAATAATATCTCAATTTAATACCGATGCCTCTTAATGACCTACATAAAGAAACAAGACCATAAGTGAGAAGATGAGCTATTTCTACATATTTGCTGCAGAACTGAATTAAACTATTTACGACATGCAAACTGGGAGTTCAGCGTGATACAAGTCAGAATAACATGATTTTACCTTATGTTTATTTTACTAAAATCAAGCAAGAAAAGCAACTTACAATTATAAAGAGACCTACAGCTAATTTTTTTGGAGGAAAGAAGCAGAAAAGCATTTGGACTTAAGTTGGCAGGCCCTGCACATGTGTGGCTTGCAGGGCCTGCCTACTAATCATGTGACTGACAAACACACTTCCACTTTCATGTCATATGCTGTACTGAATTGTACACCAAGCACCTTACATTAACAGGGTGAGAAGCAACTCTCTATGAAAAAAAAAAAAAAAAAAAAAAAAAAAAAACAGTATGAAAGTAGTCGGCTGGAAATGTGATATCTGGCCGGCAGCTGCCACTAATGGAAAACTACTGGGCTAAAACGAACTACGACAGTTGGTGTCATTATGCTGACGTCTTGTGTAACCAGCAGCAAACTTTAGCACCCAATTGATGTAAATGTGGTGAATGTGACAAAAGCCACAAAAAAAAAAAAAAAAAATCTGAGATTCTAGTTTTTAATTTTTTTTTGTTAGTTTAGTTATCCTGATAATAGGGTTTTAACTTCAACCGCATTGCCAGTTGATGCTCCTTGTTCACAGAAAAACAAGCAGAACAATTCAAAAAAAGTATTTGTGTCGATGCTTAGTCTTTGTGCTGTGTCAGAATCAATTTATCATTTATTGCACCTTAAAGGATCCACTGTTGATTTTGCATGTTCACTAAAGTGCATGCATACTATTTTACTGAACATTTTCCAATGTATAGCAAACCATACTTTCCATTCTTTATTAGATGTGTAAGTGTTTAAAATTCAGTGTTTTCAGTGATGGATTTTAAATTTAAATTCTCTGGAGCTGAGCTGAGTTAATTCATAAAACCTTTATTAGGGCCCGAGCACTGGAACAGTGCGAAGCCCTATTGTATTTCCTTCGTTTTTTATTATTATTCTTACGTGTCATTAGGCCTTAATTTGACCCCCTAAACATGCTCAAAAACTCACCAAATTTGGCACACAGGCCAGGTCTGGTGAAAAATTGGATAAAATGGACAAACGGACCCCCTAAGTGCAGAAATGGGCTCGGTAGCGCCACCTAGCCACACAAAGGCAGCCGCTGCGGCCCACAGGAATGTGCTAGAAAGACCAAACCAATGCCGAAATGTAGGTCTCATCAAGCCCTACAATTCACGCGCTGACACCCCCCCTCTAAAACCAACAGGAAGTCTGCAATTTGCGTTGGAATGTTCACGTTCTCGCCCAAAGTTCCGCGTTGAACAAAATCTATCTCCTCCCAGGGCGTAAATGGCAGCAGCTTGAAAATTTCACAGATGATAGAGGACACAGTGCTTAACAAAAGTTGCTAAAAACTCCGTCATTACTCGATTCGTTTGGATTTTATAAGCCCTCAAAGTCGGAGTGGCCAGAGCCAAAACCTCATTTTTTCCCATGGAGTTTGGTGTGAAGAGGCTGACTTTTACCACTAATTAAGCCCCTGGAGTCTAAAGTAAAAGTCTGACAGCTTTGAAAACTATGCAGATGGAAAGAGGACGAAAATTCCTACAAAAATATGTAGTTTTGATGTGGATTGGACCAAGTTTGTGGGAGCTGTGAAGAGTTTTCAAACGTTTTTGACTCTGGTGTGCTCTGCTCTGCACTCTGCCTGGACACTGCCAGAGCAGATCATGCCACAGCTGCCACTACTCAAGTCAGTCACTAGGACATGCTAAGGGCGCCATCTGCTGGAGGGGCGCTGCTAGTTTCTGATTTATATTTTGTGGGGGACATATGCATTCTTTTGTATGGGAGCTTCTCAAGCAAAGTGTTTCAAGCCCTGCAGAGAGTATAATGGTGCATTCAAGTGTTATAGGACAAATAAGGAAACAACAAACTTCTCACTTGGCTGTTAGCCAGACTATCAAAACTTTTTTGTTTTGTTTTGTTTTCTTGTTTTGTTTTGTTTTTTTGTTTTACAGCAAGAGGAAGCCTCAGCCACATCATTTTTATATTTATTATGTCCTTGAATGCGTATTGTCAGGTTTGACTTTTCAGCCATGAATGCAACACTCTCGTACAAGTGACTTCAAGGTCCTGGATGTCAGAGCTTTTCACCAGCATGTGGGTAAAAATAAACTCAGATCAGTGCAGGAATTACCACACAACAGTAAGGCAATTTGACAAACTTTCACTGCAACTGATTATCTCAAGCAAGTTTCAAATCTTTGCAAGATGATTTTCATACAAGGTTATACTGAAATGTTAGGAAATGAATGGCTGCCTAGAGGCTAGGAAAAAACATATTCATCTAAAAGGTATTGCATGCTTTGGAAATTTGTCTGTGGTAAATTATGAATAAATTGTAATAGATACACTAAAACATGAAAAAACACTATATATGTGTGTGTGTGTGTGTGTGTGTGTGTGTGTGTGTATACATATATATATATATACACACATACACCCACACACATACCTACACACTCTCTTTCGCGCTCTTTCGCTCTCCTGAAGAAACCAGTAAAAAACAGACAGGCTTCTGAGGATACTGACGATACTGTTGCAGATGCACCCTCCCCCCCAACACACACACACACACACACACACACACACACAGTATGCACGTTTCTCACATGCATCTATTAACAGCGAGCATAGGTAGTTGCTGTTTCACACACTGTACCAACTGTTGTGTACAGTAGCCACAGCTTAATGAAAGGTATGTGCACTGCTGGGGGTGCTGCTGGTGCAGTAGCCCAGATAGCAACACGTTTCAGAAAAGAAAGGTTAGATGTATAAGTGATACATCTAAGGTTATTGTGTATCTGCCTGGGGTTTTACAAGGCAGCGTGCATGCCGAGGTTAAGGCAGGCAGGCCTGAGGTGGAGCTGATGGGAGATTAGGAGGAAGCTGAAGTGTTCGCTGGTGCTGGTAAAAAATGTCACGGGTCTGTGATGTCTGGATGAATCACTAACAGCATGAAGACAGGCACATCTATAGCTCAACCACCAACCACCAAGAAAGATTAAAAACATGCTTTAAAGCTGGAATGAAAAAAAAAAAAAAAACAGCAACTGTTATATTCTGAGAATTACATTTAAACTGTAGTACTGTGTGTACTCAACTTCAGCACAAAGAGATGGAGCAAATTCACCTTTGTGAACAATAGTGATTCTGTTTCGAATAACTTTTTTTTGTGTGTGGGGGCGTATCATATTTTCTATCGCTGAAATTCCTTTAACATCACGTGTTATCTGATCATACTTGCAGATGTGTCAACTGAAAGTAAGACATTGATACAATGAACACATTCAAATAATAATACACAGTAAGTGCATAGATATTGATGTGGTGCTCTCAATTGATTATATGCAATAGTCATTACTAATTTATCCTGCTACTAGTTCATGATCCCATTTGCACTTGCTGGTGTCAGTTAAGACATTACCACAAAACTATGTTCTGCCACACAGGAAGTAATGCCTTTTACATTTCCTGCTGAAGAAAAAGCTTTTTGTGTCTGTGTGGAATAAATGACTACACGTATGACTACAGATAGCTACTACAACTCAACAGACAAAGAAAAGAGCCATGCTCACAGAAATCCAAACTTCATGAACAGAAGCTAAAAAAGAAAAGAAATCAAAAATAGATATTAATCCTGTAGAGCAGCGGTGTCAAACTCAATCACTAAAGTGGTCATATTTAAAAAATCACAATCAGTTTGAGTGACAAACAGGGCCTATATCTGTTGAATGATTTGGACAAAGGTTGGTCAGCCTTTTGTTAAAAATATGTCCTGTAAAAATCATGAATCATACACAGGTATGAACTTGACATGCATCATTCCTCCTCCAAGATATCTTTTTATAAAACAGAACGAGGATATCTAAGACCAAACTCATTACAGAGTGGGCAGGAGCTTTGCTGTGTTGGCTGCATGAGACGTTGCAGTGTATGCTGCAGCATCCGTGCAGTGGCTAACATGAACCTCTGCCACTAATAATAGAAAATAAAAAAATAACGTTGCAGACCAGATATAATTGTGCTATGGGCCTGATCTGGCCCCGGTCCTTGAGTTTGACAAATGTGGTGTTGTGGAAGGCAGGCATGCTAAGACAGGAAGTGTCTGTGTTCAAGCAAAAAGTAGAGGGCGATTCACTCTCGCCTTCCAAAGATGACAAGCAGGCCATGGCGACTGGAGATGATATGGAACAAAGATGTAGCTCCTTTTCTTTTGGACTTGTAGGTGCACTGAGTTCAAACAGACCAAATCATTGTCCACTCATGGATAATCACTTTAAAGGAATACTTCACCTATAATGCATATTTTTTGTATTAAGTACCCACTGTGTGCTGCCTTCAACCTCTCATCAAGACAGCTTTATTCACAAGCCTTCATGGTAAATTCATATTCCTAAAACACTAGCCATCTCTGATGCAGTGGGGGGAAAATTGGCTCTGTAATTGTAATATTTTACAGCAACAAAATGGCATCCAGTTGCATGAAGTGTGCATGGGCACGTGTTTGAGAAATCATGCAATAAGGACCCAATTTTTTCCCCGCTGGATTGGTGATGGCTGGTGTTTTTGGAATACCAGTTTACCATGAGGGCTTGGGAGTCAGGCTTTCTTTGTCTAAGGTTGAATGCGGCGCATGGAGAGAACTTCATACAAAAAATATGTGATATTGGCTTTAAATTTCAATCCATAATGTGTAGCCTAAGTTAACAGTATACAAATTTGATCAGCACATGTTCCACTGTAGGTCAAAGTATCCTAGCAGTAGAAGTACAGTAGAAGCTCACTCTCTACAGTAGAGGATCTCCACTTGCTCTCCCACCAAAGCTTTACAGGTTGGTGTAATTGAAATGGATGGCTGCTGGATGAGCAAAAGGTCACTAATCGTCACCAGTCAAATGTGGTTATGATACAGCTCACTTAGGTCACAGTACAAGCCCCTTGTAGACTATGTCATTTGCAGGTTAGGAGCCTGCTGCAGTTCAGGCCTGCATTTCATGCTCCATTAAATTGGTGCATAGAGTTAAACATCTTGTACCATCTGAACGGTGCGCTGAAAAACAAAAAGACAGTTGTTTATTGAACTCTCCCTGGGAGTCCTGAGGGTCTCTCAAAGTTAAGTGTTGCATGAGAACAGAATCAGCTGCAATGGAGAGGCTGATCGCTTCAACTGCATGTTTCCAAATATACTCAGTTCAACTCAGCTCAGCTCTGCTCAAAGCTACATTTTGGTGGTACTATACAATCGAATTAAAATGTATTCTGAAATTGTATTCCCGTCAGAGTAAAACAGATGCTGAAAATACACGTGTATCACACATTATATTACAATGTTATGTTCTTTGATACGTTATCAACACCATGCAATGGTATGATAGTGCACATGGCAGCGTGTTCACAATTCTGTGGTTTGATGGGTGTATGACATGAAAGGTCTTAGGAAATTGAAAGTGACGACCCAGCATGGAACATGCATGGAAGTCACTTCTCAGAAATGTGACCTTTTTCTGGTTGTTAAGTCAGGGAGGGAGGGGTAGGGTGAAGGGGGGGTAGGGATCAAACTGATTTGAAGGGAATTATACAATAGTCAATGGTGCAACTACAGCTCATAAAAGAACACCCCAGAAGGCATATCGTTTTAAAGGCACCCTCATGGTGGAGGGGGAGCTGTGGCGTGTTTGTGAGGCAAACTGGGAATGACTTCTGCATGCGTGGAATAACCAGCATGGCTCCACAAAAGGTGCCTAACCAAATTTGAGATGTTTTTGCTGCCAAGATGAATTCTGTCTAAAACTTCTCACGCATTTTAATAGTACCTCCAGTTCATCAAATGAACTTCACCATACTATTGTCTAGGTATTCAGTTACCAAGGAATTTGCTGAGAAGATGTTGTCATAAATGTAACACTGTGTTGTATTGTTATACAGTCAAACAGTTTTCTTTCTCTCTCCCTCTCTCTCTCTCTCTCTCTCTCTCTCTCTCTCACACACACACACACACACACAGACACACACACAACCACACACACACACACACACACACAAGGGCAAAAAAAATCAAGCTTTCTTTACAATTTATAGCAGCAGTGTGGGCCTGCAGATCGTTCTAAATAAGTGCTATAGAACATGACACCACTAGAGGGGGTACAATCATTAACTATCGCAGGCAGAAAATATGTCATACAGTGCCATTCAATGAGAAGAACAAAATGTCTGAACAGCAAAATGTTTTAGATTTTAAAATACCATTTTTACATGGTTAGTGTTATAACATTAAAATTATGCGGCTATGCATGTGTGCGTGCAATTGTGCTTCCATTATTTTGCATTGTGTGTGTGTGTGTGTGTGTGTGTGTGTGTTTGTGTGTGTATGCGTGTATGCGTGCATATACACATTAGCAGACTCCTGGACATACCACAGGGGACTCCTGCCTTGTCAGGGGGCCTCATGTGGCTTGTGTCTGTTCTCATCATCACCATTTCCCCCACAGATCAGCCGCCGCCTGCCCAACTCAGGCCCCGTCCCCTGGTCATCTGTGTTTGCGTGAAGACTCTCCGTTCACACTTAGCCTCACGCTTGTCACCTTTACCACTGATGAGCTATCTGATGTTTTTAGCACAAGAGTTTAAAAAGGGAGGCCTTTCCTCTGCAGAAACACCTGCCTGTGTATTAACTACCTGTATATTAGCAAATTATTATTGTTGAGGCCTTGTGGATGGTTGGAAAAAAGGTTGAGAAAAAAAATCAACACCATAGACACACACACACACACACACACACACACACACACACACACACACACACACACACACATTTAAGAGCATCATAGGGAGCAATAAGTCGAAAATTTAGGTGTGCTCACACTCGGGGTACATGAGAAAGCATCACTGTATGTTGGTACAGGTGTCTGTGGACAGCATTTTAAAGAATGTCTGCAAACCTCTTCATTTCATGGTGATTCTCCCTTAATCTAACATGTCACAGTGTTGACACTACTTTAGCTGGTTGTGAAATACATACTGGTTCTTTACACCCAGTGTCCGTTTGAACTGCTCGTGACTTCACACCCACGAGCATCCTGTGAATCCCTGCGTCCCATCGCCGCTATTCCACACATGGGAATGTCTTGTGGTACACACAGTGATCAGTTTAATAGGCACATCGCCCACACACAACTCACAAGTGAACTCACAGATGAGTAGGTTCCATATGCAGTACAGCTGGAGTACAGACAATAATGGATTCAGCAGTTTCTTGAATGTTACAATTTAAAAAAAAAAAAAAAAAAAAGAGATGAGTTACATGATTTCAAGAGGAAGTGTCATTAATGCTAGATATTCCAGTTCCAGCAACTCAGTAACAGCTGAAAAAGGCCTGATCCTCAACCCAAACCAAAGTTACAGATATGTTTTAATGTACACTGAAGATAAATGTTGGCTAATGTGCACATACACATGCATAAATCATCAATATCATGTAATATCTATTTACCCAAAATAAATAAAATGCATTTTTTAAAGTATTTTTGCTCTTGTTCTTCAAGGAATCAACTGCACCCAATAAAATGAAACTGATCAAAACTGACAATTAGCAAATGGTCTGATTAGTCATCACTTATGAAACAGACAAACAAACAAACAAACAAACAAAATATCCATTAATTTTTTCACTAAATCCTGCCTTCACTGAAACTGTGACTTTCCAGAATAATCTTTTGGACCATTTCACTAAGGTATTATAAATGTATTAGAATTGTAAAAAAAAAAAAAAAAAAAAAAAAAAAAAAAAATACAGATATGACACTGTTGGGTTTTTGTGGCATTTCTTTCTTTCTTTCGTTCTTTCGTTCTTTCTTTCTTTCTTCCTTTCTTTCTTTCTCTCTCTCTCTCTATTTTTTTTTTTTTTTTTTTTTTTTTTTTTTACAGTTTTTGGTGGCTGCACAATGCCTCATTTGCTTTTCCCAGATCCACAGGTCTGATGTATGGCGTTGCACCTCCTATCATATGATTCAGCAAAACAAAAATGAAATGAAATACTTGGCATCTCAGGGCATCAAGAGTATAAGTTTGAATCATTTAAGTTACTTGGAGTAAACAATATTTAACACCATGCATATGTGATTTTGCATTTTGAATTGATTATTGCCAATACATAAGTTTAGGACTGAACTTATAATGAAAAGTAATAAATATCAGTGGTGATAATCACACATTATTATCCACTTTCTATAAAATGAGCCCCTTCTTTCCTGGAGCACCATTCAGTCAATAGATATGGATCAATTGTATGTAAATGATCTTCATTTTTCAACACAGTCAGAGGGCAGCTATGGTACAGTGCCTCTGGAGCTGTTGGCTGGATGCCTCCCATTCACTGTGCCACACTGCTCACCTGCACATATCGTAAAAACCTGCAGCTGTGCAGTACAGTTGAAACACTTTTAAAGAGACTAAAGGCTCAAATCTTCTCTCGGAGGGACTATTTTATTATGCTAGAATAGAAGCTTATCTGCGATAGCGATCATGATTATTTGCACCCATTTGACTTTGTCTTCCAGGCTTTGGAAGTATTAAAAGCACAATCATCAAAGCATCAGAACTGATAAATGCAAGTAGATCGGCTATAGTCTTTAAACAACAGATTATAACAGTGTAGAGGATATTATATAGACACAAGGTCAAACAAAAGACGTCCCAACAATGGCTGTGCTTTGGGGTCACTGTTCCTCTGCCCTGATGTTACCCCAACATGTACATACATTAAAACAAAGCCTGAATTCATCTGTGGCCAGTGGCTCAGGCTGCATTTGAAGATGTGGCCTTGTTCCACAGTCCATGCTGTGGCAGGTTTTCAGGTCATCTGAGGCGATGTGCATATTTTGGATGTCGTCTCGGCTGTTGTATTATTGTTTTATTCACAGGGCATGGACTAATTATTTCAACAGCTCTCTTCATTGGGGAGTAGACTGACAGTTGCCATCATTGGAGTGATCAGTCTGTTTCTTGGACTCGGCTGAGGCTATTTGATGTATATTAACAATAATTGGTGCCACAGCCACAATGATGTTTACTAAACCTTTGTGCCATTTTCCAGAAGGATGCCCATGAGGAATTTTGAGTAGCTGGTCCGTCTACAGAGACGCCTTTGGAGTCGGTACAGATGGGTGGACTGCTGTCCTCTGCAGATCACAGACACCACAATCTAAGCATCATTACCATCACCTTAAAGGACATACAGTCTCTCTCCCTGTCTCTTCGGATGAAGCCCACTCCTGTCTGCAGACAGGCAAATATCCAACACATGCACTCCAATTCAATCACTGGAACATTTCATCACTTGAATAACATATAAGAACACCGTCTCACACAATCTTTTGTTGTGACAAACAGCTGCCAGATAGGGCTACAAATTGAGTGACACTTAATTTTACTCATTATATGATTATGACATGCAATTCATATCTAGCTGAAGAAATTCATTAGTGTTGTTGATGATGTGGGTTATAGAAAAGCTTTACTTGGGTTATAAATTAAGAAAAATATATTAGAAAAAATATTATGATAGTGATATCATAATCAATATGGAATTACCAGTAAAAGCCAAATGAAGGCTCTGAAATGGAAAAGTGTAGACATGAGTCATATCAAGCACATTATTAATGGCAGCTTTAAAAGATGGTTTGTAAGTAAGGGGGAAAAATGCTGTTATTGTGCTAAAAGATAAAAGTAATATTCATGTAAGCACATTTTTTGGATTCATCCAATTCTGAGGAGATAACAAATAATGAGAAAAGATTTTCCATTATCTTTAAAGTTTAAGTTTGTTTGTCTTGTTGCTTGTTGTCTGGCAACCAGTGCTGATGCAGTGAGGTGGCAGTGTCTGAAGTTCCAGTGTCTCGCCGTGACTCCAGCAGGTTATGAGGCTGCCAGATTCTACAAGTGAATGAGAGGCAGATGTGCGGTGACAGCACTATGCTCATTAGGCCGAATCAGCGTCACACTGTGACAACTGGCCAACTTGAGGCTTCTCTCGTCACTCCAGTACCCGCTCCATTCAGCCAAGACCAGCCCAGATTCTCCCAGACCTCATTTCAAGCCTTGAACCCAAGCCGCTGCTTATCCCTTGCTCATGTTCTCTCCTCTGCCTCAAGTCCAACCTTTTTTACTAGCTTCTAGCCTAACCCTGCTTCTCTTGTAAACCCATTTTGCTGTATCCCTTGAACACATCTCTATCTCCAACCATAACATTGACAGCAAATCCCTACAAATCCCCCATAGCCTCAAATCTTCTATAGCCCCAGCTATATCCCACACCTATCCCCAGTCCCAGTGCTATCCCTGTGCCTGACCACTGGTCTATCCCTGCTCCTCAACCCCAGCTGTGGTGGTCAGCTCTGACCCCTGAGGGTCTCCATCCCTCAACTGAAGTTGTGATATCTATTTCAGTCGGCTGGAGACCAGACAGCCGCCACTCTGGCTCCAGAGAATTCCCTGTCCAGCGATTACTGATAGTAACGCTCCACTCATATGCTTTAGCATCCCCCGTGTCCAAACTGCTTAGCGTCCGATGGGTCGCTCTGAGCCATTAAAGCCAGCTTGCAATTATAGATGTGTGGCTGCTGGACGCAGAAACAGATGTGCTTTGATCTATTTACGGTAGGATGGACGGGGGGGTCGTAACAGCTTACTTCCATGCGTGGGTCAGATCACGCACCTCTGACATCCCTTGTCATTCAGTTCACTTGACATGCACTTGTGAGTGTTTTTCAGTTATAAAAAGTTTAGTGTCATGTAATTAATGGGTCTCCATACTATTATAGTCTTCAGTACATCTCACAGGATGTTTTTAACCACAAAAACGCTTGCTGTGTAAGTGTCAGTATACGTACACATTCAAGCATGTGAGAATGTACTGTCTATGTGTTTATGCATTTAATATGTATGTGCCAACCACAACCAAGCATGTGTGGAGGTGAGAACCTGTTGAATGGAATGTTGGACAATCCCGTTGCACTAAATAAAAGGGAACCAATTGAAACCCCATCTGTTTAACTGCCAAAATTCACCAAAGGGCAAAATAGTAAGTGTTGGGGTACATTTTTAACGCCTTGTCTCCTTTTTCCCCTCAGCTTGAACTGCTCGAGGTGGTGAAAAATGGAAAACAAATGTTCTGCTGACAGCTTTCTTATGCCCAGGGTGTGTGAGTATTTATATCATAAAGGTGCCAACACATCCTGGTTTTACAGGCTGACCATCGCTAGGGGGGAGAGAAGAGGAGGGAGACAGAGGGGGGTTATCCTGTAACTCACTTTTGTAATTACTATAGGTGATGAATAGGTCTTGATGAGACAAATTAGCTTACTACTATGTCCACTGGGGTGTGGAATTCTTATTCGCCATATAATGACATGACTGTGTAATCAAAACAGGATATCTTACACTATTCAAATGGAGCCTGGTCATTACAGATTGTTCTTCATGTAGGATTATGCTGCCACTGCAGCGCGTGTTTTAGGCCAAAGCCGAATCCAGCTGTTCTGCTGTGGTTAAGGCCTCAGCAATAACAGGACTTGGCCTTGAGCTTTATGTGGAATATGCCTCAGTAATATTCAGTTCCACAGTCATTTTTCTTCCTTGTCACTTGTCTTATTGTCACCACTTTGCTTGTATTAAAAATTCACGGGTCACTTGTATGGCATTTAGTGCTTGTCTCCAGTGTACTGCATGCCTGTGCTAACTAGTCAATTGTGACCACTTTGCACAGCAGCAGCAACGCCTTGGGCGAACTGTGATTTCATAATGTTTATGGTGTCAGTGGCAAGCCTGACGGGAAAATGGTAATAACACCACCACCAATATGAATAATGAATGAACTCATATCATTTCATAAATCGGAGGGGATGTACAACATATGGCAATAAGCAAGCATATTCTTGCCACTAGGCTTGCCTATTAAATAAGAGTACCATTTTTTATACTGTCTGTGCTTTTCTGTATGCTATAGCCCACAGCACGATATGGGAACACTGTGTACTGTACCATCACAGAGGTTCTGCAGCGCACACAGGGGGAGTCCCACATTGACATTGTGCTGCGAGCAGGTCTGTCCTGAAGTGAACCATGTGTACACAGCTTTAGGTCCTCTCTGATGTAGGTGTCTCTCAGTCCACCAGTGTCATGTTGCGAGGCCACAGTCCCACTGCGCTTGTTCCACATCAGCGTGGTGTGTGTGGATTGCTGTGGAGTGAGTACTACGGGTAAGCATGAGCATTCATTCATAAACTCACAGTCAGCAATCAATGCCCAGCCCACAATGTAGATTGGGAGGATTAAAAAGCAAAATGTTTGTGTTGTGACTTTCATCTTTTATCTTTTTTTTCATCTTTTTTTTTTTTTTTTTTTTGCATCTTTTAATCAATCTCTTTGTGGCTCAAAAAAGTCTTTGAAAATTGACATCTATTCACACTCAAAGGTAACCAGAGTGAGTGTGTTTATTCATGATCAAATTTTGCCTATAACCCTTCATGCAACACAAACGCAGTCGCTCAACAAAATGACGGGTACCCAAGATGTTGATTTTCAGAGGTCTGGCCGGACCTGCTCATTAATTCAGTTAAATGAAGTGAGAAAGGGGGAATCAGAGTGAACCGAACGGGAAAAAAGCCCTTAAAACCATTTCCTGTGATTTGGGTAATGTGCAGAGAAGTCAGAAGCCCAGTCTTTGCCTTTCTCAGTCTTTGTCTTTCTCTCTTTTTGTATTCGTCATTTTTTGTCACCTCAGTTTTTCACTTTGGTTTTATGTAATCCTCTAACACTGTCCCACTCATCCTTAGTATCCCTCTGTCTTTCTTACTCCATTTCTTGTTCTCTCCTACCCTGTCTGTCTTCATTGCTGGGTCAGTAACTTGGTGGTGGATTGGGTCAGGGGGCTCAGTCTGGTTTCCTCCACCAGCTTCGGGTTGTGAAGGCTTAATGCCTCCTGACACTCTTAGCTCCATCAGTCCCAGCCGCATCATTCCAGTAATGCAGGAGCCATCAGGGCCTGAGAGGGCTTTCATCTGGAAACCCAAACAACCTTAACCTCATTCAATTATTGTTGAAGAATGTAACAATGAATGAATGGATTAAGTTGCTCCTTTGTCTCATTAGATTACAAGCAAAGTGTTCTCGGACAAATCTCTCTCAAACTCTTATTGCAAGAGGGATGAACAATTAAGTGAAGCAAAAGAGTTTGCTAGTGTCAAGGTTGGTTGACATACAAATATTCAAAATTAAGAGGGTACATCATAATTTTTGCCCAAAGGCCAAAGTTTAATGTGCATTCTTTGCCTTTTTTAGCTGGTGTGCTGGCCTATCCCAGCCATACTCTGCTGCCTTTACAAGCACTCATCTGAATTGTTGCTTAACCTGCGCAGTGACCCTGCCACACGATATCTCCATTCTTCTAACCCAGATCCAACACTACATTATTCCCCTCCTGGGCAAGGGATTCTCTGTGCGTCAACCAGGGCTACATAGTCGCAAAGGGAAATCCACAAACCTCATGTTAAGGGGAAGAAAAAAAAAAGCCAGCACCAGTGCTTACTCATCTGTTAAAAACGGAGTGATCTGCAAAGTTTGTATGAGAGGGTTTTTGACGGTGCCCTGCTGCTTTGTCAGTGCAGCACATGCTGCAGGCACTGGCATCCCCTATTGCCTTCCGGGTCATTGGCCAGGCGCAGCAGGAGGTGGGCTTCTAGCCCCATGACACGTCCCTGATTCGCAGCTGGATTCGTAACAAGGTATCATAGTAAATGAGTCGGTAAAACATCACTGGTTTGAAGAGCGTGAAAAATTGTCATGATATCATTTGTAATTCCTGATCTGGACTGCCGGTGGTGGGGAAGAGAGAGGGAGAGAGCGAGAGAGATCTGGTAATGAGGGGTTTTATTCCTCTTCACCATCTCCACCAGTCTCGGCACCCCCTTCCCCCACATGCTCACACACACATTTGCACACACACGTATGCACACGCACCACCACCCCACAGTCCGACCCACAAACTGATGCCTGAAGGGGGAGATCCAAGCTAATGTAAGGAGGCAATAATTAAACTACTCGTGCTTCTCAGCCATGTGGCTCATAGGTGTTGCAGGCTTAACATGAGAGCTTTATGACACATTGTCCTGTTCTTGAATGTGGCCTTTGCTCGTCATTACTCATGACTCATGAGCGGTCGTGATGTGTCACATTGGGCCTGTGACGAGATGTGGTGATGGTGGTGATGTCCAGGGTTAGTTTGAGGTTGAACAGGCTGAGTTAGAAGGTCGTCTGGTGTTACCAGGTCTCAGTCGTGCCAGGACATAAAGTGTTGCATAATTTATTAACGAATTTTCAGAAATTATGATGAAAATGGCAAATTTTACCCATGCTGGTGTGGTGATTTCAGTTCACAAAAAGCAACTCCTTGTGATGTAGTATTAGAACTTAATACTGTATGTTTTCCATTTCTTTTATTTTTTTCTTTTATCTATTTACTTTGAGATCGTACTTCTGACTTCAGGATAGCTGGAATGTCTCATTTATAAAACAGCTGTGAACAGCTGTAAAACGTACATGCTCATTCAAAAATCAAAGTTAGTAAATAAAAATAATTTTTATTTGTTTATTTATTTATTTATTTATTTTGCATGGGCCAAATCATCATTTAACTGTCAAATATTGCCAAGATAATAATGTTAGCCTTATGAAACACTGCACCTCACTTGAAAGGTGCTATACAAATAAAATTATTATTAGTATCATATCAGCTATAAGGATCACATCTGACATTGCTAAATAGTAAAAATATTGCCTTTTATGGCAAATAATTAAAAGTTAAATGATTCTATTATTGTGAAAAATTATTAAAAAAAAAAAAACTAAAAAAAAAAAAAAACAGTTTGTGCAGTATTATGTAATAAAAAATAGATATTTCCACCTCTCTCTTATGATCTTTAACCTTTCTATGTTTAGAGTACAGTTGGCTGTGAGGCTGTGTGTGGGTTAGATGGATGCAAAGAATGGACAAACATGAGCTCCCACTAAAACCACAATGGAGACCTTGGATCTAAATGTCATGGTTTCATAACGGATACACTGACATTTGTGTGATGGGATTTAGCCATGGGTTAATGTAGCCAGTCCTGGCACACTGCATTGATGTCCATCTCACTCGGGCTGTGAAGTCTATCTCACCATTTTTTGGCGCCCTCACAGAAGTGTCTTTCAAAGAGATGAATTGGATCCTATGCTGGTTATAGCCAATTATTTTATCAGAAAAGACTGTTTGATATGTAGGTTTGTTTTATATGATGTTAATGTGCCTCAGGAGCTGTTCAGATCATTTGTTTTTGTTGGGTGCTGGGCTGGGGGTAGCTGCCATTGTGAGGTGTGTGTGCGTGTGTGTGTGTGTGTGTGTGTGTGTGTGTGTGTGTGTGTGTGTGTGTGTGTTGGGGGGTGTGGGTGGTGGGGGGGTCAGCATTACAATCAGAGCCATGTAAATCTAATCAATTATACAGTTTTTCAGATAAAATATTGGTAAATCAAAACACATTTTCCAAAAGTCACAGTATAATGAGAAATTTAAATTGGAAACAGAAACCATTTGTTTATTATAAATGCCAGGGTGAGGTGGTGACTTGCCATCCATAAATTTCGTTATCCTTTCATATTCCTTTTATCTATGACTCCAGCCTTGGCACTCGTTCAAGATTTTAATGAACCCAGACTTCTGAGGCATCAAGTCCTAGTGATGCATTGTCCATTTGGATCAGGGAGTACAGAGGGGGACAAAGGCAACCAGGGTTTGCCTTTGACATAATATTTTATATTCTATTGCCTTGCTGGGGGGGTCATTAGATAGCTGCAACGTTTAACAACATAACAGACTGACAGGAATAAACACATTCAAGAAATATCTGGAATTGACGGTCAAATTGGTAAATCTCGATCTTGACGTGTGTATGTGTGTGTGTGTGTGTGTGTGTGTGCGTGTGTGTACGTGTGGCAATGGGTGACTTGAATCGAAAAATAATTTTCTGTGCTTTATGAGGACACAGAGAACCCCCCTGCTCTGGCGCGACCCGGTGTCGGCTGCTTTCTTGGGCTCAGAGGTTCCTAGGGGAGACCAGAATGGAAGTTGAGCATCTTGCTGTGATCCAAAGAAAGTGTGCCAAATGCTATCAAAACTGGATTAGTAGACAACAATTGTGTTCAATGAACAGGAGGGGGAGGGAAAGAAGTAGTTTCCAAGTAACCCATGGATGGAATTTTCCAACTGCATTGCTTTTTAATCTTACATAGGAATAGATGCGCACAAAGCCCTTCTTGTTGTCAGGAATAGATCATAAAAAGGTGTGAGGACTGATATTTCAAAAACAGCCAGATATGTGTTTTTTAAATATACAAAGTCTGCGACATGGCTTTTGTATAACAATATTTCATATGAGTTTCATTACCTGATAATGGGTGCACGGCAAAGGCTGCAAGCACACAAAGTGTTTGACATGTCAGATGTGCTGTATAAACAGCAAACATCAGTATGTATTTCAGATGTTGGGAGCAAGGAGGGATCCCTCATGTTTCAGTCATGAATTGAAATGTGACTTTCATGCGGTTCCATCACTGGCCCACCTGCCATTGGGGAAGGGGGAGAAAGTATCTATTAAAAATATGATTTACCCAACAAAAATGTCCTGGAGAGCAAACCACAAGGAATCCCTCTAAGTCACAATATAAGCTATTACAAGCCACTGCAGATAATACTTCTATCAATATCTAGCTGTTGTTTCGGCCCTGAACTTAGACCCTCTGGTCTCTAGATAACACGGCAGTGAAAAAAACACATTTGAATTATACTGAAAGCTGTGTGTGAGGATAGGTGTAAAGTTGTTTTTTTTTTTTGTTTTTTTTTGCCTACCACTTTTTCTTTGCTTAGTTGTGGTCGGTGATATCTAACTAGACGACGCCTCAAGGCACAGCCCTATTGAAGCAAGAAAACTGATTAGGAGGGACTATGCAATTTTTTTCTACCTACTTTTGCTTGAGGTTCCAGCAAATAAATTTGTATGTTTGCAGCTCTACATCCGTTTAAAAGTACAGTATGTCAAGCTGCACACACACACACACACACACACACACACACACACACAGCCCAATGGCTGTCCTCTGAATGCTGACATTTGGAGCGAATCCCCTGCTGACTTAATCATGGCAAATATTGCGTGTCATTTGTGCACCACACTCGGACCTGGCTGACGGTAGTGGTAGTAATTCACCACTGCTGTGAGAGAGGACTCCTGGGGTGATGTGCCTTGCTGGTGCTCTAATCTCTCTCTCTCTTTCTCTCTCTCTCTCTCTCTCTCTCGCTCTCTCTCCTATTCCTGCCTGTCTCTGTGTTGCACGACCCAGCTCTCTCTTGCCCCTGTCCCCTCTGTCTGGCTTACTTTCCTGTTATGAGCAGGAGGGCACGAGAATCACTGTGGACAAAGACCATCTGTGTAACAAACACAATGAAGAATCACTTGAGGTGACTCTCCTCGAAGAACCAAATATATTTTTTATGGTTGAGCTTAACTGCTGTTTAACTGCTGATGACAAAATGTCACACTCCTGCTTCGTATGGCTTGTTTTGATTAGCTGAGTGGCTGTATTTTAATGCTGGAGATAGAGCATAACTCCAATTTCATTTTTACACTTCCCCACACACCACTGCAGCTTTACAGTACAGTATGGACACTGTTTACCATGCCATGTGCCACGAGTTTCTCTGGGTCCGCCTCCTCTCCGCGCTCTGGCCAATCACGTTGCTCAGGCGGCACAACCGAAACACGCTTGCAGCCAATCACTGCGTTCCCCTTGTAGGCGTCACTCAAAGAAACATGGCGGCGCACATCAGCAGAGTTGTCAAACGGCTTGCTCCGCAGTAAGTCAAAGTTTCTCATGTTCCTCCTCTCTTTTAAGCTGCTCCGTTTTTTTAAAAGTGCAACGCTGTGAAACCTAACCGCGTTAACTTTATTTTCAGTGATATTTTTTCACGCACTTCGACGTTACTGTGGTAGCTGTCAGCCGAGTGTCATTTGCTCTGAAAGAGGACATAACTCTTGCAGGGATTGATAACATTGTTATTATTTATTCGTCGATAGTTGTTGACCGCTGCTGACCGAAAAAGAAAGCACTGGCTTGTCACTTGCTTGTTTGTGAAGCGATTGTGTGGTACAGAATAAGACTGTGGTTGACCTAAAGAGACAAAAATATTATTTTTACTAAGCAGGCATATGTAGCCTAGGCTATATTTTCGCATAACCTGTGTTTGGCAAAATGCCTTGTCAAGCTGGTTAATCTGTACAAATCAGTGTTATGTTGTATTATAGTGCGTGTATTTGTTTCTTTGTTTCCAAGTTGCAACAGACAGACAGAAAGTCTAAGATTTTTACATCCACTGTGACAGACAGCTAACCAGTGGACTTGTGTTGTCAATCTGTCTGTCTGTCTGTCTGTCTGTCTGTCTATCTGTCTCTCTGGCTCACATTCACTCTAATTCACAAGATCCTTTGATCATCATTGGCTTTACGTTTAAATATAGCCCATGTCTCCAGGAGAGGTTTGATGAGCAGGCGTTATATATCAGCTTAACGGTGTCATATGTATTCAATTGTAAGTAGATATTCCCCCCTGTCAGATGTCCAATGCAACCACCATTTTTACTGCCGGCCGCCGAGCAGCTTTAATGGCCCTCAAGCGACTTGTCCATTTACTTTTCTCTACCCAAAATTATTCAGTCAGCTGAGATGTTCAAATTTGAAGACTAACAGTCAAGCAGTAGCCAAATGAGTTTCTTTTCTGCAATCCCCAGGATACTTTGTTTCTGTTATCAGACCAATTAAAGGAGTAAAGTGTAAGGTAAGTAAGGTGTTGGGCCACCACGAGCTGCGTCAACACCCTCAATGCGCTTTGGCATCGACTCTTCAAGTCTCTGGAATTCCACTGGAGGGATGGAGCTCGATTCTACACATAGTCTTTATACTGTATTACCTCATTTGGTGTTTTGATCATGGTGGTGGAGAGCGCCGTCTAAACGTCCATCCAAAATCTCCCATATGTTCAAATGGGATGAGATCTGATGACTGAGGCCAAAACATCATGATTTCCATCATTTTCATCCTCATCAAGTCATTCAGTGAGCCCTTGGTGGGTGGGGGAATTGTCATCCTGGAAGAGACCACCCCTGTCAGAATAGAAATATTTCATAATGGATCAAGGTGACCATTAAGGATAACTTTGATATTTGTAGTGAGCCTTCTTTCTAAGAGGACAAATGGAAAATGGCCCCCATAGCGCAACAGTGCCAGCGGACCCCCCTCACTGTAGGGGTCACCGTAGGGGTCCAGCATTCAGGCCTGTCGTGTTCTCTGGGTGGACGCCACACATGCACTCGCCCACTTGTCCAGAATCTGGTGAAGGAATGACTCATCTGACCACATCACCTTTTTCCACATCTCTGTAGACCAGAGCCACTCCGCTCTCAAATGTACATTTGTCATTGTAACGAGGGCTTTATGCACCACAGCAAGGCTTTAATATCCCTCTCTAGGTACAGTATTTTTTGGAAGAATGGTGCTCCATCCCTCCAGCAGAGATCCAGAGACTAGTAGAATCTAAGTTTTTCTGGAAGCCTGTTGGTTTTTCCTTTACCTGTCACCCGTCTGTATATATTCACATTTTTACATATAGACACGTTTTCCATTCTGATATTATTTAGGATGATTATTTAGTATTGAATTCTTGTCTGTGAACACATTCCAAATCTGCTTACAATAAGCAGTTAAGTCATAGCTTAGCCTTGAAAAACCAGAATATGACAGCAGGGTTTATGTCGATGACTATCTTGCAACCCATTGGATATCATATGATGACAGTTTCAGCTTCTTTCTTTCTTTCTTTCTTTCTTTCTTTCTTTCTTTCTTTCTTTTTTTATTACGCGAGTCAGCTGTTTCTCTGCACAATGCACAAACAGCAATTCTTATTGTAGGTGTTTTAGGTCCAGGCGATATTTCTGCCAGTACATCCCATGTCTTTTGTTACCCACAAAAACTGTTTACCCTAATAAAACCACTTGGACTACTTGAAGTACATCAGAAACAGAAGTGGAAACCAGAACACTATATATAGATATATAGAATCTGTTTATAGAGGCTATCTTGATGATGGCTGTTGAAAATATTGTTCTTATACATATGGAGATTTATCATTGCAACATGAAAAGCTTGTCTTAAATTATACTGCAATCAGGTAGATTATCAGGAATGATATGGTGCATTACATGAACACAATTGTTGATAATAGGCAGCATAAACTCTTAAAAATAACGAGAAAAAGGTGGATTAATATGTAGTGACATGCATGTAGGCGAGCCTTGTGTACCAGTAGTGACAGTGGTAGTGACGATCAGGTCATGAGAGGCTAAAGATAGATGGATGAATGGATGGATAGATAAATACTGTGCTCTTCTCTACCTCCGCCTTTGTAAATTCACACTTTAGTGTCGTAGGAAGTTAAACGAGGAATTTCAAACAGTACAGACATCAGTTACTAAGCGAGTTTAAGGTTCTGCTAATGTGTCTGTACTGGTCAGCAACATCATGACATGTGGCTCTAATTCAAGGCACATGAATTTCCAGAGGCACAACTCTGGCGATCCTGCTAATCCAGAGTGTGAAGTGACTGTCACGACAATCTGCTCTGTGTGTGTGTGTGTGTGTATGGGTGTTGTGGTTTAATATGGGGATAGCCTGATCAGATTAAATATAAAATGTTTACTCAAACTGAATAATTCCCACTTTTGCCAATAACCTCACATTGAATTTAATTAAAATCTGTGCCTTTAGCATGTCAGATTCATGACATTAAAAAAATCTTATAATGATATTTTGTATCATTTTTATTCAGCAAAATTTTGCATTTTGCAATTTATAGACTTACAGGTATAGCATTAGCATAGAAAAATTGCTCGTTCCTGGTAGACTATATGTTACATTTTTTGCTGAGGTCCTAGGTGTTTTGGGGCAGCAGTACATACATGGTTAAATGCAGCCCTCTCAGATGGTTGGAACAACGAGAGGAAATGTGTGCTTGTTTTATGGACAGCCTAAAGCCCTAGCCCTGGCATGGGCGGCAGACTGCTCTTTGTCACAAACACCCTCATGTCAAAGATGCAACAGCATCCTGGAGGAAACATTGACTGCTGCTATGAAGTCGACAAGTGATGAAAGTAGCCTAGAGGTTGTCAATTAAGAGAGCCAAGGCCTGGACCCTATAAGTTAATGGGCAGTTTCCCCTCTCAGAGACTGCCAGGGCTTTATAGCACAGCTTATAAAAACCCCTAGTGTAATGCACCCCTATAACGTTTTCAATTAAGAGAAAGGGCATAAAGCAGTGCAGACACTTGGCAATCATGCTAGACTGTTTGTAAAGTGGCATTTGGCATAAATTGGGAGGTGAATTTTCGATTGCCCCAGTTGTTTAAATGCGGCAGCTACTGTGCAGAATTTTATTTTGATGGCACTTCATGCTGACTCTGAGCACTAAAGACTTCCTGGTGTCTGCCTATTACTAGGGCATAGAGCTTGGGAATATGAATGTGCAGCCTGAAATTTAAAAGAACCCTCTTATCAGTTGCATAAGAAATTGGAAGCTAGTCACATTTTATTTTGCAATGTAGCTACTGCTCATAACTGAAGTACAAAGTGTTTCCCATAATTGCAATTTTCATCTCACAGTAAGCTGGCTAATTGCCATAATAAACCTGTCCTGAATTTTGTGTGTAATAGGCCAGATGAACACATTTTTAAACTAAATTGACAAACATTTCACACCACATGTTGTTAAACAGCGATTCCCCTAAAAAACACAGATTAATTTATCGTAAACATAATTGGTTGTGCCTATCAACAGCTTATTTGTAATGCTATAAAAGGAGAGATGATGCAGAATGCTCAAAGAAAGTCTCTTGAGTCGTGTGGTGCTTTGCTTGGCTGCGCTGGCTTTGGCTTCCGGTAGAAAAATAAATCAGTGTTGAATAAACAACAGTGTGTTGACACCTCATTTCCTCATTGATTGGTGATGGAAACAGGGCCAGTGTGGCCATAATCCAATAAAGCAAGAAAACAACCTTGGTGACTATGTAACCAAATGCTGTAGCCAGGGAGGGCAAGCGGGCTGGCCAAGTAAAGCCAGACCCCACGTGCTCAGGCTTTCTTGAACTTTCTAATGGCTTATCTAATCTGTTTGCTAGCCACATGTTTGACCATTCCCTGGTGACATCCAAATCTGTTGGAGATTTTGATTGATGCTTTTGAAAAATAAGTGGACCTGTTTTAAAAAGCCTATCTTCCTCCTTTTCCCCTAATAAAACATATCAGACTTTCAGCCCCTAAGTCAAGCAGGAGCTCATTTATTTTGTCTATTTGGATTTAACAGCACAACATGATGGGGTTAAAATAAACTTAAAGCTACTGTGTGTGTGCCCACATGTGCATGTATGCATCAGCGCACCCCTACAGACACATTTCGAGCCAGCACATCAATAAATCGCTCTATTACCTGTTGTTGACCCAGCTAAGCTTGCCTTTGAAATTTGTTACAGAGCATTAAGCTAACACATGTTGCTGTGTGAAAACAAAGCTCTGGCGACTGGCGTGGGGACCAGCTGAGTAAACGGGGTTGAGGGAATAGGGTGGGATGGCAGAGAGGAGAGGCCTACGTTTGCCCCAGCGCCGACCAAGGTGGATCCATACGGCTAACAGATGGATGTGTTACCCTGGGTCCCCGTGGACAAAAACAACCAGCCCAAAACAAGTGCCTCTACTCTGGCACTGGAGCCTTTGATCAGCAGCACATCTCTGGCCTAGGAGTAGGACTCCTCAGGACCCCAGAGCGCACATGGGATCGCATCTGTGCAAACACGGCCAGAGAGGAATGTGTGAACAATGCAACTAAAGAATTTTGCTCTAGATACTCGGGGTGGACTTGGCTAACGGGTGGTTTATGTGGTTTAGAGATTGAGCGTGGTGGTCAGATTAAATGAGGAGCTGGGGAAATATTCCATGTTTTTAGTGATAACACAAGTGGGAGACCTGTGTGTTTGCTTTTTACAGATGTGAGCCAGTAAAAGTGGCGTGATGAAATCTCCCATAGGAAAATGACTCTTTTTAAGTCTGGAGTTTTAACAAGACAAATGTTTGATTCCTACAGGTGCTTTGGTCGACTTGTCTTTGATGGTGAAAATAGATGATATCTGAACAGTTGCCTACAGTATTGGCTAAAATCTCTAATAGGTTTCTATAGGTATGGCTATTTTTCCGCAATGTTGTTTGTGTCTGTATCTCCATAATATACAATCAAAATGGTCAATTCATAGTGGGTCTGGGCAGTATATCAATGTCATATCAATATTGTCATATGACACTAGATATCATCTGGGATTTTGGATATAGCAATATTGTGATTTAGTATAAGTTTTGTCTTTTCCTGGCTTTAAAGGTTATATTACAGTAAAGGGACGCAGTTTTCTGAACTTGTTAGACTGTTGTAACTGTTCTCTGGTAACTGTTCTCTCTCTGCCTTTACCTGCTTGGTCATCATATCCACATTACTAATGATTTTTTAAATCAAAATATTGATATTGTAGGGAAAACATCCCTGCAATATCATCAGATATCATGATTTTATCCATATCCCCAGGCCCTACTTCATAGCCATCAGTTCATTATTAATACTACATGCTGACCTCCTCATCAGAGACCACCCAATATCCTGTTGGTGGTCATGAGAAACTGTAGCCTATATTATCCCTATTTATTGAACTGTACCGGAGCATTCACTGTAGGCATGATTAACAATTCCTAATAGCCCTCTGAAAGAGAGCATTGGGCCGGTACAGTATAACCCACTTAGCATTAATTGGGTAGCAGTCAGGGTTGTGTGTGGGCAGGATATTGCTTCCAGGTTTGGAGTCAGCCCCTCTGTCAGCCCTCCACAAGGGATCCCTTTGGCTGTTAAATAGACACAGATTTGGGTTCGGCTTTCACTTCCCTAAACCGATAGGTGTAGGTTTACTGCGTTGACTTTAGATCACTTTTTAGTCATTAGCTTAGTCCTTTATCCCTTGTTTTCTGCCATTCCTTGCCAAGATGGTGTTCTGCTCTTCTCACGGCACCTGGGTTGGCTCATTGCCATAGTGATGGTTGGCTAGTTCCAGGGCGATGAGGTGTAATTTACCCAGCATTTCCTGTCTGATACACACCACCTTAATGAGTAAGAGGCCCGCTTTTACAGCACAGTGTTAGTAAACCAGGCACCGCAGGGGTGTGTGTGTGTGTTTGTGTACATGTGTCCATGTGTCCATGGGTTTGTGTGCCCCTTTGAACGTGTTTGTGTAAGTGTATGTGCATGTATAGCCAGGAGTATCTCTAGGTAGATTATAGCATGTTGGTCTGCAGTTCCTAGTCCAGCCCCTCGGTGTCAGTGTTGGCAGTGGGCTCCGTGCAGAGCGCTGTGAGATCAGCTTGTGGATGGCTCTCCTAGTACTAAGTGAAGCTTGCATCTCACGTCTGACTTGCTCTCATTAAATAGACCCACACTCTCATTGATTGACTATCCGAGACAGTTTTGTCTGGAATACCAACAACATGCTCTCTATATGGTAAGGTTAAGCTGCCCAGAGAGGACTTTTTACAGCCAGAGACATTTTGATTACAGAAAAACATGTACATGTTTTGGAACTGTAAGCTAAACTGAAATACAACGCTTAAAAGGTACTGCTGTTTAAACTAAATGTGTTTCTTCTGTTGTAATCACATTGGTGTTGAGTTTAACTGAATGATTAAAATGATAGATGCATAACATTCATTATTGAATGTAATTATATAGTTACTGCAGCCACACACAGGATTGTGAATTAAAGT
Organism: Myripristis murdjan; assembly: GCF_902150065.1. Classification (NCBI taxonomy): domain Eukaryota; kingdom Metazoa; phylum Chordata; class Actinopteri; order Holocentriformes; family Holocentridae; genus Myripristis; species Myripristis murdjan. The sequence continues at coordinate 21,803,548 of NC_044000.1, forward strand.
ACACTAGGTGTTGGTGATGCATCAACCCAATTTAATGGCCCAATGTAATGAAATATTAAAGATACATAGGCAGTAAAGGTTGTGGTAATAATGGGGCTAGATTTCCCACGGTGATGAGGATGTAAACGAGGGAATTGGACCCTGAGGACTTGGACTGTGTGTGTGTGTGTGAGAGAGAGTGAAAGAGAGAGAGAGAGAGAGCGAGAGCGAGAGAGAGCTAAAAGGACAGAGAACCTGCATGTGCACCTGACATTTGTTTGTTTATACATTTATATTGTAAGCAGTCATCTTCAAGAGCATGACCTTATTAGTCCAATCCGCTGAAGGCTGAATGATTTGAAATCCTACTTTCTACACTGTCTTTTTGCAGGCTCCCTATGAGCCATGAGTCATGAGCATCTAGTCTGTAGGTTATAGGCATTAACACACAACATAGTTAAATAGTTTTATATAAATTGTATCCCAGGTTACTGTGTCAGAGTGTACGGAGAGAGTTGGCCTGTTTCTGTTGGTATTTTGCCTCATTTGGAACTGGCTTATAGCTTCTCATCACTTCACTGGCATGGGTTGCAGACAGGCAGCCTCCTGTTAGCACTACACTTCATTAGAACCAGGTTTCAGTGGTACCACACACACATTCAAGCAGCGGAGCCAGTGCACCATCTCCTTACCACCAAAGGAGGCCTTACAGAAAGAATATGGTTGTGTCTGTGTCTGTCCCCCCATCAGTGCCTGCTAACGATGCATACCATAAGTGTGTTTTTAGCCATGTCACCGTCCCCCCCGTCATTCATTCATACTCTAAATCTTTCTGTCTTCATCTCCCTTTCTCCCGCTCTCTCTCCCCCTTTCGTGGTGTTTGTTTGGCTCCTGGGTTTTGTTTGTTTATTGTTTCCAGATGGCAGACGCAGACTTCATTTGTGTGGCTTTCAAGTTCCCAGAGAGCTTTTTACTGCCTTGGCTCAAGCGCTTATCCTGTTTCCTCTAGCCGGGCTTTATGATGGGCCCTTTATACCTAGCAACTGGAAACAACTGTCACTACCACTCTGCGTCGGGGAGAGCGGGAGAACGTGTGTCTTTTCCTTGTGCTCTCCATCTGAACATCTTCATTAGAGGCAGTGCAGTTGTTGATCCACAGATGAGGAGGATGTTTCTGTTCCCTGAGGGTGAACTTAACTAGCTTTATAGAATCAGAATACCCTTGATTTTTTTTTTCTGCTCCACCACAGTACTTCAGCTGCATCAACAGGACTCCCACAGAAAAATTCATATACACCGTGCGAGACTGACTCTTTGTTGACATGACAGTTTGACAGTCTGCTCACAGTGGTGATGAGACTTGGTAGTCTTTTTTCTTTTCCCAAGGTCTAGCAGGGTCTGGTCTGTGCATCATTAGGCACTGTGACGTCACTTATTTACAGGAACCCAGGAGGGCGACTCGGGGGGAGGACCAGTGCATGTCTTTACTCATCGGATGCGGTTTAAAGACGGAGCCATAATCAAAGCTCCCAGCTATATAAAACCCTCCCCTTCTCCTTAAGAGGGCCTTTTCTCCTGGCTGCCGCTGAATGAGTGATTACCCTGGCATTCCAAACTGCCTAATCCCATTTCTAGCAGTGATTTAACCCGGAGTAACAGTGGCCAAGGCGCTGCCTCCACTGGCTTACCCCATAAAACTACTCACTGAAGGGAAAAGTCGACATGTTTTGGCTGGAACCCTCATCCAACATTTCTGTGGTATGTTAACAAATAAGTCGGACTGGCAGACAGTTTTCCTCACGTAAAAGTCCTGATTTGGCTCATTCTAACAAGGCAGCTTCGTACACTGAAAGTCCCAGCACGGGTGCTCCGATGACGTCAGCTATAATCACAGGATAATGAAGTGCCTGTTAAGAATCTGACGGGGTCGAAGGTGGGCCTAAAGATAGAGGTAGTAATACCATATATATTGGGAACAGTGCCGCACTTGTCACACTAACCAGCTCCTGACCCTGCACGAGGGGAACCAAGCTGAAGTGTCACTTCGACTTTAATGTCCACGTTATCGGCAGCGTTTGTGTTTTTATCACTGCCGAGTGCCTGGCTGGCTGGCTAATCTCATCAGGGTTTGGGCTCTGGTGTTGGGGTGAGGCAGAGGACAGCCTGGCGTGACCCATATCTCCATGCCAGGAAGGCTAAAACACTCCGCCGCTACTGTACAGTTCCATCAGAATTTACTACGAGGCCCTTTGCCAGGGTGTTTACTAGTGAACTGTCTGGCACAACAAGATAATGCCTGTACTAATGCCCTCTAAGGACACAGCCACTCTCACTGAGGAAGGCTCTTTTTCATCAAGTCAGGCTCTCTCAAACTACATAATGCCATGGTATAGCAATAATACATGGCCAGTGGAGGTGGAGCGTAGACTAGTCTTGCAACATGACAGATTCTCAGTGTTGGGTGGTTCTCTACCGCCTGTATAATCGAATAACAACTGTTATAGCAATGATTATTATATAGCTGTGGAAAACAGTAGATACCAGGCTATCTGTCTCACTGAATAGTCCTGTGATCACTCAGCAGCTCCCTGTGTTTTGGCTGTTTATTAGTGTGCCCAGAAGGTCAGCATGGGATTTCACAAAGCAGAATCAATGTTCGTGCTTTTGTGTTGACACTAGTAAATGCACTCTTTCATTTTTAGTTCTATGAAAAGAAGAGGAACTGAAAATAAACTTTAATGTTAAACCCAAACTTTTTTTCTCAGCTTTGATTCTCCATTGTGAAATGCCACATGTAACATAGATTGTTGTTCTAGTGAACTGACACCTTTGCACTCACTCAGCAGCACCCATGGGAGGTCAGAAACCTGCTCAGCCCTCCCACATACCCTAATCTACCCAGTGCGCACACACACACACCCACATACACACACAGGAAACATGTCAGCAGTGGAGCGTTTGATGGTCTAATTAAAACCAGTGGATATTTTTGATTCATTTCAATCACTTGACGTCTGTGTGAGTGGACACAGGGGCATAATAAAGGAAGTTCCTTTTTTTGTGATGGATGGATAGTTTTCCTATTTTGCTGTCAAGTTGTAATTTCTAAATATTTAGTTTTCCATTTCATAACAAGGATTGTCATTGATATAAATGCCAGGAATGACTGCACCACCCTTTTGTGAGTACATCTTGCTCTGGAGATCACATTTACTGATGTTCCATCTGTCTCACTGGGCTCCAAGTAAAATACACTCACATTTATTCACAACAAAAGTCAGATCACTGCAGTCATGAAAACATTAAAAAAACACGTTTTTCAGCTGTTAGTGACTGACTCTTTGCAGTTCCCTATTATCAGGATAACAAAAAGGCCATGCTATGTTAGGTTTCAGATCCAGATGTGAATGTGCCATTGTACCTTCCTGAAGTCATTTTATATGCAAGTATATCCAAATTGTGGACTGTGCTGCGTTGTGGTCAAGAGAACGGTGTGTATTGGAGCCTTAGATCCTGTTTGAAAAGGCTTGGTGAGTCTTTAATTTGGAATAGCAATTAATGCAGCATTCTCAAACACCCATTTGGGAACACCATGTTCAGATCAAACAAACCTTTGAAAAGAGTTTAACTTCTCATCTAGGTGTAATTATCACCTAATAGCTGATATGGTGGCAAACAACTAATTATTATCTGTTTTGGCTTCTATCAGCACATAAAGTGAATGAAAGCGCCTCTGCACATGGCAGTAATGAATTTGTGTTTATGAAAATTGGCCCCAGATGCTAAATGGGGAGACCTAAATTGATTCTAGTTTGTTTATGACTATTCTCAAAATATTAGTCCAGCATTTGTTATTGCTGTACTTTATCCCCCAGATTCACCCGCTGTGTGTGTATGGCTGTGTTCGCACAAGGAAATGCAATTAGACACATGTGAAAGTGTAGGGAATGTGTCATTTGTGTCACTGTGTCATATAGAAATGTAGGCTATATTCTTCAAAAAAAAAAAAAAAAAAAAAAAAAAAATCCAGCAGCTATTTATCAAAAATGTCGTGTACCATTCTGAATGAAAGATTGGATCCTTGTTTTTGGAAATCTTAGTCAAACGGCTCAAATACAAAGCAGGTCTTTATACTAGCAGGCTCATGATTAGAGATGTGTCACCTGCTACCCTTGCTGGTTCATTTGTATAGCAAACAGCCTGATACCTAAGCTTATTAAATCAACGAGCAAAAAACATGTTGCTTCACTGTGTTATTAAAGACCAGAGTACAGACACGCATGCATAGACACACAAACACAAGCAGCATGGTAAGTTGGCTTATCTTTGATGTATCCCTATTGACAAAGAGACTCCCCCCTATCAAAGGATTATAAATAAACTCCAATGAAAAGACTGATGCACAAAAGGTGGCCTGTGTTCTTTCTGTTTGTATTTAATTTGTTTGGAATAAAGTCTGTTATGAATTAGTAGTTTGTGTTTCTGCTTTTGATCTAAACGTACCACATGATGCCTAGTCCTTGATGTGGAGTTTGTTAAACATGTAGACCTGGTTTAAGCTCAGGTTGTGGGAGCAGGTTTCGGTTTCCTATCTCAACAAAATATTCCAGTGCCTGCCTCTTCTTAATTTGACTGTGTTTGTGGCCTCTTGAGCCATATTCACCATGAAAAGTGGCCTGTGCACTGAATGAGAGGGCAGTATCGGCCGGAGCACAAGCGAATTGCCATGCCTTTTAGTCCCATCTTCAATGATGCGCTACTTCCTCAGGCTTTTGTCCCCTGTTTGGGGCCACAGCTGTCGGGCTAGGTGCTATCCACACTCCCCTCCCAAAAACCTGAGGCCACGCGCCGCTGCACCCCAAACACTAAATAGGAGCATTAGACACACCATGTTAAGGGCTGCTGGTGTTAGAGCTGTGGCTGTGGGTGCGTGTCTTGTCCCATGGCCAGGGACACGCACATTAAGTATGTACACACTGATGCAGGCACACAAACACACTCACAGATGCACACCACACTACACAAGTTGTCTTCTACTCTGTATCCTTCCACAGGCCAAATAAATTTAGATATATTCTTTTGTGTTAAAACCCTACCCATCATGTCCCATTGTCCCATCGTTGACTTCTGCTGTGTCTGGCGGCTCTGCCGTTTGATGTGTCATTACACTGCCCAAGAGTTGCCATGTCCTCGTCTTTTTGCTCCCGTTGACTCTTCCCTCTGTCTTTAGTTTCCCCCACCCAGCTACAGAACTGCACTGTGAAAATACCCACAAGGCCTATCTACCCATATGTAGTGTTGCAGATTTTGATTATGCACCAGCAGCATCACACCTCAGCAGGGTATATCCAAACATGAAAATTAATTCACAGCTAAATGCTGCTATATGCAGTCCGAGAGGGAGAGGAGGAGAAATCAAACACAGGTTTACACCAGTGAACAGACGAGCAGGGAGAAAGAGAGCCTAAAGGCAGGCAGAGCTGTGTTCATTAATGTGCAAAGCAAATGGAACAGTTAAAAAAAAAAAAAAAAAAAGGCCCCGACCATTTCAATAGAGGGAAGAGCCCTTTGATTGCTGGGAATTTCAATGGGCATAAGAAATTGACCTAAATAAAATAGATGTAAAATATTCCTCGAGCTGATTAAAAATCAAGTTAATGAAGAAGAAGAATAAAATCAGCGTAATGAGCTGAAATTATAAACAGGGCAGCACTCTCACAGGAGAGATACATTGATCAGTCTGAAATAAGAAAGTTTGGCCAAACTGCTTCCTACATTTCACAGGAAAACTTGTATCCTTAAAGCTGGGGGTTGTTGCCCACCAACTTACCTCACCATTTTGAGGGTATCAAGTTCACTTTACTTTGACCCTGATTTCTCCCTCTAAGCTTTTACTGAGCTAAGAGATGACTTGTTAGACTCATCTCTGTGTACTGTGACTGAAGGTGGTCTAGTAGCGACTTTTCGGCTGCAGCTAGCGTCCTTCTAGTCTATCTGTAATGAACTTTAGCATGAAAGTACTTGGGCATGACTTTGTCTCAGAGCAATGCAAATGGAATTGCCCCCCGATGGTTTGGAATGCACCCAGCTGGCCTTTAAAAGGTGATAATTGGAAAATACAGGATGCAGCCGGAGTCGAAGGAGGGACCTCGTGTTCCACTGAGTTAGCCATTGCATGGATGGAGGGAAGAGATGAGGAGAGATGTAGGAGGGTGAGATGGAGAGAAAACATTAAATTTGTCAATACTTTATTTAAAAGTATATATTTTGTTCAAGTGTATTTAATTGTGGTGTGCACAGTAGGGCAAGCAAAACCAAAACATGCCTCTGTTTAGTGTTGAAAGAAATACCGGGCCACTAGTCTTCTTTCCCTGGAGGCCTGCAATGATTTACACCTTATTACTGCCTTAACCTGAAGGTGGGTCAGTGATGAAACATGTCACTTTTGAAGACCAAAAGCTGTCAGCCATGTATATTTAGGATTTTATTCCGTACTGATTATGGTTGTACCAAATAACCTCAAAAAAACCTCAAAGGTAACATACAAAGTGGCAAAAATGTAGTTTTTGAAGTGTTAAATGCTTTAATGTTTGAAATATGTCCACCTTTAAAAACCTAAACATGCCAAACCCAACTGCAGTAATAGTATTGCAAGTTTAAGTGCAGAACATACGTTGGTCACCGACAAACCAGTGTTATACTACAGTATGTATGTGGCATACACACTGTAGGCTAGTCTGATTTATAAAACCTGACACAGCATTCCTGCTTCTGGGGAAGGAAGTGGAGTGGGAAGGTCAGGAGGCCTATACAGGAGTTCTTCCCTTTACAAGGCTAAATTCAAAGCATTTCTCCTCTCCTCTCCTTGTGTTAGCCTAACCTAGCGTAAGCCGGTGCATCCGGTCTCCATTACTGTGTTCTCTTCAGAGAGAACGTGACAGTGATAAGGCTCTTTTGAAGTCCAGCTTTACTACTGGCACTCTAGAGAGAGACAAAGCCGGGGGCAAGAGCTGCTGAAGTGGAGGGGAATCTTGAATACTCTCTTAACTTTTCTAAGCTTCAAACTGGATTTACTAAAATCACATCACCGCTCAAACAGCTCTGCATCTTTACCATACAATTTACCATATATCTCTTCCACAAGATAATATCTATCCCATTCTTGAACATAAAAAATAGACATACCAGCTCTTCTAATATCAGTCGATCATGCTATTGTGCCATTGTTACCCTATAATGCAGTATCTTTTCCATTCTTGAATATCAAAGGCAATAGGTGCACAAGTAACTTTTTTTATGAATAGGTCGTCCAACTGTGTTGACTTATCAAAAGAGAAATTTCAGAACACTACAAAAGCACATAGGCTATTAGGCTTCTTTCCAGTCAAAACAGTCTGCAGCATCTCAACCTTCATGCCCTGTGTCAATCAGCAGGCATTTCCAGCAACAATATGCCAACACCCACTCTGCACTTTGTTCAGGAAGCCCTTTGGTAACTCCAAATGGAATCTTCCTAATGACTTCCTGTACCTGAGGCCTGCCTTTGCTATCGGGGCTCCAGCAATGGCCCAATTTTACTGTACCCCTGACCTTTGACCTTGATGGACCATTGTTGTTGGTACTTACGAATCACCATTGAACAAGCCTGCAAGATTTTGAGTTTCTACATAGTGGCGAAGTACACAAGACAGGCCAGGGTTCCTCTTAAAATAGTGTAAATCGCAATTGTTAGATACAAGTCATGTCTCTGTCAAGTCTTTTATGTGTGCGTCTTGACATATTGAATAAAGAATGCTTGTTTTAAACGGCAAATGGCAAATAAAATTTGAAAATTCAGCTTAAGTTATTAAACACTTGCTTTAGGCGAATATTATTTTTATTCATTAAAAACAAATGTGAATGCATTTGCTGAATGAAATTCTGATGAAATCGTATTTGTTCCTTGACTTCTGGCATGGCGGACAGTTGTAGGTAGGCTGCATGTGGACAGAAACAAAAACAGTCCTTTGTCTGATATATGCAGAGAGTGTAGTGGTGAAGCCTGGTAGTTTGGAAAGACCTGAAGCAGTGCTACGTGGAAGAAAGAAGAGTGTTGTCATGCAGCGGCACTGGTTGGTAACTCAATCAAAATTGCAATGCAAAGTTGCTCAATATCAAGCACCTTATGATAGATTGTGTCCATCGTGGATACTGAATGATGACATAGGGCTTTAGACTATGTTTCATTCGCTTAAACAGATGGTATGGAAACCTACTGTAGATTCACTTTAATTGATTTTTTATGTCATTTAAATTATTTGCCTGTAGTTAATTTGAATTTGGATAATATGCAGCTATTGACATGATTTTCAACACTATTGGGACAAGGTGGAAAAAACTGTATGTTATATGTACAGCAGTTACAGTATCTGTAATAGCCTTGTTCCCAATTAGAGAACAGTCCTTTCTCCTCTGCTTTACATTGTAACCACCTAATTGGCTGTTGCAACTTATTTTCTAGCCACAGTATTTTGAGTAAGCCTACTGGTAATACATGATTTCAGTCTAATCCTGAAATATTTTCGTTCCAAACAAGTAGAAAACATAACATTGAGTTTCCATGATCCTCCCTGCAGGGGAAGGAAGGGGCACTGGTTGCTGCCCACCCTGTACCACACCCATAATGTAGAAATAGGCCAAGGTAGGGTCCTGCTCTTTCCCTCTCACTTTCCACATTGTAGTTACATGTTTATGTTTCTGCTTGTTTTATCTACTGTTGATTCCACCCTCATAAGTTATGTTACAGTATTGCCAACACAATCGCTTCACCCTTTAGACCTGTGTTTCTCAAACCGTATTTTTTTTTCTTTTTTCTAGGACTAGCAGACCAAGTCTCAGAAACATTGTCTGTGGTAATCAAGGATTCTTGCAACTTTGGTTACCACATAAATTAAAATTAATATTCTCTGCATTAAAATGACTGAAGAAAAATTTCTTATACTATATGTGAGTTAAGCTATCCCATGATTACTCAGTAATACAGTGAGAGGACTGCCACTAAAGCAAGTGAACATCAGGGTTGGACTCACCTGTTGTGTCTGAGTCTAGTTTGTTTAGCTGTTTGTAATCTCCTGATTTGAGACTGTACAGTGTAGTTAACAGCTTGGCTGGTCATTTGGATTTGTCTTCCAGCAGAAGGTCAGGCTCTTTAACTCTAAACTTGTCTCCTTTCAGTCACAACATTTCACTCCTCCTCTTGAACACGTCCAAGCCCTTCAGGATGTTGTGGAAGCTCTTTCACACCGTGAAGTCTCAGGGCAATTCAGCTGAAATTTGCATCCACTTGGCGTTTTGGCATTATACTAAGCTCATCTGCTTGAAACAGGAGAACAGGTGTCACAGTTAGTCTTGTTCAAAAGTCATTTGAAGTTATTAACCCTAGGCCTACATTTGGTCCAGCAGGATGTCTTATCCATCTTACAATTGGACTTTATATCACTTGATTGTCATCTAATTAAAAAAGAAAATGCTTGTGACTCAGCTTGCCACAGATTGATTTTCTGTTTTGCCCATCACTGCATAATGTATTGCAGTATCCATTTAAATGATTAAACAACTTGCCTTTAAGTTTAAGTCTATAGAATAGTGAGAAACCATGGAGTGAGGCTCGTGTTTGCTCTTGCACTTTCATGGGGCTTGCTGACTCATCGGTGGCTGTGTTGCGGTGAAATCCAGCACTAGTATTCCCTCCATGTGGTGCGCAGCACCACAGCACACAGAGCTGTGACAATCCCAGCTTCCTTTTTGCATCACAGCTTTGCTGAAGGAAATGTGTTGTTGATTTAATGATGTTGCAGTTGGTACGGTTTGTTGTTGTGGAGAGATTTTGCTGTCTTAAAAAAAATAATAATTCTAACTGTATAAAACTGATTTCAAACATTTTTGATTTAAAAAAAAAAAATTCTTAAATATCGGATGATTAAATCTGGATATGAGTGACTGTTGATAAATGTGGAAGGCAAAGAGGAAAAGGATAGTAGGAAAGAGGAAAGGAAGAAATAGGATGGGATGTTTGAGATGATTTTTTTATCCCCTCGAAGCTTTTTTTTAAACAGCTGTACAATGTCAGTGGTAATTACAATAATTTGATAATATTTGGACAGCAGACAAACCATAAATACCCTAATTTTAAATGCAGCACAGCTGATTTTTTTTCTTGATTATTTTCATTATGGATGTAGTGGTTATGATGGTTAAGAGTTAATAGAGAATGGATAGGCCTACATCAGTAATGAGAGATCTTATGGAGAGAATGTGTGTGTGTGTGTGTGTGTGTGTGTGTATGTGCAGTGGGGGTGAGGGGTTGTGGGCTGTTTTGGGGTGGGGGGTTTGGCAGGCTGATTTTCAGGAAACTTCCTGGTGTGTCAGGATCAATCGGGCCTAAGCCAGTCTTAATTAAAGGCTTGGGGTTGGGCAGAAGTCGAGGGCAAAAGGCATCCCCGTTGGTTAAAAGAATGAAGTGTCTGTCATTGCAGCGCTGGGGAGCATCAGCTTTATTACAAAAAATTCCTCACAAAAATCTTGTTGTTCAACAGAGGTACCAGCCTGCAAATGATGGTGCAAAAAAAAAAAAAAAAAAAAATGAGCTCACTCTATTGTCATATAACACAATAAACTGACCATTTTTAATTGATATTTTGACATCTGTTTGAGCATTTTAATCACATAATTTAAGAAGCCAGGGTTAGGGATTTGCCTCCAGTGATATTTGTTGTTCCCTTATGTGTTTTGTTGACTGAACTTGTGTGTTAGTGCACAACAGAATCATAATGAAAGAGCATTGCTCACTCACATCCACTTTTAGAAAATCTCCTTTCAGCTCACCACTCAAGCGTACACGAGGCAGACTGAGTCAGTGAAAGCAAGAATTCATACTGTATGTGATTACGCCATACTTTGAATCCCTCTCTTATTTTTCTCTCTGTTCCTTTAAAAAGTTATATATTACAAAAGTGTTTCAGGCTTTAGCTGTAAGTAATTCTACTGTAAATCGGCCATCTACAATCTTGCCTGTTCAACCACAGTGGCTTCACAAATTTCCATGTAACACAGTTGCAGTTATCATATTTTACCACTTGGGGGCACAGACAACTTACGAGGAAGAGAAGATGAGCTTTGAGCTGGGGTGTGAATGGTGAGGAAAGGGAGGGGGGGTCCATTAATTAAATGGAATATGATCCAAAAGACTCTGTACTCAGTCATGACACATCATGTCCCACAAGAGAGGAAATAAGACAAATGTCACAGATGTCCCTTTTTTTCTCTGTCCTGTTTTTCTCCGGTTGTAGTTTCCCTCCAAATCCGAACCTCAGACAGACAGCGCCTTAGTATGTTTTGGTCTCCTGAGTGGATCTTTCCAGTCCACCCATCTGTCAGATTTCTCTGAGGTCCGAGGAGGGGTGTGTGGGTGTGTTTATGTCTGGGCCTGGAGGGGGGGCAAAAGACCAGCCACAGTACATATCGCTGCCCAGGCCTAATATCCTCATATCAGTCTGATCTACTGCCCCAGTCATATCCATCTCCAGGCCTGAGCCAGGCCCATCCCACCCCAGATTGGCCTGTCTAGTGAGTTTATCAGAGTAAATTGCTATTTCGACCATTGCATTAGTTAGCCTGTGTAACCAGAACATTCATCTTCCCTCTTCCTTTCTCTCTTTCTCCACTTTTACCCTTTGACACATCACCCACTTCTCCTCATCCCGCTTTTTTCCCTCCCCATAGGACTTTTGACACCTGTGGAGTCAGAAGGCCTTCCATGAATTTTTATTACATCTTGTTTAGACGTTTTACCTCGGCAGTGCCATGCCAGTCAGCTCTGAGGTGTGTCAGCAGTTGTTTTACCTTAGATAATTAACTTAATGAAAGTCGGTTTGACATCCAGCAGTGTTATCTATTATGTAAATGTGGCGCGGTATCATTTGTGAGTGGTGAGAAGTGTTCTCACCTGTAGACATGGCAGACCTAGTGCTGATAATGCATTCATGTCAGTGAGGGGTTATGTAACTGCACCGAGAGCGAACTGCTGAGATGGAAAGTGCAGCCACCTTGCCAGTCTTAATGCATTCAGGCTCCACGGTGTCAGATGGCCTGGGTGATCCACAGGGCTCAAGACAGCAATGCTGTTTTTCAGTCGGGATGCGTGTGTGTCTATGTGCACGCACGCATCTATGTGTGCTGCAGTGTTTGTTAGATTAGGCTTGGATATGTGTGCCCATATGGTTTAGTGGTGACACGTTTGAATCCTGCTGGCCTTCTGCCAGAGGAGTGTAACAGACATAGTAGTGTGTATATTTGTGTGTGTGTCTGTTTTTCTGTCTGTTGCCAGTTTTACATTGAGTCTCTCCCAATGTTGTGTGTCTTATGGAGGTGAAGTTTATTTCTCAGTAGGCCTATGTTGATCATGTGCCTACGTATTCTGTACGAGTGTGTGTGTGAAGCAGGCGGAGGAGGGGTGTGGATTAGCTAGCCCTCAGGAGAGTGTCAAGGGAAGACAGTCCCAATGCATGCTGGTCTCTCTGCCTGCCCATTGGTTGAGAGGCTGCTTAAAAGCAAACACCAATCAATCCTCCCTGCCTCCCTGTCTCCCTCTTACTTGCTCTCTCCCCCTGCTGCAGTTACAACAGGCCCAACAACAAGAGTTGGAAAAAGCCCCCCCCACCCCTCCTTTTCTCCACTCCACTGTAATCCTGACTCTGAAAACCGCCCCTCAGAGAACAAGTGTCAGACTCAGAATGGAGCGTGGAGTTAACTCCCCTTTTTCCCCTCTGGTTAGCATGTTAGAGAGTGCTAATGTTGATGGAAGTGACAATTAACAATGCAGTGATCACAGTGATGTGCTTGTACTGCTGCCTCACAGCCTTGCTAAAGAGATAAGTGACTGATCTCAATGGGACTGGGACTGGGCAGATGACAGATAAGCACATAAAGGGACACTGACTTTGGAGAACATAGCCTAAGCTTGCCTACCAGATATTCTGCAAGCTCTCTGTGCTTAGTATTTGGCTTTCTGTGCTTAGTGTTTGAGTATCAATAGCCTATTTTTAGTTCTCGTTAAAGCTTTGAACTTGCATCAAGGCCTCTCCTTTCTTATGTAGGGTTATAAATACAAACCCTGTTTCTTTATATTAAATGTTTATCTTTGATTACACAATTTGGAACTGTAAACCAAAGACCGAGACAGTTCCCATGTGAAGTAAATCAGTGAATACTGTGGAGAATAGGGACACACTGCAGTATATATGTGCCTCAGATTGGCATGATCTCACACACATGCATGCAAACACACACATACTACTGCATGCTGCTTCCGTTGCTGCTTCTGTTCTCTTGTGCCAGGCACCCGTGGCTGACTCTGAAAAACAGGGGAAATGTTTTAGAGACACAACCTGAGATATTGACCACCTTGCGGCCCCCGCTGTCAGGTTGTGAAACGGCCCAAAGATATTTGCATGAAATAAATGAGAATCTCTCTCACGTCCAGCCCTGCCACGGCCAAAGGTTTACTGTCCCAGATGCAAGCTCCATCTGGCCCTGCTCTCCTCTTCTCTAGTCTTTCACTGTTCAGATACACCATCATTAGTGAGTGCCTGACTGTGGACGATATTTGCTAGAAGGCTCAGCATATGCCTACTTATAGTCTTCGTTATCATTATAAACACAACGTTCCATGGACTATATTGAAGGTAAACACATTCAAAACATTAATATGCCACCTAATGTTTTTTGTCACACTTTCTTTTTGCACAACTTGTGCCTTCATAATGATGAGTGTAGCAGGCCGTAGTGTCAAGTCCATTAGGATGTACTGTGTGCCGGTATACTGTATTTAACATGGGCCTTATTAGACTGCGGTGTCACAGCAACACCCAAGGGAGTCACACCTCTTTGTTTGTCCTGCTTGGGATTTTGGGAATACAGGGCTGAAAGGGTCAAGCGGCCCTCTCTCCTGACCAAACATGGACATGATGACAGCCGTTGGGACAACAAACCCCCACGAGAACGGTGCTGTCCCGCCAACCTCTCCACTACCAGCACGACCCCCTCACCCCTCACCCCTCAGCCGAGGACTGTGATCCCGCGTAGCCGGCATAATGAAGCCATATAAGCCTGTTATTGGCTGCTTTACGGCTTGTTTTATGAAGGTGAGCCGACAAGCAGCTCCCATAATGGTTCCTGTCACTTTAACGGACAGCATTACCAAGAGAAAAGGAGCCTTAGGGAGGGAGGGCAGGGCAGGCTGGAGAATGGGCCAGGGCCTTTATGTTAGCCCTGCCAGGGCTTTGATGGGTAGAGGTCTGGCTGCAGGCTATCACTGTTACATTTTATGTCTGCCACCTTTTGTCACAGGGACATTATTGACGTTTGACCTGTGTTCTTATTTCCACCTCCTCCTCACTAATCAATTACCACATCGATCCATTAATCAGACAGGGTGATAGCCAGTGAAAGGGCCCGTGGGTATGTGTGAAGAATTGTGGGATCGGCCTCAGGCTAACGTGGAGGAGGGCCTTCACCTGTGGAGTGCACTGTTCTGCAACCTGAGCATTGGCCTAACAGAGAGCTGTGGCCCGTCCTTTACAAGCATCTCCAGTTTCTTTATTCCTGAGAGAAGTTGTCCTCTATCCAAGGGCTTTAGATGTCTTACTTGATCATCAACTGAGAGATTCAAAGTGGTGCGATTAATCGTTAACATAGTAACGCACATTTTTTTTTGCATCATAACCATTTCTTGTGAATTAGATTATAGTGAAGTCAAACTCTTTTTCATTTTGCTGAGGACCCCTGTGGAATCATCCCAAGGACCTCTGTGGGTGCCTGTGCCCCACTTTGAAAACCACTGCTCGATCCTGTAATGCACAGAATACCTGTGCATTGCAAAATCTTTATTGCCTAAATGCATGCAACTTCTGTTTTTAGACACTCATATACATATGTAATGATATGCACAGCACATCATTATTGATTTAGAATTAATAGTGGAGCATAAGTGCATGTATTTGTGTGAATTAATATTTGTTGATATAGTCTAAATTCAGCAGATTTCACGAAGAGACCCTCTTTTAATGCAAGCTCTCATCCTGGGTGCATGGAATGTCATGATTGCACTGTAAATGAAGCCTGGCCATCCATTTAACATGAGCCACACACACCCGCACACCCACACACACACACACACACACACACACACACACACACACACACACACACACACACACACGCACACACACAGCATCTATTTATTTTGCAAGACACTTTTTTTAACTATGGGAAATGAAAAGAATCTGTTATTCCCAGCCTAGAAGCCAACAGAATGATAATTGGCAGGAAGCATCATTGTTATTTAGACTGGCTTCTGAAATATTGGCCCAACATCCTCAAATATCAGCAGCCATTACATTGTGAAGCTAAAAACAGGGATGCTTTTAGATTGAGAGTGAAAGTGCTTTTGTTCTTCTCACTGTTTCCATGGAGGTTAGGCAGTGGCGTAATTGTGTTAAGGGGGCAGAGAGAAACAGATCAGACACAGAAACAGCCAACAGATCAAAACGGAAACTGCGGGAGCGGAACCCACCATGCTTTGATTAGGTTTGATTTGGTTTTGGTTTGGCGTGTGTGGACTGAAGCCATCACCCCGGTCCTTCTCTGCCCTTGCCAAGTTGTTTGCCAGAACAGGGAAAGATTTGGAAAAGAAAGTTAGAGACAGACAAAAAGAGAGAGAAGCTGTGGGCTGATTATAGTCCACCCCCCTCAGGTTGATCAGGGTCCAGCCGACAGTCAGTCAGCCCTTGTGGGTTTAGTGAATTGAGAAGACACTTCTTGTGTGGATTTTTCAATTCTTCAGCATGTCATTTGGCCAGGAGTGCTATTGTCCCCTGTCCCTTTTCTCCCTGCTCCTTCTGCCGAGACGAGTTGTGTCATCCCCTCGTGATCAGCACTTTTGTTGCCTTTGTTTTTGGCCCTACCTCAGAAGTCCATCTTGTCTTTTATGTCTTTGCCTTTCATGCATAAGGGAACAGTTGTGGCCTGTTGTGGGGCTGTTCCACTGCATTTCCACCAGTGGGGTTTCCTTTCATTCTCTTCAAAGTACTACAATGGGGCTCTGAAGGCCTGAATGGCCAATGCAGAGTGCACAATCTTAGGGAGCCCGCTCATTTTGTTTTGCTGGAGTCAATAAAAATGCTAAGTTAAAAGCTAACCTCCTTATGCCCTCCTCAGATGGAGATACTTGTACGACCTCTTTAAACTCTGCTCTGAATCATTTTTAATGATAAATTCATTGATTGTTTAATTGCTAAATCTAAAATATAATCTTCAAACAGTCATGTAAAATGCCAACAAATTAATTCACAAATTTAATTTAGCTTATAAATACAGCATGATCCACAGAATGACTAATTCAGAGCATGATGCTGTCTTCTATCAAGTTTTGTAGTCATAGGCGGAGAAAGACAGATAGTGGGAGAACTGCTAGTCAGGAAAGCGAACTCTCCTTCAAATGATACCTCTTATGTCCTTCCCATTCTGCCTTTTCCCATGACTGAGACCCAGATAAAGACATCTCCCATCTTCCAAGGAGGAGCGGGATTTGACTAGTTCTGTGTGGAGGGATGAGGAGAAAAAGAAATGGCAGCAGTCGTCTCTGGGCATTAAGGCAGAGGCCTTGTATAAAGGCATTGTGTGCAGATTTGTGAGCCGGGAGAAAGCAGGGGACTTTGAGAGGGATTACAGGTAGGCAGACATTGGCTGCTGAAGATAACCGCCATGACTTCATCCTCATTGTGCAGATTAAGGCATAAAACCCAACCTAATGAGACTGGAGAGGGGGAGAAGACATGGATGGGAGGAGGAGAAAGGGGTATTGTTGATGGTGAGGGATGTGGTGACCAGAATGAGCTCTGCGAAAAGGGGAAGAAGATGTAGGAAAATGGTGAGTGGTTGATAAAATCTGATGAAGTGGGATGAAAAAAATGGATTCTCCAATTCAGCATCTGCGGAATGCTAAATTAAATGACTAAACAATAATTCATGAGATCTCAGATTTATCTATTATACATGTGTTGATGTATATGTAATGTGTGACCACCGCGCTTGCCCCAGCTGCTCAGAGAAATTTAGGAGCAGCAGTGACTCGTTCACTGGTTCCTTCTATTGTCTGTGTTTGGAAAACTCATTATTGCTAAGAGGTGTTATCATCATCAGTCATCATCATCAAGGTGTTATCAACACCAGTGTGCTATTGTCTTTCCCGTTCCTACTGGTAAAAGAGAGGCCAACCCTCAGCGAGGTCAGCAGCCACCAGCTGATCTAATCCTGAGGGGAACGGATTGCTCAGCCCGAGCTCCAGCTTGCTTGAGGGCAAGTGAAAAAAGCACAAGGCAAAAAAAGAGAGAAATTAAGGAAAAAAGTGTTTGATTCCATCCACTGTCTGCCCTGGGTGCCTCTGGTTAATTTTTCAGCATTTCTTGGCTATCCAATTGTGTCTTTACACCTGAGGCGGTGTAAAAAAAAAAAAAAAAAAAAACATACCTAGACCAGTGTGGATTGTTTTAGCCTTCTTTTTCACTCTAAAAGAGAAGTGTGAGACAGGAAGGTGGGCATGGAACCAGATAAATATTGATGACTTTTTGACCATTTTATTTCACACCCTCCAACAGCTTTCTGGGGACGGAGTGTCTGTTTATGCATCGCAACATTGATTTCCTCCCTCCCCTTTATTCATCTTTATTTATTTTCGCCAAATTTAATCTGGAACCTTAAACACCACAGACCTCGGAATGTAGTTTGCATATTAAAAAGCTGCTGATTATCGTGGGGGAGAAACACAGATCTTTAATTTTGTGCATTTTAGACACAGCTTCTGCCTGCACCACCATGCTGGAGATAATTGTAGAAATCTACATATTGAGAGGGAGGCTGTTGTCAGGGTCTGTTTTGGAGTGGGGCTCTGTTATCTACTCTAATTCATGTGGTAGGATGAATGTTACCACCTGAATTAGGCTATTATGCTGCCAGGTGGAGGCCAATATAGTTACATGAAATAGTGATCATCACCTGGTGATAATGAACCAATTACCACAAGCTATTCATAACACAATATTGGCTGCCAGACCACGATCAACAGTGCAAAGATTGTATGTTCAATTGAATATTAATTAAGAGCTGACATCCCAAGCTTTTCTATTGTTAAGAGCAACCGCAGTACGCTGCAGCTTAAGAGACCAATACTTTGACACACAAGTGATGTGCTGTTATCTGGAGAAATATAGGTGTGACAGGCTGGATGACATGACAAAGGGCGCTTTGCTTTCAGAGATAAGGAGGTTAAACCTGGGGAAAACAGGAGCAGAATATGCCACAGGTGTACAGCAGTGACATGGCTGTCTGAGAGAGTGGTGAAGATAAGATGTGTAGTTCAAGGATGTGCGGTTCAAGGTGGATTTATTGTAGTTACAGACTACAGAGGCGCAGACAGTCGGTGTCAGATCATCAGAGACTATTCTGCTGGATTGAAGATCAGTTGATAGTTCTGTGCCAGTGAACTGCTTTGTCCAAGACAATGGAGCTCTCTTGTGCTGGAGGAAGACAGACGCAAATCTGTATGTAAAATGCTGCTCGGCTGGCGTTGAGAGGTGCCATACAGAAGAAAATAAGTTTGAAAGTTTTTATGTGCGGTGTTATTGGGTCAATGACAAAAATTACTTATCAGACAGCAGCTTTTGTTAGTCAGTTTGAGATAGCATACTGTGCAGTTGGAACTGGAAAACTACTGAATGAAAACTCAGGAAGGCTCTCGGCTCACCAACCCCTCAACACGTTCCACCCTCCTGTCCTCCCCTTGTCCTCCTCCCCCCTTTCAGTGCCACTAGGCCCGCCGCTGCCTCTCTGCTAATGAGATCCAGTCCCATCCAGCACCATATAAACCCACTAACACGCACTTACCTCTGATCTCAGACCAGTAAAGTTAGTCACTGTGGCCAGGTCCTACCACTTTACAACCACTAATGCAGCCACACAGCCCTGTGTTATCATAACCTTTCATGTAAAAAAAAAAAAAAAAAAAAAAAAAGAGAGAGAGAGAGAGAGTAGAGGAAAAGAATTTGGTAACGTAGGTGCGTACAGTGCTTTGGGGATTGTTAAATGCATAAAATATATATCATGATTTAATGGCAGGAAAATGTCCACCAGATGTGGAATGGTGTAAATAAAGGAATCCAGATTGCATGCAGTATATGGCAGTGATGCCGTGTGTATTTGATGACGGATCCTAGATTGCCATTGGTTACAGGACTACGCTAACGTACCCATAATGTTTATGGCTGCCTACCTTTACAAGCAGTTCCTCTGGGTTTTTATGGGAATATTGCATTGTTTAATATTAGCCACCAGTTCTGCCATTTTGCCTATTAAGTTCCTTGGGTTTCTTGGCTGAAAACAACCCCAGATGAGAATTACGTCAATTACATCAAATATTATCTAATAAATTATTTCAAGATAAGATCACTTTTTTATTGTGTTGAACAGACTCACACGCTACCTATAAGCTTTGTTAAATGCTTGCCTATTGTGCCAGCAGATTATGTGATTAAATGAGGTGTTAAATTAAAGCAAATGGTTCGGCTAATGTCTGTGGGATCTTTTACCTCAAAGTTCCAATAAATATGGAATATCACCATTTTAATTGCTTGGTAATTGTTGCATATTATTTCCCTCATAGTAAACCTCTCCTTTTCCACCCTGGCTTTGCATTACTATCAGCTGAAGCCAGGAAAAACTACGTATCTCACAGGTTGGGTAGCTTTTAGCAGTATGGGAAAATAGGAATAATGCTGTATACTGCTTTGATGACAATAGGGATCCAAAACAGAAACTTGCTGATTTCAACTCTTTTAATTTCCTTTGTATTTTGATAAGTACTTGTATAGTACCTGTCCAAGAGGTAAATAGCTGTGATAACTTGGCTATGTGGTTATAAATAAGAAATAAGTGAGAAAATTGCTGTCAGAAGTGAAGAGAATTGGCACTACCTAATGAACGTAGTGAAAAAGCAAATTCTGACATGCACTGTGAGCAAGAATGTATTACACTACAACCACCACAGCCCATTAATACTTTTTAGCGAGGCCACTGAACACTAAGACAAGTGTTTCTTTCTGGGAAGATGATGTCATGTTTATTCTTAACCTTCAACAGTTGTCTTCCACTTTATTACCCAACCTGAACTCTCATGACACTCTTTTTCCCAACAGCATGTTTGCTTTGTTTGCAAATGATGGTGCAAAAGACGTGACCAGCCTTAAGAGGCACGGGTTTGGCTTCACAGTCCCGCAGCTTCCACATGATTCATATTCCTATTTCATGAAAAAGACAAAAAAAATGTTTTTTATGATCTCTTCCGTCTAATACATGACCTCAGTGGGTTCTGTTGAGGTCATTGGCAGCAGTTTTCAAAGAGCCAGCTGTAGCACCACAATGGAGTGCATACACTAGTCTTCAATAAAAACACCTACATGTCCCTGAAATGTATGGGGCTTAGTGAGCCAAGTTGCTGCATCCTGTTAATGATACTGCACAGCTGTTCCATACAGTACTATTGATCAAGCCCCTGCTACTTTGCTGGCTCAGTGCCCAAAGTCTTACATAGGAAAATGCAGGGCACACAGCCTGGTGTATGAAACAACAGCCTTTTAGGGGTTGTAAAGAAAAAAAAAAAGTTATTTACTGTAAGCAGCCAGTGATGGTAAATGTGTTGTATTAAACCTAATCTTTTCCAGAAATACGACTAATTCACTGAAGCTCAAGCCAAAACAAAAACACCTTTACCCTGTGTGGTTAGCTACGTGCCAGGATGACAAAACAAAAGACAAAGCCAAGCTGACCTCCTTTCTCCCCCTCTACCCACTTTAGTCACAAGTTTACTGTAAAGTGAGACTCCCGCTGAGCTAAAAGAGAGCAGGAAGAGGTAGAAAGGTGCAATGAAAGGAGAGAACTGCTGATATTGGTTTCTGTTACCGACCTCTGACTTTCGTGTCAGCTGATTTTGGTCTTGTCCCACTACATCTCTGATGACTGCAGGCAACTTCAAGGGACCTTCATTCCCTCTTTTCCTTTTCATTTTTTCTCCTTTTTTTTAATGAAATCTATTCTTAAATTACAGCCACCATCTCCTTGTACCCCACTTACATTATAATTTATTTGCCTTTCAAGTAGGCACTCAGAATAGCTTTTTAACATTCCCCCCTAAGCAGTATACACTGAATAGACTGACTTCATTTGGGTCTCAACAGCCCCCTCTTGCCCCCTACCACTCAATGCCCCTGCCTCCCTCCTCCAACCCACTATTTTCCTTTCTAATTTTGCTGTTTGCTTTTTTTTGTCTGCCCCATCAATATGGGCCCTGTAGCTTTTTGTCCCTGAAGTGACGGCAAGATCCTCCCCTTTTCACTGGTCCCCAATCCACATGGCGGAGAGCCTTTTGCATATTCCTCCCTCCAACCTTTTGTGAAATATTGTTACTGTCCCCAATCCAAACACTGGAGTATTTAGGTGCCCAGCAGAGGCTCTGTGTACCTGGAAGTACTAAAGTGCTGGAGGCCACAGCCACCTGAATTGGTTTTAATTGCTTGCTGCAGCCACATCATCTCGGTCCAGATTAGGTCTGATTGAGACTGGAGGGCATTTGGAAGCGTAGTTGACAGGATTAAGTGGCTATTGAAGTGACTTTAGCTACTTTAGAGAACAAAAGACAAGAAAAGAGAATAATTCAGCCCCCTCTTTTAACAAGAAGAATCATATCCCCCCCTCCCTTTCTTTCTCTTGTCCTCCTCAGGCAAAGAGGAGCACAATCTACAAATAAGATCCCTCCAAGGGCTGCTGAAGCCCAGCGAGACTCGGTGGCAGGAGAAGCTGTTTCTCACTGTAATTAGATATATCCGATCCTAATCATTTAGGCTATTCATTAGAGCTAATTGTTTCTGCAGCCAGATCGACAGAACAAATAATTAAGACGTGTGCCATGATTGTGATTATTGGTGTGTGACTGTGCATGTGCGCTCCTGCGTGTGTGTGTGTGTGTGTGTGTGTGTGTGTATTTGTGTTTGTGTGTGCATGCGTGTGTGTGTGTGTGTCCCCATTTGCTGGTATGTGCTTATGTAATTGTTGATGTTTGTGCCTCAGTGCGAACACTTGACACAGTCGGGTGTGCACACAGGGATGGGAGATTTGATGTTCTCACATCATGACCAGTTTTCATGATTTGCCTTCACTGGGAAACTATAGACATCATGACATACAGACATCATTATATACAGTAGCCCACATGTAGTACGCATAGTAACACTTAATTTCCATTCATACTACTGGCAATAACCATTTACATTCACTGCTTTTACCAGAAACATTGTAGACAAGGTGTGATGGAGTGAAGAACATTGTGTTTTGTTTTCTTACTGGAAACATTAGAATGTATAAGTCACCTTTATGACCTGTGTGTGTATGTGGTGTTGGGAGACAAAAACAACATTGGAAAGAAATGGATTTTTTTTTAACAGGCTCTGGATTATTTACACAATATAATCACATGTGTGTTATTAAGATGATATCAGTGTTTCATTTTTTTTTTTTTTTTTTTTTTTTTTAATATCACGGTTATCATCAATAGCGGTATATCACAACCCCTCTACTTTGGACCATACATAATACTTATACGATCACACAAATAGTTCTGGTCAAAATAGTAAAGTTAAACAAATTTTCTCAAACTTTAATTTTTCCATGCATTATTGCTCCAACTATCACCGACAGCCCCACTCTTCCACTTTCTGCCCTGCTTAGATTTTCAACTGAATATGCTAAACTGTGAAAGAAACATTAACATATGAGTGCCTCAGTGTTTGGATGAGTTTGTTCCCAACAAAGGGTGTCAACGCACAGGTCAGCATCTCTCGTCCACTTCAATGGCCAGCGGAAAGGCAAACAGAACTCACCAAATTAAATGTTTCCAGACTTTCACTCCACTAATGGTCAGTTCCTTAACATTCATCCAATATAAACACTGTCGATACTGAAGATGAATGCAGCAACAGTTATTCATTGCCCACAGCCCAATATTGATACTGCATGAACATAAGAAATGTATGCACAAACATTGTGTGTGTGTGTGTGTGTATGTGTGTGTGTGTGTGTGCGCGAGAGAGAGAGAGAGAGAGACTGTGTGTGCATGTATCATACCTTTACTTGGGTATGCCTGTGTTTGTGTGGTTTGCAGAAATGCACTTGTATGTATGTGTGTGCATTTGTGTGTGTGTGTGTGTGTGTTTATTATGTATGTATGTGTGTTGACAGGGAGAGCGGCTGGCTCCTGCCTGCAGCCTGGCAGCTGTATGCAGTAGGATGGCGTGGTCACCATCAAACTGCAGGCCCCTCGCTGCGCTACATACCCCGCAGGGCGGTCCTGTACTGCCCTGGCAATGACGAGCGGAAGCTGAGGAAACTAACCTCGCTGGATGTCGACTGTGCTGTCTTGGACTGTGAGGATGGGGTAGCCCTCAGCAAAAAGGTAAATAAATACATGCACACATGCACAAACGTACAAATGAAAGTCATCC
This sequence comes from Myripristis murdjan, assembly GCF_902150065.1. Lineage (NCBI taxonomy): Eukaryota > Metazoa > Chordata > Actinopteri > Holocentriformes > Holocentridae > Myripristis > Myripristis murdjan. The sequence goes on from NC_044000.1 coordinate 21,827,169, forward strand.
TCATATGAACAGGGTGAGCCAGTAGCATGCAAACAGAGCAGAATGCACACACAGCTGTATGATCCTGTAAGATGTTAATTCCATCTCCCTCCTTCGGACAGGTGCTAGGTCTTAATCACTGAAAGGAAAACTACCTAAGTGAGATGTTTAAAACAAGCACATTTCACCCTATTATGCTGGTATAAAGGCAGTGGTGCCCCCCTATCAGGGTCCTTTAAAACAAGGTGACCATGTCCCACTGGGTGAGCAGCGGGAAAGCACCAGATGCAGCAGGTTAAAAGCATTCTCGTCCCGCCCACACCGCCTCCCCATTGGCTCTGCCGAACTGCCCATGAAATTGTGATTGGAGAGTGGGATAAAGAAGGGGCCCGGGTAAAAAGTCAACTAACAAAGGTTTTTAAGTCATGATAATAAAGATGATTGATATGGCTCGAGGCTGTTCCTGTAGAAAGCAAAGACAATAAGATGAGGGCTTGTGTGACTGACAGGCTAAAACTGTGACCCTGCGAAAGAGTTGGTGGATGTCAGTGCTCCTGTCTTTATTATGTTTTACAGAGGAGATGTGGAGAGGAATGCAGCATTGTAACAGCCATTCAGGCTTGAGAGGAATTCAGCCTCTGGATTCTTGAGCTGTCAGCATGTGACAGGTTCATGTCTCTATCTTAGTCCAAGTATCCTGCATCATCCTGCTCATATCACTTATATGAGTATATATTGCAAAGTCCTGTTTTATTCCAATTTTGATATGCCAGTATAACCCCTAATATTATTTCTTCTATATCTGTGCAATATTAAAATACTTCTGAGTGTCTCTCCTCAGCTAATTTCAGCTAGCAGGCTGTACCTGTAAAGGACAGCATTAGGTCTCTGATGAGGGAAAAATTTCTTCTTCTGCTTACATCACCCTGAGTAATGCATATCAAAATGCCTATAATAAATCCTTGAAAATAGCATTGTACTTAAAGAATTCCTTGCTTAATAATGCCATTGCTTTCCCCTTCCCACATCAAGATCTGCACTGCATGGCACAGTAGATGGTGTCAAGACAGAATCCAGTCAATTTTTGACACCATATGTTGGCTTTAAAAGAGTCTGACACAGTATGCCAAAAACTGTGTTCCATTATCTGTTTGTTGGGTCGTACTGTGTAATATAAAAATGAGTTATTAACTCAATAATAAAATGCACCTTTCCTACCGGCACCCTCTCTACACTTCCCACACTCTCAGCTGCTTTCTCTATTGTGGCAATTGGAAATCCATGGGGGTTGGTGTGTATACCTTGCCTTAAGGTGATATTTTCCCTATTGGATAAACAGTGCTTTCTCTGTGTGCGTGTATTTGTGTGTGGGTGCCAATGAATATCACTAAGACAGGTTTTTATAAATATTACATTGTGTGTTTTGAAATCAATTTGGCTTTGCCACTGGCTGCATTTATGATATTCTTAGAAACTGCCTTGTCAAGAATTTTTGAGAATTTTAATATTACCACCAACCCACCAGTTACGACAGGACATCATGATCTCTTCTGGGGCCTACTGAATTATAAATAAATGGGAGATTTAGCATTTACGGTGGGAGTCTGTTTGTGTTGACAATTGCCACAGTATACACTGTAGCTGCGATTATGTTCACCATGACAACGGCACAGTGGGCCTGTCGCCTTGCCAAGCGATGCCAGGCCTGTACACTGCCTCTGCAATGCATGCCTAGTGCCCACTGGAGAGAGAGAGAGAGAGAGAGAGAGGGAGAGAGAGAGAGAGAGAGAGAGAGAGAGGGAGAGAGAGAGAGAGAGAGAGCTAAATGCCATGCTGAACCATTGTTTTGGTGAAGGGAGGAAGGAGTCAGGGGAAATGTGAGGTTAGTTACCAGGTAAATGCATGGATAGGCTCCAAATGGGGCCACTGCCCCTCACAAAGTACCCTCTTATTATGTGTTCATTAATGTATTCTTTTCATTATCCATCACCTTCACCCTAAAACAGGGCAGGATATTCATGACAAAGAGGTATGCTGCTTAAAAAGGGCACTCTGCCCCCCTCTCACCACCCAAAAAAAAAAAAGTAATCCGGGAGTGCCTGTTTTAATTGCTTGCCACTCTGACTCCTAAAATGTCTGTGCACCATCTTGGCAGTAATGCTGGCTGCTTAGGAGGGAAGCAGATGACAAGTGGAGTGAGGGGTAGGAGCCGCCGAGAGCTTGCTAACTGTCACTGTGGACCCGGAGGGGAGAGAGGGAGGAGGAGAGAGGGGAGGGAAGACAAGGCTGACTGCTCTAACACTCTTACACATATCATCATATCTGTATGATCAGTGGGGTGGAGGAGGAGGGAGGGCAGGTTGAAACCCTGGAGCGGAACTGACGGCTACACCTGTCCTCTCTCTTTCTCTCTCCCTTGCTGTCTTGCTTGCTCGCCGTCTTGCTCTCTCGCTCCCCTCTCCTCTCCAGGGTCCTCAGGGTTAAGATTGTTTATCTCTCTCATGTTCTCTCTCTGTCTCTGCGTGCCCTATGGTCTAGCATTCCTCCCGGCGTGTGTGTGTGTGTCTCTCCCCCTGCCCCCCGGCGGGTCCCTCCATCCTCCCTGACTCCCCCCTGCCTCCCTGCCGCAGAGATTCTCTCCTAATCCCTGGAAGTTTGGAACTAATGAACTAACTGCTGAGCCGCTGCCACGGAGCCTGGTCCCAAACTATACTGTACTTCACACTCGATTTCCTCTCCAGATGGCATGGTGGCGCGGCCGACGCGGCAGGGAGCACCTCTCACACACTACTGCGTGCACGCAAGTACACACAAACACACGCGGTGTGTAGAACACAAATGCGCACATGCATATACACGCATACTCAGGGACACTGCACTGAAATATGTGCACATGCAGGAACACACACACACACACACAAACATGCACTTACATGCATATACACACAAATACTCACAGACACTTGCACTTGCACACACACATACAACCGCACACACTTGTGTACATCCAGTCGGCAGGGAGCACCTATCTCACTCAAGTATGAAAGTGGACCGATGTTGTTTTCTTTTCCTGTTTTCTTCATCTCCCGATAAGCCTCTGAATTTTGAAATCGTCGGCTATCATTAGATCACAGGAGTCACTGCTCCACTGCAGGTCCAGGTAGTGTTTACCAGGGCCAGGGCAAGCTCTGTATGTTTGAAATACATGAGTGAATGCACTGTTTGTTCATTAGAAAGCATAGGTCAGTAGAAATATTCTCTGTTGACAACACAATGTAAAAATAACCAGAAAAATTATACATATATAGATGGAAATAATGACATATAAACAATTCAGTAGCCTTTTTAGGATCCATAGTATAAACCAGAAACTAGTCCCTCCTGTAGTTTGCACTATTTTGTATGTTTAATGCCACCAAGTATGCTTTATTTTGTGGTTTGTTTGTTTTTTTCAACAATTGCATTGTAGTTTGTGGAGAGCTGTTGATTGTTTGTTTGTTCTTGTTTTTGTGAGGATTGGTAAAGATCGCAAGTCAAGGAAGGATGTGATACTAAAGTAGTACAAAAGAAATACCAAAAAGTGACATTTTTCCATATATAGTCAATAGCAGTAATCAAAATCATACTGGAAATCACAGACACTTCTGGAAATACTTCATTACTTTGTGTGGTAGAGTATGTAAAGAGCACTACATGATCAAGTGCTCACACGTATTTAAATACTTGTGTCATGCTGGCTGTATATGTTAACCTGTTAATGAGAGAAGCTGACTTTCTTGGAAGTGCTGTAACTCCTTAATGCTTCAAGATGAGTTCATTAATGCCACCCATTATGTTATGTGACGACAACATGTTAAATATATCATGGTGGTTATGGCAGGACATGAGGCAGCTGCAGTGCCTTGTTATTACTGAACAGAAAAAAAAAAGTTACAACAAAAGAAAATCCTGTTCTTGATTTCCAATCTTTATAAATATATTTTGAACCGAACAACATTTTGAGCACTAAATAAAACCTGTATATTTGACTGTTTCGTGATTATAACACCATGTAGTTTTTTTTTTTTTTAAAAAGGCCATTTATTGTATGTATTCGGTAGAGTTTGTGTCCCTGTGCAAACTAAATGCCCTGGATTAATGCTAACTACAATTAATTCATGTCTCATAAAAAGTAAACAATTGTAAATAATTACTCAAAATTATGTGCACTCATCCTCCTCCACCACTTCTTCTTCCAACATGTGAAACTGCGTTTGAACTCATTAAAACTCAGCTAAATTATTCTTCATCTCCTCCATCTCAGAAGTGCCACATCATTGGTTCTTGTATAAGAGGCTGGAGGTAGACATAATTTGTTAACGCTGACGCCAACCATTTTATGCAAAAAATGTGTGATGATTTGCCAAAATTGCAAGCACTCTGTTGAAATGACCATTTCATGTGGGGAAAAATTGCTGCAATTTTGCAAAATGCAGGGATTGGTTGAATTTGCATTTCTGTCAGTGATTACAAAATCACAAATTCCTGGAGGGACTGATTATTTTGGCCTTTTACCAGGAGCACCTTTTCAAAGTGAGAAGTGAGGCTGTATTTATGGCTGGCTTAGGTGTCTGTGATAGTTGGTTTGGCTTTGCTTTGAGGTCTGGCATGATTGTTTGTTACACAAATGCATTATGTGGTACTGATTGATATATTAGGTGTAATTTGTGACATTGCACTTATTTTTCACCACTAATGCACGTGAATGTACACACTGACGCAGAGATCTTTCCGTCTCCCTTTCTTGTTTTCTCCTTTTTTCCTTTCTCCTTCTCCCCAGTAACACTATTAACCACCAGTCAGGAGGAAGATCTTTCTGGCTGCAGTTTGCGGAGCCACTGAGGGAAGAATACATCACACATTGCACGGAGCATGACATTATTACTGTCTATTACCTGTTTCTGGTAGTAATATCCTCCAGATATCAGCTGTGGTCTATGCATGAACTGTATCTGACACTGGAGATTTTTAACTTAACATATATTATGCAGCCAACTGCCAACTGATACATGACCTCAGTTGAATGCACACAGTGTTATTCCAGAGGACATTGAAAGATCTATTCTTCATATAAGTGGATTCAAATGACTAAACACTTGACAGTAGGAACTCCTGGGAATCAATGCTTGGGAGTGTATGAATTATGAATATTGAACATTTGTATTTAGTGTATGTGTTTGCATGTGTGTGTGTCTATATGCGTGTGTGCCCGACCTCTCAGAGGACCTGGTAGACTTGAGAGAAACTCCCGGTAATGCTGCCAAGAATCACAAACGGGGATTTGAGCTGCTCAGCCAGAAAATAGACCCTGTCTTGGCCAGATCAGAAAGACCTTCCATCCCAAACTTTCAGGAACAACGTCTGTGTGTGTATGTGTGTGTGTCTGTGTGTGTGTGTGTGTGTGAAGTGTCAAGTGTCATGTACAGATTTGACTCCTTTGGGATAGAGTTAGAGGAAAGCGAGTGGTCAGGTCACATAAGAAGTTGATGACAGTTCCGTGATTAGCGACCGTTGTTCAGGAATAGACAGGATTCCTTGAAAACTGCCCGTGTCTTTCTTACTCTCTCTCCCTCTCGCTCTCTTATTGATTATGCATAGAACTGATTGAGTTTTCTCCACCCTTTGATTATCTTCTGAAAACATACGCACGCACGCACGCAGCAGCTCCAGATGCTAAGGGTTGAGGGCAAGGATTGAGGCCGAGCGAGGGATCGGAAAACGCTGAGACGTGGAGAACAGAGAGGTCCTCTCTCCCTCTCTCATTATCCTGTTACACTCCTGTGTTTTCACTGGCAGAGCCGCAGCCCACACTGCTCTGTGCTACGTGGGCTACCCAGCGCAACCAACGCTCAAAGAGTCGCTCCGGGAGGAAAAGAGAGGATGGGAAGGGGGAGACGGAAAGTAAGGAAGGATGAGGAGACAGCAGATGTGGGTATATGAGGGGGAAATAAATGGCTGCTTTATTTCTCTCATATTGCAAGGAATCTGACTAATTTTGAGCTTGTTTAAATGGGCAGGGCAAGTCAAATCAAACAGACCTACCTATTTGAAACCATGTTTCAAAATATATTTTATTTCAAGGAAGGAAGAAAAAAAAAGAAATGAAATGGAGGCCAAAAGTGAAAATAAGATAGCAGTCATTTTTGGGGGAAAACACTTAATCTTATAAACTGATTCATGAGAAAAAAAATTGAAATAAGTTACATCTTTTTTTTAGACTGGATCTTTTGTGATTTAGAGATACTGAAAGGTAAACTTCAGGTACTATTTTTCTAAAATGGTTATACAACATTTTGGCAGTGAATCCTTCATATACATTTATTCATGTAATGCAGTCTGTTGTGAGCTGTAACCAAATATGCTGCAATAAGCTCTGACTACGGCTAATTAGTGTGCATAAGCGAGCTATGTTTCCACTTCTAGCTGCCAGCTTTGACCAACTATGACAAGCGGGTTTCATGACTTACAAATTTCTCCTTCTCTTTCCTGCTAGTTATCTTGTTGTCTGCCCTGACAGGATAACAGATCGCACAGAGCGTCTCCGACTGACAGAGTGAAGGCCTGAATCTCCCTCTCTTGCGTCTCAGTTATCAACATAGCCTGCATTAGTCACTCATCCCGCTCCAGCTTTGTGGAGTGCCGCGTGTCACTTGTCAAAACCCATCCACGATGACTGGGAGCCTGTTTAGACACACACACATACAAACACACACACAGACAAACAGACACGCAGCCACACTTCAGGCAGGCAGCCTTCACCTGAGCTAGTCTGCAGCTTAAATGGCATTGCGAGTTGCTCAGCAGGATACAAAATGCCGGCTCTCAAAAGGGGAAAAAAAAGGAAAAACAACTACGCTCATTGTGAGTCATGACCCACCGCACACACACACCACCATACACACTCACTCACACATATGCACACTTTAAGAATAAGAGGTAAAACACTATACTCTTTAAAGGTACCATCACTGACAGAAGGTTTAACGTTGTATATAAAATACTTTTTACTACTCTTAGTGGGAGTGCACACGCTCCGTAACAATCACTTAAAGCCTCTGCATGTGGAATGTTAACGTCAATATGTCATCCTTAAATTAGTATTGATAACACAGTGCAATGGCTAGAAAACTGGTAGAACTATTGTAGAAATGGTAGAAAAATATGATCACAGTGAAAATTGTTTTGTCTGTGTATTTCGTTTTATGTGTTCCAGGTGTGATTTGGTGTGAAAATGTGTGATTTGGTGTGAAAGGTACAGGAGAGACTCATGGCATATGGGTGAGGGCTCAACCAGCACGTTACATGTTAGTATTATAAGTAAACAAATGCTGTCAGTAGCATAGTCAGTACCATAGAGCTGCAGCATCAACTATATGGTTGAAGTTACTACAGTCTTAGAATAATCACATCACACCTCTTCATTTGCCCATTAGTCCATTAGTTGGGTTAGCTGCCTCAATCTCGCATCTAAGCAAAACTGCTTTGCATGCTTTCCCCGCAAATTATGTTTTGTCAAACATAGGTTCTACTGCATTCATGAACATGTTTGAAACAAACATTCAATATGTGGTGAGAGTGCTCTTTTTGGGCACACTCATAATATGCAAAAGATGTTGTTGGCCACCAGTAATAATTTTGTCACACATAGATTAGCCACCACAGTTACATATACGCATTATAATGCAAACAGTGGTTGAGTGAGCATTATTGAAAACAAGGTGAGCAAGTACCATTTTGTTAGCTCTGAATAAACTTAACATATTCCTTGATATGCTTGATATGCACAAAAGAAAGTGCTTTGGTATTTCAGTGCAGTTGAAACTAAAGTTTCCACTGTCCAGAACTATTTTTCTCTCACACAGATAATGCATAACACCAGACTGGCAAGGATCACTGAGTATAAAGGCAGGTGGTGGTGTTTGACTGACTGATGGCTGACTGACTGACCCGAATTCAACTCCTAATGGGCACATCTTGTTCCATGGGAAAAATATCTTGCCTCTTTACACAAGTTCCAGTTTCATTATTCAGTCTGCATCCTATAAGATTGACACCACCTCTCCTGTATACATGTTTTTATCTCTGCAGTGTGCAGGACTTTGGAGTAGGAAGTGGCAAATCTTTTTGTAAAAAAAAAAAAAAAAAAAATGTTAAGACTGACATTAAGACATTAAGACTGACATTGAATAGTAATCCGATAATATTTCTTTATTATTGTATTTTTCAATTGTGCTCTTGTTTTCTTGTTTACACTATTTGTGCTGTAGCTATGTTTTCTCTGTTTTAAGTTGTAAACCACATATTTTATACTGTGCCTTAAACCCATTTTACCTTAAAATACAGTACTTTATGCATCATTTTTTGCCAAAAATTCCTGTCTAGTCCATATGATGGCTACTAGGATGTATTTGAGACTGAATGAAGGAAGAGAGCGTGTGGTTTAGTCGGAGCCTACACACTGAGTCTAAGTCTGGAGGCGGTGTATGACGTTGCTTGTGTCAAACTGCATGACGGCAAGGCTGGACATCCATGATCTGATGCTGGAGAGGAAGGTGGTCCCGCTGTGGAGTGTACCCACATCAGTTTGGATGCTCCAGTCTGATGTGGTGTCTACAAGGCAGTGGCCATGCTGTGTAACGTATACACAGCACTCTGTAGGAACCTGGGTGGGGAGACTCAGGCTGTGTGTTAAGGAGATGCCCTCTCTCTCATGGAAGGTCAGACTCTCTGCACTTGAAAAGCTCCTTCGAACGTCCATGCGTTCGGCGGCCCTGCCCGCCTGCCTGCCTGCCTGTGTGTCAGCCTCTAATGATGAGGATGATGGAGGGAATCAAAGAGTAGATGGAGCTGACGTCGGGGCGAGCTCTCCATGGGACACCAGGTGATTGGGGAGGGAGCTTTGAAGCAACTTGTTGGACGGCTGTCCATTAATGTAAAATATCTCCTTTTCAAAGGGCTTTATTCAAGCTTGGAGTAGCGGGGCCCATAGGAGTCAAGGTGTCTGGCAGAATATCTCTCTCTCACTTTGCAGAGAAAGAGAACAAGATAAAAGGTAGAGCACACGGTGACCTGGCCATCTCCACAGCCTACCGTCCTGGCGTCATGGTTTCAAAAGTACCGTCACAAAAGGAGAAAAGTGCAGGAGACAATCCTGCCGATGACTGGGCGTCTGGTTACATAAAAAGAATTTTATACATGCAGGCTGGCAGTATATCAGGCTGAGGTTGGGGCTCGAGACTCAACCCTCAACGCTCTCCTGTCTTTATTTGATCTCTGAATGTTATAAACCATGCTTTTTGATCATTGTTGGACTGCTATTTATTTAGCTTGGTCAGGGATGAATGTGACTCCCGACACTAGAGGCAACCAGCGGTTCTCATAGATCCATTTCTCTAGTCCCCCTGGACTGGTGAGGGACAGACAGAATTTTATCCACCATGTAGCAGGTTTATGAATAGTGAGTTATGGCTTTGTAAATCGCTCCGTCCGTTTTAAGTTACCGCAGTACAGTTATGGGTCTATCATGGGTTGTGAGAGAGAGGGAGGTTATTCCAAAAACTTGAGTAAGACTCAAAGATCACAGCGCACTCCATGTGGTGTGACAATCCCCCTTGTCTCATCCAATGTAGCAAAAGGGAGACATAGATGACACACAGAAGTGCAGCCCATGTATGACCCCTATTAAATCCAGGCTAATCTTTGATATGTACTTTGATACCATATTTTATTGATATTGGAGGGGTTTTCATAATATCAAGTACTGTTCTGCATTCCAGGAGATCAGAGTGAGGGCTGTTTTGTCTCAAAGCTGTCCCATGACCCTTGAGGGGTCCCCGCAAGCTGTCACACATCAGACCTTGGGAATTAAGGTCTACTCTATTCCACCTTACTATTAGTTTTTACAAGAGATAGTGATGTATGGGCTCTCCATGTTATATTTGTCTACAGTTTCCCCCTCTTGCACTCAGATATGCACACAACTGTAGTGATTGGTCCACTGAAGCTTGTTCAGTTATTCCACTCTGATGTTGTGAAGCAGAAAATGCAAAGCATTTGCATCATCAAGTTGCTGTCAACCATGTAATTGCATTGCATTACATGTCACATTCACTGCTACCTATCAGTGCAGGATTTTAATTTCGAAACATTTCAGAGTAATCACTTTTGAAAAACTTTCTTGAATTCACTCTATATTAAATAATTTGTGACTGTTTCACATTGTTTTGCTTTCAAGAGAAAACGTTGTTAGTAGAAGACAATCTCAATCAGAGCATCTCCACTACTCACACATGTGCACACACACACATACACACACAAAATATACACAAGCACTCAAAGACTCCAGTCTCTGATCTGACCTGACAACTCTTAAGCTACCGTTTCCTCATGCCGCTTAACTTGGAACACATTTTTCCCAGAGAGCCTTTCTCCTCCTCTCACTAGCCGGACTTCTCTCCCAATTTCTGTCCCTCTTTCTCTCCGTTCCTCTGGCCCAGCATCTGGTTTGAATCTAGCAGCGTGTGCTACTGTGTTACTGATAGGCGTTGGGACTGCAGGCTTTCCTTTGATTTTCTGTCCTCCTCGTCTCTCTTCCTGCCCTCCTCATACAATGCTTGCGTTGAGAGAGCACTGTTGAATGTGCAGGCTCAGTTTTGTTGCAGTGCAGGACACATGGATGTGTTGCAGTCATGGGAAAATGCAGTTATGTGCATGACATTTTGTGCTCTCTTGCCATGTGTTACATGAAGAGGGATCGTAGGGTATTCCTCTTTCATCTTCATTAAAAAAAAAATCTATCTCAGAGATGTATGCACTGTTGATAGACCCTTTAATCACACACATTATTTGTTTGCAATATGACTGCTGTATTCATTGTCATGCTTAATGGCTGAGATCATTTATATTTACTTTTTCCATAGAGGCACTTTCTCCTACCAATTGAATTGAATATTGTGTCATTTCTTGAACAATACAGCCGGTATATGAGCATTGTTATTTTGTGGAGTGGAATTGATTTGTATCTCAGCTTACTTTGTATGCATAAAACAGTGCGGACAGCTTCAAACCTCTTATAACAGTTTTGCGTTCTCATTTGCATTTTGCCAGTGTGTAGCCTACTCCCGTATTTATCTGTTGCCACAATATGTTGGATCACTTTCAGCATCATACATGTGTAACTTAATCTTGAATTCATCCCCACCTTTGTACAGTTTGAGTGAATGAGTATCTCTTTCCATGACAACAAAGTACGATCTTACCAAGTTCCTGTTAATACTTCTGATGATTGTTGTCTTTGTCTTGTGCTCTTGTGCTGCAGACGGAGGCCAGGGAAACCATTTCTAAGATGCTGGGGGAGCTGGACCTGGGCCGGACAGAAAAGTGTGTAAGGGTTAACTCAGTGTCCAGCGGCCTTGCTGAGGCTGACCTGCAGGTCATTCTGCAAGCTGAGGTGCTCCCTCCTGCCGTCATGCTGCCCAAAGTGGAGGACACACAGGAGGTGCAGTGGGTAAGGCCATGGATCTTGGTCCTTGTTAGAAATCCAAGTCTTTCAAAAGAAAAAAAATAGGCTACATGAAGCTATCAGTGGTTCTGCAAAAGAGGCACACTTACGAGTTCCTCGAGGGAGCTGTGTACATGCAAAAACTAAACAAGACTAAAAATACCCATGACATTTCTTTCCTTCTCCTCCCTGTGTCTTTTAAAGAACACAGTGGTACTCTTACACAAGCTCATGAAGTAAGAGGAAACCACGGGAATCTTCAAAGCAATCATAACAAACTTTTCCATTTCCCAGTAAAAGTGGGAATCGATCCCTGTGGCAGGACCCAGGGAGAGGCAGAGTGTTTTTCTTGGCTCCAGCTCAAGAAACAGATGACATTTCTTCGGATTAGCTTCAGAAGCCTGATAGCTCTCTGTTACAACACAATGGTGACTTCTAGCACTGTTGAACTTAATGGGAGACTGCTTTTAACAGTGTGGGTAACTGCAGTAAAAAAAAAAAAAAAAAAAATCCTCATTTAAACAAACTACAAACACTCAACTGCACAGGCATAATGAATGAAACATACGCATTTCTTTGTCATGTCCAGTTTATTCATGTAGCCTTTTATCACAAGTGTGTCTCAAAGGGCCTTACATACTTGCTTATGCACATATTTAAATATTATAATATCTCTCAGTTGTCCAAACATTTTACAAAGTCAAACAGACTCCTTTCCGGGCTTCCACGGCAATACTGTATGACAGATATCCGATACCAGATCCGATACCAGATTTGACGTCAGATATTGCAAGCTTTGATCACCTCTCTTGCAAAAGCTATTGATAATTTAAGAATACAAGAAGTCTTTTTTTTCTAAACTGATTGCCAAACATTATTGTTTATAATTTTTTCCTTATAAATGAGTGTTTGCAATTTGTCCACACTAAGTGGCCTGTGCCCTAGTTAAGAGACATGTTTGTATGGGTCCGGCCATCCCTCTGGCTCTCTATAAAGGGGCGCTGTGCGGATGTCAGCTCCCGACAGGTCAGGAGACAGTGACATCATTAAAGCAGGCCTTTCTGATCAGCTCCATATGGGACAGTTACCAGGAGGGACCAGGTTACTATCTACCTCATTTTCTGATCATGTGTTTGTTTTCCCTTGTCAGTTCGATTCAAAGGTGCTTTATTGGCATGAAATTCAAAAGTACTTTTTGCCAAAGCAAAAAACAACAAATATCAGATTAGGCCCAGATTTAGATAGCATTCATTTCCCTCCATCTCTCTTTTTCTTCTTGATCTTCTTGTCTTTTTTTCTGTTTTTGCAAACATATCCACATAGACAAATGCAATGGATTTAAATTTTTTGTTGTTGATTCAGGTGATTTTGTTGATTCAGTTGTTAAAAGAGTATTTTGTTGATGTCAAATTGCAAATTGTCAAAATAATGTTAGGTGATTAAGAAAGAGAAGAGGTGGAGAGAATTTCTCTCGGGCAGACGGAGAGGGGGTGAACGAGAGAAAAGAGACTGGAAGGAGGGTGTCCAGTCTGGCTTTTTCCTTCTATGTGTTACTTACACACACAGACACACACACACGCACACACTCTTACACTCACACTCACAGAAGGTCTTGGGGCCAGAAGCAGGAAGTTTTTAACTAGTGGTTTTAATTAGAACACGTCTATTTCCTGCTGCCCTTTCTTTCTTCCAAGTATAATTGCTGACAGGTGTTCACATATTCTCTCCCCTCGCTCAGCCATTTCTCCCTTCACCTCCTTTCTTCACTTGACAAAAACGTTATTTTTGTTCAGCCTTCATTATTTTATCTTTTCTTTAAAACCCATGATTCTTTAATGCATATTGTGAGGCTTAGCTAGCATGTTCACAGCTCCAAAACAATTACACCAATAGGCAAATGCCTACTAAGTTCATTTGAAAGCTTTTATTCTGTAAATCACTTATTCATATTTGTACATTTCCCCTCAGGACATGATGCCTGTGGATGTAGACTTAGTCATTGTGTGCCTTTTGCCCACTTTCAGTGTGTGTGTGTGTGTGTGTGTGTGTGTGTGTGTGTGTGTGTGTTTATGAGCAGGTGCACACGTGTGCCATTGAAAACCACCAAGTCAGTCTGCAGCTCTTAACGGGGCATTTATTTACCAGAATGTGTGTTCATGTTTATGTATGTTCCTGTCTTTCCCTGCCTTTCATGTGCATGTATTTTCCTCTGTCTGTCTGCCCGACTTTCTGTCCCTCTTGTTCAATGCACATGCATGTCCTTGTGCGCGTTTGCGTGTCTGTGTGTTGTAAGCATGTGTCTGATTTTCTCCACTCTTGTAAGGCAGCGCAGTAAATCCCTCTCTTGTTTATTTTCCTCCCTTTTTATTGATATTAGCACTGGAACCTCCAGACTGATTTGTTGCTAAAAGATGGACTTACTTGTTTCCCTTTGTGTTGAAATCTTTAGCTCTGCCTTTCTCCTCTCCCCCAGCCCTTGTGTGACTGACAGGCCTTATTGGGCTATAACAGGCGTAACTCCCTCCTTTGTCCGAGGACAATTCTCACACAGATTCGGAGCCGTGTGCATTCTTTGCCCACCACACTATTTGGTGTGCACTGGGACCGAAAGAATCGCACCCGGCCCCGCTCCTCCTCTCCTCCTCCTCCTGTCCCCTCCCCTCATCCCTTTCTCCGCTTCCCCTCTGTGAAATGAACACTTCAGCAGGCCGGAAACATTTAATCTGGCCCCCTTTTGAAGAAAATTAATTGAAACTTGTCCCACTATAGCCTCCTTTCTCTAGCTCCATCTCGCCCTCCTTCCCTTCTCATGATCGGGTGGTGAAATCGTCGGAGGGCTTGTGTGTAGCGAGGCCTTGAACAGCAAGAAGAGCTGTTTTTTTTTTCTTTTTTTTTCTTTTTTTTTTTGCTGTTAATAGTGAATAACATCTCGAAGGGTCCTCAGATTGAGTGCCATTGACGGCTAATGGTTGCATCTACAGAACAGAGGGACAATGATCAAGCACCACAGTGCCTCTTGTATGGTGTGAATCGGGCCCTTAAAGTGTATTATAGTTGAACTGGAGAATACACCAGAGGGACATAAACATGTAATCAGAGAGCCTCGGCCATAGAGGCTTTTTTTTAAGCCAGTGGCGCCGCGTCGAGCTGTCATTTGTTTTCCCTCAGCCGAATTCAAACAGCCCAATCGCCGCAGCCTTGTTCGGATTTGCGTGGCCCGATGTAGTGGTGGTAATTGTGTGTGTTGCCAGGTAGGTTTCCCCTCAATGTCCAATATCTCTGCAGTATCTTCTGTCACAGAAATAGGTTTATCTACACCCTCTTTTCCCTCTCCCTCTCTGCCCCACCACCCCATCCCAATCCCCCTTTCTGTGTTTGGGGAGGAGGGGGGATATTATGCTAAGCCCCCAGCGTTAGTTTTTATGTTGCCATAGCAGCCTTGCTCCTGCAGGGTTGTGACCTCAGATGATTACAGTACAAAGCCTATTGGGTCTTGAAAACCTCTTTGAAGATGAAAAGTCTTTGATGGTTTGTATTTATGCAAATCTCTCAGATATGATTTATCCAACTGAGATTGAATGGGGAGATGATTAAAATTGCCCCTATTTTTTGAAATCCTTCAATGGAGGCCCACTCTTTGAGTTTGAGAACAAGTGTGGTGTGAGTGCGCACATGGGGGTTATTTTGGTCTTCATTTAGAAAAATAGCAGTGCTTTACCTGAGGTTATTTATATCTGTCTTTTTCCTGGTGTGTGAAAGAGAGAGCGAGAAAAAGGAGAGAAAGGGGGGACATGGAGTTAGACATTTCTACTCTGAGCTTTTCGCCCCCTCTCCTTTTTTTTTTTCTACTGGCTTTGAAAGGAAATATCTGACGGAGGGGGCTTTTGTGTGTTTCCAGATGATAGATTTTGGAATTTGGGCTACCCCACTGGCAGTCCAGAGCTAGCTGTGAACTGGTCTGTTGGAAAAAATTGGAATGCTTTGGTCTTCAAAGAACTAAACTTGGTTTTAAAGCCCTTCTTAGGTGAGCTCGCATATTAGCAGGAGCCGTGCAGAATAAAGGCCACAGCAAAGTGTCATATCACACTCTGATTGTTGCTCCAATCTCCCTGTTCCCTGCCACCGAGGGGGGACGTGAAACAGAATAATGTAGGAGTAAAACACACTCAAAGACATCCCAAATCTTGTTTCTTCTCCCCTTTTTTGGCATTTTTTTCCTCCCTTTCATTGTGTGTATGCATGCGCTTATGCGTGCACGTGTGCATTTACATGTGCACACACTCTCTTGGGGGAGCGCATGCTGTAGTTGTGCGGAGTCTCTGAAAGAAGGTAGAGTAGAAGACTTCAGATGAAGGGGGAACCCTGGTGATAATGTAAAATATTTCATTTCCCCCTGCTTTGTCGCTCCTCTTCCCTGCTCCCTCTCCCCACTATTTGAACACTCACAGATTTGTTTCTGAATAAAGAGTGAAATCGGAGCCATACAGGTAATAAAGGTGTCAAGATTTGTATCAAAAGTGAGTTTTTCTACGTTAAATTTTCCTTTTTTCTGTCTCTCTGTCTTCCCCCCACAGTGGATTTAAACCTCTGTCTTGTCATTTCATGTATCGTGAACATCTTTCACAGTTTTAAATTCTCTCTGACACCAGCAGTTCCAGTGTTTCACTTTGAGTTTCCCATTTTTATTTTATTTATATATTTATTTTTTTTGTCCATAGAATAGATATAATAATCCATTTTTGACTTCAACAAGCTTGGCGTCTGTGTCTGACCACACACACTGTACAGAGTGAAATAGAAAATGAGCAGAAATACACCAGCATATGTCATTTACTTTCAGGGGCTATTGTAAAAACAATATTGCATGTTTTGAAATTGGTAATGAGACTAAGAAATAATCCAAAATGTAAACACAGCAGAGAATATATGAACTACAGTGCCACAGGAATATTTGAGTGGTGTTTGGGTATCTGTAGTGGGGGGTACTGAGAACAAATGAATTTATTGTGATTGTTTGGAGTTTTTTTTATATATTCAGATGAACAGCGACTATAGTTAATGAGTTGTGCCTGTGATTGTCCCTCTGTGTTTAGTTTGTTGACAGGTTTCAGCACCACTTGAAAGGACGGGCGCTGACAGAGCCCATTCGCCTGGTCACCTTCGTGGAAACCGCTGTGGGCCTGCTCAATTTTAAGGTAAATTACAAACAAACCCGAAAACTGCCTGCGTAAGACATTTTGCTGTTTGTCCCTTGTTCACTTTAGATTAAAGACTGTGTCAGCTAGTGAAACGCTCCACGTGTCCAAAAAGAAAGGGGTTCAAAGCACTCGGACAGTCTCTCAAAATGAGGATTTTGAGCCTTTTTTGTCTCCTGTTTCTCTCTCTCTCTCTCTCTCTCTCTCCCTCGCTCTCGCTCTCTCGCTCTCTCTCTCTGTCCAGACGCACTGACATGTTTAATTAGACTTGTTTTAATATCATCTTATTGGATGAGTTTTTAATGATATTTTGGCAAGCATCAAAGAAATTCTGGTTATATTGCAGCACGACCTTCAGCTACATGGGGGAAAGGGCACGGTTTTGGGGATTTGGGGAGAAACATGCTGTCCTTCTTTCTTTTGATTTGTCTTTCAGTTCCCCCCTTGTGATCGTGTCTGTGTGTGTGTGTGTGTGTGTGTGTGTGTGTGTGTGTGTGTTTTGCGGGGGGGCGGTTTGGGGGGGGTTACCTCTGTATGCTTTCTTGCGAACACCCTGTATCTTTGCCCAGACTGAACCCCAGGTTCCAAGCATGGAAAAAAAATCGCTGTGTCACAGCTAGTGGTGAAATTAATTTGGAAGCTGACAAAAGCAGGAGACACATTCCTATTGTTCCATGTTCTTCACCATAGACAATCACATTCCAGTCGTGTTTTTCTTCCTCATTCGGTAGTCATTGTTGCCAGTCGTCTCATCTTTAGCTGTCATCTTAGCAAGGTGTCCCAGGCAGGCCAACAGTGAGCAGACATCGCTTTACATCTCTTTGTGTTTTGTGTGTTTTTGTGTATGTGTACACAAATGCATAGTTGTCTACATGTGGCGTGTCTTGTGCAGTTTACATTAGTGTCAATCTCTGTGAAACAGCAACTGGAGGAAGAATTGGGATTAGACCAATATGTGTGTCAATTTGCCAGACTTTTAATGGGATGTTTTAGTGCCTGTAGCTGTATGAGAGGCTTTATCACCGTGGACAGCAGAAAATACAAGAAATATGAGAATATCTTTATTTATTTATTTAGCCAGCTAGTTAGTTATTTATTTAGTTAGTTATTTTTAGATTTGTTTTGGCACAAAATATCAGTTAACAGCAGCATCAGTCCAAAAATATTAATGTATTGGCTTTCAAAAAGCCACATTAGTCGAACTCTAGTAGGAGTAGAGGAATATAAGTAATGGTTAGCATCAGAATGTAACTGTAGGGAAACATGATGAATGTACTGAGAGGAGCTAACATGCTGCCAAGGTGTTCAAAACAATTCTCTCTCTCCCTGCATCTGTTTTGCTTTTGTCTGTATTGAGCACACTTATTCGTTCTGGCTCTGACAGACTGCTGTTTGTGTGTTCCAGGCGGTGTGTGAGGAGGTGCATCGGCTTGCTCCCAAGGCCAGCCTCCACCATGACGGCGTGGTGTTTGGCTCTGATGACTTCTGTGCCAGTATAGGTACCTATTACTACAGCCGCTCTGCACAGTTTTCCATTCCCACCCTTTGCTTGCACCGTCGTTCTCTGTCTTGGAGGATGAATGGGGGAGAACATCACGCCAAAGTTGTTGTACAGTCTTGCAGTTTATTGTTGTCTTGCTTATGTGGAAATATATGCCTCAAACTCATTCTATGATCTATTTTAAACTGCTGCTAAAGCAGTTACAAACACTGAACTTGGGAAATCAGGTGTATGCCCAACCAAGGTTTTACGTTCTGGTCTGCAAAATATGCCAAATGCCAGAATTCACCATGTAAGTTTAATATTACATTCTCTCCCTCACAAAGAGAGAATGATAATGGTGCATATCCGGATTAAGTATGAAACCCTTTCCTGGGCTTCATACTCACTCCTCTTCCATTCCTTATATTCAGATTCATGACATCTATCCCAAGTAATCCTGCCTTCTCTCCCTTTCTTATTTCTGTGCACATCCACTTGTTTCTCTGAGATCTTCACCAGACATGTCCTACAGACTAAATATTTTCAATCTTCATGAGAAACTAATGACACTTTTTTTGGTAAATATTTTATTGGGTCTGTTTTGGTCCTCTAGCATGGTAACGCTCAATAACAAAAGCCAACTGAGTAAAAATGGTGAGGACAGCCTTTAAGATTATTGGTGCACACTAGTCTTCTCTTTCAGACCTTTTACGGAGTGAGTTTGGCAAAAGGGAATAGCAATTTTGTTGAAGAGCTTGAGCCCCTCAGGGCAGAGATGCAGACTCCCTTGGGCCAGGTGCAATAGGTACAAACATTATGTTTTTGTGTGTATACTAAATGCTCTCAATTTGCACTCTCCATAATCCTGCATCAGCAGTTTAATGCATTTTTTCTCTTTTAGAAATGAATTGTTTGTTTGGTATCTGTCTTTGTTGCACCATGCTGCAAGCCAAATTTTCCATGTGGGAAAATTAAGAATTGAACTGAACTGAATAATACTGTATGTACTTTGCGTTACATTCCTCATATTTCCTTGTAGGTGCCAGTCGGACTAAGGATGCCAAGGAGCTTCTTTATGCACGGCAGAAGGTGGTAGTGACCACCAAGGCTTTTGGGCTGCAGGCCATTGACCTGGTCTACATCGACTACAAAGATCAGGAGGGGCTAAGACAGCAGGCCAGAGAAGGAGCTCTCATGGGCTTCACAGGTACAGCTCCTGCTTTCTGAATCTTCAGGCCAGATTTGCCCTGTCCCATTAAACCATCCTACAGGAATAGCTCATTTGCCATAGGCTGCGCACTTTTTATACCCACCCTGGGTCAGTTCAGGTCCTTGACACAACGTCACTGTCCACTGCACCACATATCTCTTTCCCTCAACCTCTCAGACTTCTCTGATTTATTTTATCGTGTTACATCTTTCTTGTCTGTCTTTATTTATATCCCATGCTCGCTGCATTCTTCCCCACGGCATCATAGCAGACTTCTCTTTACTTTCTACCCAAAACAAGCATTGAGGTCGATCCAGCATTTTGGTATGTCCCTTCTCCACCCCCTCCTTATTTCTCTCTTATTCCTCCTGGCTTTCCAAGAGCAAATAGGATATATGAGCTGTTTCATGAATGTTTAAACTGTTGTTAAGAAAAACAGTTGGAGGGAGCCAAAGAAATGTTGTCTTTTCACTTAACACTGACATACTTTTCATGCTCATGGCAGAGGACATATCATCAAGAAGATGACCATTATATCTCTGATTTTTGTTATTTGTCGCATGCCTTTGGCTTCCTCACACTCAATTCAGCAGTTTGGTTCACATTCGAGCTAAACCTGGACAGCACTACGCAGCCGGCAAACGTTGTTCTCTGATTATGACATTTCTGCACTGCCCACCGTGAAAGGAGGGCTAAATGGTTTTATGTGTGTGTGCGTACATGTCTATGTGTGTGCGAGTGTGTGTTTGTCAATGTGTGTGTGTGTGTGTGTGTGTGTGTGTGCGTGTTTGAGAGAGAGAGAGAGTGAGAAACAGAGAGTGAGAGCAAGAGAGAGAGAGATTGTGGGAGAATGGAACAGTTAGCATAGAATGTTAGCTTCTAGCTTAAGAGAGCTCAGTGTGTGTCTGTAGCCAGGCAACGCTTTCAGAATGTGTGTGTGTGTGTGTGTGTGTGTATGTGCTCGCGTGTGTGTGTGTGTGTTTGCCCCACAGACTGTGTGTAACAGACTGCAGGAGGCAGGACAGTCTGTTCCAAAGTGGATATTCCAGAGTTATTCTTCTGTCGCTGCAGAAAATACTGTTGCTCTGGCGTTTTTGCGCCTTGAAGAATAACTGATTCAGAATTCACATTATTCTCTTTTGTTTGCATTCACGTAAATGTGATAATACACCACCACGGCATGCAGATATATAGCGTTTTGTTGTATAAGCAGATGTCATGTTTTGTTTTTGTTTCGACATGTGTCCGGGAGCCGTGTGAGTTCACCGAATAGAGCAGCACAAGGTTAGACATTACATTATGATCATTAGCGGGCTTTTATACTGGAGAGAAATGGAGGAAACGAAGTACTTGGCATTTGCTTTTATTTGCCAAATCATTAATCCGTGAGCACACTCCCCATGATGCCTTGGCTTAGACACACATGAATGTGCATATGCATACATACACACACACACACAAACGCACACACACAAAAACACATTCACACACCGTCTAGCACTTTCCATGTCTATGCAACATTTTCCCTTCAGGTGAACTTCTCGTGGACCCACATAAATATGCACAGTAAAGTTATAGATTCTTTTCATTGCTTGGTGTGTCTGTGTGTTTCATATAGCGACTGATTTTCCAAGTGACCTCATTTTATCAGCGCTATTCTCTGGTGCTGTGGCCTGCAACACACAATTTATTCTGTTTGTGTTGACACTGAAATTAGTCTGACTACCTTGAAAGAGTATCTGTAAAATAATTCCACCATCTAGACGGTCTGAATATTATCACCTTTGAATTTTACATTTTCTCTTTCTGCAATTGCAGTTTAAAATGTTCTACTGATACTGATACATCCCAGTACATTTAGCACTGACCTTTTCCCAATTTGTACAATTCATGGATATAGATATTATATTTTGACTTTTTTTTTTTTTTTTTTTTTTTTTTTTGCGCAGACTCAGGTCTAAATTATATGAATTAAACCTCCTTTAGAAAATCGACATGCTCAAATAGAGGCTTTCGTCTGCTAAGCCAAGCCACAGCAGACATGAGGGAAGCAGTCAGTTGATGAAATGAATGGTTAGATTTGATATGGAACAGAACCACTCAAAGGACCATGGATTAATGGCTTACAAGCCTGGGCACTCTCTATAATCTTAGTTAGTGGCTATTACTGGCCAGAGTGTACTTAAGCAATAATACGGTCCAGCCAAAAGCCTCTACCTGTGCAGTAATTGACCTTGGCACTACCTAAGCCGCATACAGTAGCCATTAGCACAGAGCACGGAAAGCACTGGTGAAACACTAACACCCAGCGCTTCTTATTGGGATGAAGGCAAAACCCTGCATTTCACTGACAAGTAGCAGATCTGTCGGGGAGGCAGCTAATTAATTTCGGGGCTTTGATAGTGTCTTTCCCTTTAAAGTGCCACAGTACTTCAGGTGCTTTAACTTGTCGGCTCCACTACTTTTGCTGCTGCGCCTTGATGACAGTCAGCCGGAAATATCTGTCTTCCACAAGCAGAAATAGAGAACGGTTTCACAAAATTACAGTGGAAATTCTCGGCTTACAGGGACCACATTTCACTGCCGTCCCCGGGACCCTGCCCA
The DNA here is from genome assembly GCF_902150065.1 of Myripristis murdjan. NCBI lineage: Eukaryota > Metazoa > Chordata > Actinopteri > Holocentriformes > Holocentridae > Myripristis > Myripristis murdjan. The sequence goes on from NC_044000.1 coordinate 21,849,179, forward strand.
TCATTCGCCTGAGAGCACTTTGCTAAATAGCAATCCTCCAATGAGATGCCAGCACCACATGGCAGGCTGGGATTGGCTGGAGGGCATGAATGATGTGTTTTGGGGGAACCAATGAGTTGTAACTGAGGGCACCTGAGTCACCCTGTCTGTTTCTGTGCTCTGTCACTCTCCTGTCATCCTGCGCACACACACACACACACACACACACACACACACACACACACACACACACACACACAAACACAAAACCTCAAAACCCACTTCTATTTAACCCTGACAATTCCAGGACGCATGGCAGAATGTGGAAACGTACTTCCATCTTCAGCTCGCTGCCAGAAGCAAAACAGGTGGCAGAGGAGGGAACGCACGCTTCTGTTGTCACTTGCTAAGACTGCAGCATACGCACACACACACACACACACATGCATTTTTGCAGAAATGGCACATTGCGAAAGCATAAAAACTAAAATTCTAAAATGTCCATTAATTGTTGCATGCAAAATGACATGCACACATGCACACACACACACACACACGCGCACACACACACACATGCACACGCATACGCGCACACACGCACACACACCCCTCCAACTTGGGACTAACCGTCTTGAGGCTGTTTAGTCTATACTACTACAGTGTTCTGATGTACATATATGTTCATATGCATGGAATACACACACACACACACACATGCACATGCGTACACACACACACACACACACACACACACCCATGCGCACACTTCATGTATTTTGTAATACTCACGCTTGGCTATTAGGTATCTTTTCATCAAAACTCACAATTTAATGAATTATTTTCTCTCATGTCAATAATTGGAACCCACTGTCCACATCGTTAATGAGAGTGTGTTGATTGTGTAACTGCTGTGTCGGTGTCTGTGGGGTTAACTGGGGTGAGAGGAGCAGATGAAGGGAGTGGGTTCTCTCCTCCCCTCTCCTCTCCCTTCCTCGCCTCTTCTACTCTCCCCTCCTCGCCTCTCCTCTCCTCTCCTGGGCTAAATTTTGCCAGCGCAGCCCGCCTGCTCGGCCACCTTGAAGGATTTGTTGTTGGCGACAGAGTTAAGCCCTAAAGTGACGAGTTCCTGCTGGCTGCTGCTGGGCTGTCGTTCTCACCAGACGTTTCATAACCTTAACTTATCACTACAAGTTTGATCCGCAAATGTACATGGGATTATGTCTGTGGCGTTCGCCCAGATTTAACTGTGAAGGAGTGGAGAGAAGCGAGGATTGTGTCAGACAGAGCTGCCTTAACTCCCTGTTAGGCTTCGTTTTCAATTGGGCAAAAAGGTATAATTTCTGCATCTGTCTGACGAACGGTTTGGAACTGCTGACATTCAGCATCTTGCATAAGAAATTATACTGTTTTGAGACTGAAATTTTCACAATATAAGGATTATGTGCAGAAACAAACAAACAAACAAAAAAAAAACATTATTGAGTATTTTAATTATAGAATAATGTCCAGTAAAGATGCAGCAGAAATGACCATTTGGCCTTAATTATTGCAAAATTTTGACTTGAGAATCCTACTTGTGAATGATTTTTGTTGCAATTTTCCATGCGATACGCGACTGCCTGCTTGTATGTGTGCGTGTCCTTAGGTCCTGTCAGGTTGGCACAGGCCACTCTGTCATCATCAGGGTCCTGTTCTAGATGACTTCTGTCACAGATTGAAGTGTAACTAAGCGTGCAGCAAAGTTTCTGCCCTACAGCAGGGCTGCACAGGGCCTGGAGGACACAATAGAGGAGACACCTGATATCACTTGTGATGCATAGCGTCCTGTGACCCTGTGGTGGCCCACTGACTCACCCCACTGACTGAGAAGATGCTGACACACACACACACACACACACACAGAAACACACACTGGCTACTTCTGTGGCCACAAATATTGACACCGATTTCCAGACCTTGTACCTTTTTTTAAGTGATCTATATCTACTTTTAAACACCAATCTCGTATGAAAATATTTTTTGTTTTGATTTAGTCTTACATGACAGCAAAATAAATAAATGAATGAATGAATAAAAATGTTTGTTTTGCTTACGGCACTTCTGTGTTTCATTTCATTAGTCACCATTCTCCTAGAATATTGTTTTTTTTTTCATTGTGTTCATTTGAAAATGTGTGTGTTTTCTCGTGTACAGGTAAGCAGGTAATCCACCCAGGGCAGATCCAGGCTGTGCAGGAGGAGTTTTCTCCCAGCAAGGAGAGGGTACAGTGGGCCAAAGAGCTCATCGCTGCCTTTGACCAACACCAGAAGGAGGGAAAGGTAACATTAATATCCTTTGCCAGCCAGTAACACACAAGTATCACAAGTATTTATTAGTGTTAAAAATAATTTTATAGTTTCTTATATGTCAGTATTTTGGACAAATTGCTCAAAATCAAAGCTGATCATATTTTTACAATGCTGAAATATGCTGACACATGGACAGTTTATGAATGAACTCACAGGGAATTTTCACTAATGCAAAGTCATTTACCAGTAAGCATAACATTATTATGCTTTATGACTGTACCCAGCTGCATAAACAGTATAAAGAAATTTTTTCCTTTAAATTTCATGTTGAATAAAAATGCAAAGAAAACAAAGTGAGGCTTGTTCACTTGTACAGTATTTCCAATTATTTTAATCAAAGTTTAATTATCATTTTAATTGTAATAGAAAGCAAGCAAATCTTCCAAAATCTGATGTTGCTTAATTTTTCTTGTAGAGTGTGGAGGTTTGTGGTCAGTGTACGTATGGTACTATATCCCACTGACCTCTGTAATACATCTTGTCCCCTTGATAACTATTAAATTTATACACACACACACACACACACACACACACACACACACACACACACACACACACGTATATATACATATATATATATAGATATATATATATCTATATCTATATATATATATATATATGTGTGTGTGTCTATATATATATATAGATATATCTATATCTATATCTATATCTATATAGATATATATACATATATATCTATATATATATAGATATAGATATATATACGTGTGTGTGTGTGTGTGTGTGTGTGTGTGTGTGTGTGTGTGTGTGTGTGTGTGTGTGTATAACTTCCTCCAGTGTCTGGTTCTGCTGTGGTAGTGTTGGGCAGGGTGAGATGACAGGGCTCTTGCTCTGCTCTGAGAATTGGACTGATCCTTTGTGTACCCACTCACACACCGCTGCAGTTCCAGAGAATACATACTGTACACCCCTGGGTGACACTCGCAGACAACACAGGAGACAGAGGGGTTGGGGGGGTGGGCCAATTAAGTGTACAATATTATTGTTCCTAATTTAGTGCATGGTTGGATCCTGTGTGTTGAGCTCTGTGGGCTATCTGCTGAGGTAATACACAATCTGCCCACACGTCTCTCCCTGCCAGGGCTGCTCCCACTAAGCATCGCCTGAGGGACTCATATCCTTCCCTTCCCTCTGCCATGCAGTGCGTTTGTGTGTATGTGTGTGTGTATGTGTATGTTTATGCATTTGTGTGTGCGTGTGTGTGTACATAGGGGTTTGAAGAGAGAGCAGGGTCAATTCCTTTGTCTTACAGCACGACAGGTGCTTGTTCTTCATGATTCTTACCTCCATCCACTGACTATTAGCTTCTTGGATCGACTACGTTTTTATAATTTATTTTTTCTCATAGCATGAATAGATCAGTGCAACAGTGACACAATTAACAGGAATTGATTGAATTGAATAGAACAAAATAATTACACAGTAAGGCGGGCATTAAACAAAAAACTGTTTACCAAAGTGAAAAATACCTTCATTAATTTACACTTTCTTTTAGTTGCCTTTGGTTGTGTTTGTGTCTTTAATATTCATTTTTCAATCGCAAATCAATAAAAAAATATATATATATTACATTAACACACAGGTGCAGTCATTGTTTTTATGTCACTTAACATACAAACGTTCACTCATATAGATGCTTAATGCCATAAAACCCCTGTGTTTTGTGTTTTTGGCACAGTGATACACTTCTCCTTCACCTGTACACATTATCCTCTGAAGGCTGTGGATGATTTTAACCGCAAGGAAACGTGTTCAGCTGATATCTGGTTCTTTCGTTGTGCTGTCTTATTCTAATGTTGCTCTCTCTGCTCTCTCCTGTGTTGTGAACCTGTCCAGGGTGCGTTCACCTTCCGTGGCAGCATGATTGACATGCCCTCGCTGAAGCAGGCGCAGAACATCATAACACTGTCCGCCGCCGTGCCAGAGAAATAAAACTAGAGGAGACAAGAAACTGGAGGGACTACACAGTTCAAAGGAGACAGGAGAAGTTAAAGGGGACCTGATAACACCAGAAACTTTGCAGGTCTCTTGACAGGAAAACAATATCAGAAACTCGTCAACTGTTCTCCTATTTAATGGAACACTGAAAATTGTGGTTGTAAACTTGTTTAAATATTTGTTGATTTTCATGTTGATTAAATTAAAATGTTTGATATGGCAGTTGCCTTATAGTTTTGTTTTCACCACTGAAGTCCACTGGAAGCATGGACTTCAAGCTTAGATGCATTCAACAGTATGAACTCTGTTTATAATATGAAGCAGAACAGCAGAATAGAGCAGAAATCTGCCTTTGTTGAAAGAGAGTATCCTGGATTACTGTCTTGTGTGGGCGCTTTCTTGGCAAGCTCTGCAATGTGTGTGCCATTGTGTCCTTCTCCAGTGTGTGTGCCCATGCCTCCCACCTCTCCTGGGTCATGACGGATGCTCTCCCATCTCCAGGATCCAGGCAGCTGGGCGAAAGGGTAAACAAACACAACAAGCCACTGTTGTTGATCTATTCAGCCAGGGCATGGCGGGCCCCAGCCTTCAAGCCAGGCCTCAGCCCGGGCCTCAACCCCCTGCCCAGGCCCTGACTCACAAACATCAAAGTCCTGTTTGCTAAAAAGTCTCAGTGGAAGTGTTTAGACTAACCATTTAGCTTTTGTTTCAGTCGCCTTAGCAAACCCTTGCAGCTCTCTGTGTCATCTGTGAGCCTGTGTTCTTGGTGTAGAGGGTAGACACACAGGATGTACGAAAAACAATAGCATGACCATGTGCATGTATGCAAAACAACTGCGTATCTGCACATGTTGCAACAGTTTTCTTTACTTGGACTTTGATAAGGACTGTTCAGCACTGTAAGAGGACAAATATTGCAAAAACAGATAAATGCCATAATTGACCCCCCAAAAAGATGTTTGATATTAAGTACTTTCTGAATCCAAAATGCTAAATTTTGTCACAACAGCCAATATCACCTTTGCATTAGCCCGTTTATATAATTTTTTTTGGATTAGAGATATTAATACAGTTGGAAATATATATTTTTGCCAACAAACTCTTCTGTTATTTCTAGGTTCATTTCATTTGTACTTCGAGTGTTATCACCTTATATATCAGCATTTTCCAATAAGTGTTTTTCAGTGTTATCCACAGTTGTCAGTGATAAATGGTAGTATTTGAAAACACCTAAATCGGGGCAACGCATCAGTGGACTAGTTTGCTGTTTCCAGTACAACTACAATGGGTCTCTGTGAAGCACTTGTGCGTGTCTGACTTTTAGAGACAGTGAAGCGGGTGTGATGTTAAGAGTGGGACAGATTAGTGGCCATGTTGCTCCAGCAGACTAGGACCAGGGCTTTGTCTCTCCGACTGTGGATGGAAGGATAATTGGGGGGGTGTTGAATGGTTAATAGTGCCATTGGTGACCATGGTAATGAAAGGCGCTGCACCCCTCCACCACCCCAACTACTCCTCTCTCTCTCTCTCTCTCTCTCTCTCTCTCTCTCTCTCTCTCTCTCTCTCTCTCTCTCTCTCTCTCTCTCTCTCTCTCCCTCTCATACTGTATGATCTATTGTGTCTGGGGCAGGACTGTGGTCTGTGCCAGGCCAAGCCAGACAAAAAGATCGAAACCACTCCTGTGCCCAGCCAAAGGCCCTAACAGTAAGCTGTCTCCTTGGCATTTGGCCACATATCTCTCTCACCCCTGGTTCACTTTTCTGTCATGAATTCACATTCAGCTTGTTTGTTTGTTTTCACCCAGTCCCACCTACTATTTTACCCTGAGGTTTGTGGAAAGAGGGCTAGTTTGTACGACATTAATTAAACCCACAAACAGTGTTTGGGTCGAGCCGCTTTGTAGTTTTCTCCAACTCTGCAGACTATGTGTTAGATTTGGGATGAGCCATATTTTGAATTTGACACAAGCATTACTTAAACTACAACTAAGAATCTTAGTCAAACATTTGAAACATTTGCTTATTTTGCTCATCAATTACAGGATTAGGACTATGAGTCATCTAAGAACTAGTTGTAACTGGAGTGCAGTGTCTTGCTCTCTTTTAATGGCCATTCACACATCTGAGATCTTGAAATCATCCATGCTGAAACTTTTCAAGTTACTCTTAGCTCTGAGGATTTTGATCAAACTTACTGTGATTCGTTTACTGATTTATTATTTGTAGTGGCTAAATCTTCCTGGTTGGGGGTGATGACCTGTGAACTAAATCTTGCATTCAAAACATATTGCATGGAAAGGAAAACATACAATTAGATGTATCCTTTAATTGTTAAAGTAAATTCTATACTCAAGGAGTTTACAGTCTTATTGTTGAATTCATAAACTTATGCCCCAATATCAAAAATAAAGCTGAAATTACAGTAAAGTTGACTATATCAGACCAACATTCAGATCAGATACTTTGATTTCCTTCAGTATAAAAGACTGAACAGCATAGGGAGAACAATATCCTCACACTTGAGCATATAAGTGGTGCTAAATTGAAATTTTGATCACCTTTATTGAGACAATAAAGATCCACATTCTTGTTTTGATTTTTTTTTATTGCATACATTGTGTTATTGTGCAGTAGAGTGAATCAAAAACTGAAACTCATACATGGCATCACAAGCCTCTAAAGTAGGAATATGCATTCCTGAAGAGCAGGTGGAGCCCCAGGTGAGTTTGCTGTCTCTGTAGCAGCCCGCTCCGACAGGACAGCTCCCGGTCCAACCTGTTCTGGAGGTAAGAGACAACAGGTGTCCAAAGCACCCACAGGAAAGAAGGTCTCCAAGCAGAGAAAGCTGCGGTATCTGGCATCATGCAGGGACAAAACAAACAGGACAACTCCTCTGGATTACGAAATAATTAATTTATTGGTTTAAAATATGAGGCGCAAAAACAGCTGAGTTCTTCCCCTTGCTTGCAAAATTGTGTCAAATTGATGATCCTTGTTTGTAAAGACAATTCCCTGCAATGTCTCAGCTCTTATTATTTTTTTTTTTATTTCCAATGATAGCCACACAGTCTAGTCCCCCTCTTCCCTCCGCAGTTAAAGGTGGTGTTAACTCTGTTCTAGTCGTCACACAATTTATAACCTAAAATTTTCGTTGCACCATGTCGATCGCAGTAATATCTGCGAATGAGAAAGTATCATATTTGAGTGACATCTTTGTAGATTAGAGAAATCTATCTTTGTCTGCCTCTGCTGTGTAATTCTACATGACGTTTCTATTATGTGTGGAACTGATATAATCTTCTCAGTCCGATCGGGAGATTTATTTAAATACATCTCTCCGGTATTCCCTGAGAGAGTAAATTACAATTAACACGATTATAACCTCACAGAATTGTGACGGGAATCAATTAGGCTGCGAGCAGTATTTCATAGCCCCGTAATGTGTTAGTCGAGATTGCTTTCATAAATTATGAGGTACAACGCAGGCGGAGAAAATGCATGTATGCAAAACACTGTCAGAGGAAAATTAAAACGAAATGTTTTACATATTTTTCCATTAATCTAAATGGGACCCGTGTGGCAAAGATGGTTTTATTCTCCTAATTCCCCGCCCGGGGATGCTCAAATAATGACTTCATTGTTTTAATAGTCTGCTAATGACAATATATGACAAACTAATTTAAACAAAAGATCATTCCGAAGCAATAAAATCCCTCGTTATTGTAGCTACGGCACAGTTTGAAAAGAAATGTGTTAGGCTATTTGCAAAAATGGGAACGTAATGTGTGTCGAGTTGATCAAGAAATGCCATTTAGGCTAATAATTAATTCTGTCATAGATTTCAATATTTTAGGGATACTGTTTAAATAAAACAGAACAAGGGTTTTAATTCAGTTTTTCTTAAATGTGTACAATGGCCCTTCTGAGAAATTGTCAATGGCCCACAAAATTATTAGTGTACAACTGTATTACCATGATAATCAGTCTTTAATTTTCAGCATATCATAGCCTTGAGGCAGACTCATTTTTCCCCCCTTATCAATTATTAAATTCAAAATAAATACAAGTCCTTAACAAAAAAGAGATGAGTACATTTGAGTTATTTTCCACTTAGATAAGATTTCTTGCTTTACATAATTTTAAAAACAACATAGTATAAATTAATTATAAAATTCACGTCGAAGGTGTAAATATAATTCACATGCACCTTTTTTGAGATTTGATACATTAATTTCATGACGACATGGGCTATAGGGTAACGGACTCATCTTGCTTTGAAGCTTTTTTTTTTTTTTAATATACATCTATATGTCCCCGTTCATGTTTATTTACCCCAAGTTAGTCATTTTTCTCCAATTAAATTAGACGATGACAGGCAAAAAATATTGATCCGCTAATTAATTCTATATTGTCTGCCACCTAATTTTGAATGCAAACGCGTTCTTTAGAAAAAAAAATATATATAAGTAGTATATTGCATTGTTCTTAGAAACTGCACAGCAACGGGCCAGCTCTAACACGCTGCCTATTCCCCCACTGATGATAGGCATATGTCCAGCATCCTTTTCAGTCAATTTGCATGATATGAAATTCGCTTGCCTGTCTGCAGGCTGGATGAGTGATCTGGCACATGTGGACCATTACTAACTTCATTTGAGAAGACCTTTTGTCTGAGTGTCCCCGTCAGCCAGACAGTCCGAGGGGACGGAGCGGTGGCGCAGTGATCAGGATCAGAGATGTGGTGGAGGGGGAACCCACCTAAACCCAGTTCAGCCATCTCTTTATTCAGATTGGTAGATTTTACTTATTTTTTCCGCATGATATGAATCCTTTCTATATATATTTATGATAGTCATTCATACATAGCCTGCCAAGTAGGCCACTATTAGAGAGGCGAAGGTTCAAAAGCATAAATTCATGATTTTCTTAAAGCCACTAGGCCTACGTTTTTAGATGCTTGCCTTAAGACTGCTACCTGCGACAGCAAATCATAGTTTTCCCTCCTTTTTTATTCAGCGCTGCATCACTGCAGGGATGGAAATGCACTGAATGCGCAACCCTCTCTCCAATAATATAGTCTATGCCTCCAAACCAATTCAGGCCTCTAAAGGCCTAACGCTTGGCCTGCATATGCTATAGCTTTCCTGCAGCGTGTAGCTGTAGGAGGCCCATTTCCTTTACTGTGGTCTTCCTATACCTTGGCCTTATGTGGTTATGCTATAATAATTACGCCTTGTCAGTTGAGTGCGACTTGGTGGGCAGACCTGCACTCGCTCTACCAGTGATGTAATGAAAAAGGTTGGTCAACCATATAACCTCTATGCAGTGGGTGGCTAAAAAATCATTAGTATAAACAAAAATGAAAAAGGCGTCTATTTCCCGCTTTAATTGCTCATAAGAGTTTAGCCTCCTGTAATTTACAAGTTTGATAAAGCTCACATGGCCATATACAGCCCATACTAAGTATTAAGTTTTATGTCAGCCTGAGAAAAGGGTGGCTAAACTTTATTCCGCCAGTAAAAAGGCAGGTAAAATGATTTTAGGTGACTCAACCTTCGTCTGCATCCCTCCTCTTGGCCTGACTCCCCCCTGACTCCCTTCTCCTTAACGGGGCCAGATCAAAGGCTGACCGGCCCCGGCGGAGACCACTAAAACCCGGCCGCTTTGTCTGCTGTTGCCAGGAGGCTGGTAAAGTGCGGGAGGGTGTCGGAGAGGAGGAGGGGAGGGGGGCATGGTAATGAGACTCGTTACAGTGCGACACTCTTTCGTTTTACCTCGAGTATCAGCGCAGAAGTCCATCGGCTGTCAGATCTGACTCTTTCAAGTTTGCTCTGTAAGTTGGGAGGCAGCCATGTGTGACTTCAACTTCACTGCAGCCAAAGTGGTAGTTTATTATTTCATGTCAGCTACTTTAACTTCATAAATCTCCAATACATTGCTGCGGCAGAGTGGCTTACAGTAGGCAGTATATGCAAACCTGCTATGCATTGCCATAGTGGCTGTATTTATTTCCCCTCTTGACTGACGTCTAACACAACTATCCCTTTTATAATGACCCACATCTGTTACAGTCAACACAGATCAACCCTGTATTCTCAATATGAAATCTGCCTTCTCCGGCCCTAAACTTCATTATAAATCAACACACTCCTGCCCTGACAGGACAGGGTGTGAGCAGCAGCTAGTTTGTTTGTTGCTCTTTGTTGTTGCCGCATGCTGCTGCAACGCCACATGAAGGCACCAGACAAGACAGACCAATAGAAAGTTTATGTGACCGTCACAGACAGTTTTAGGGAAGCGAAAAACGCAACAGCACCTCATAAAAAGAATAGGACTGTAGAGGTCTGTAAAGTCTCTGGCCGGACAGAAATGAACGGCGATCAATTTCCACTCCTGCCCGTAATAGCAACATTAATTGGGCAATAGAGTTATTCTGATGCCAAAAGAGTTACTGAATAATGAAACAGGCTATATTTCCATGATATTTTTCATCTGACCTAGCCTACAGCAAATCGTGTTATATTATAGATCAACTCACACCCTGTAGAGGCAGGTATCTCTCAATATTCGGGGACTTTAGTCTGAGTGGTTTAAGATAAAATAAATCTGCTGAAGCTGGGTATGAGTCAGTGCACACTTCTGCCAGTCAACAATTCAAAGTAGGAGTTATGCGGCTCTGTCTGTCCAGTTTTCTGTCTTTGCATTTCATACTTGCCTCCCTGCAAAAAAAAAGACCTTATCCTCATGTTACTTAAGTGTAATATCAAAGAATTCACGTCGTTAAAAAGTATGTAGCCTAAACTTTTATTTTGCAAATTAAAGGGCAGACATACTTAGGTGGGCTCATCCTGCGCTCCATCCCTCTGTATTCCAACACACAATGATCCCCTAACCCCACTGTCCACCACCGGCCCCCTCCTATCTTATGTGCAGTTGCGCAGAGCAGGTGGACGCCGGGCACCTGCACACTCAGCGGCGCGCACCTTATTATAGCTGCCGCAGTCTGAGGCGCAGACAGCGTCACTCCAGCGACCACAGTCCTTCAGTCCTTTCCTATCCACTGTGCTCCTGTCCAGCAGCGAAGTTCTCGGTGTCAGCTAATTTCCACTGTCTGTGAAGTTTGCACTTTTTTTTTTTTTTTTTTTTTTTTTTTTTTTTTTGGGTGGTGGTGGTTGGCGGTGGGGGGAGGGGGGGGGATAATGGGTATAGGCTAACAAAATAATGGGCCTCTCTCTCTTTGCTGCCTCTCTGTAAACTATAGCAAGAGCAAACTACATCACCTTCAAACAATCGCTGATCTAAATACAAAGCTGTTATTATTATTATTTATTTATTTATTTATTTTTTTATCATTTTTTTTCCTCAGGAAAACCACGACGAAAGCATTTTCTTTCTCCTGAAGAGACCCCATTTAACTTACACCCGTCGGATGCCACTACATGTGTAAAACTTATAACTTATGTCATTTTAAAATTCAGTAGTCCATATATAAAGAAATGGTTGAGCTGAGTTTAAGTGTGTTCAGTGCCTTAAATCCCTGGTCTAGACTCAGCCAAACTACTGTTTGACTCTGTGTTTGTCACGATACAATAAAGGTCACTCAGTGCCAGATGTTTATAAGATGAGACATGTTTGAAATATTCACGTTGAGTTTGTGCTCATAATTGTGGTGAGAACTTTTAGAAGACATTGTGTCTTAAATTCAACACGACTGACAACGAGCTGAACATATTCTTCTTTCTTTTTTGTCGGCAGCCCTTTCTTCCCCTTGTTATGTCCCACTTGGTTGTCTATCCCTTGTTTGTCATGCTCCAGACTTGGCCTTCAATATGACACCATCTAATCCAATTAAACACGATAACCCTGGACTCACGTATATTATTCTGTTCTTTTCTCCCTCAAGTTGCTGACAAGCACACTTGGTCTTGTGTGAAAGAGAGAGTCAAGAGCCCTCCCTTAATCCCGCGCACGACTAGAAGTGATTGAAAAGTGAAAGAATCCCCTCATTATAGAAGTCCTTGAGATAGATGGTGTTTTCAATAGCCTGTACACCGGGTTTTCGTCCAGCAAGTCCATCTTGCACAGACTAACAACCACTCTGATGGCTGCGTGGGAAGTCTTAAAAGGGCAACTACTTTTGTTGAACGTCTGTATTATGATTATTATTGTTTATTTCAGCATTACTGCTGCAAAATTAAATCACATTAAATCACTTAGTCTCCATTCTTTATCTTGTTAAAGTCATATAGCTTTTAGGCAAGACTGTTCGAGCATTATCCAGGGAGCCCGCTAATTGGGAACTGGGGGAAAGAAAATGCACCTCTTAGTTGTTGTAATTGGCCTAATATATTCATTTGTTTGGATGGTTTAAGCAGATTATGCTTATACGCCTGTCATAAAAGTGTGACGAATAACATCATCCAGTCTTTTATCTTCTTTTATGTGCACCCCCCACACACAGACACGCACGCGCGCGCGCGCGCGCGCGCCCAGAGTAAGTTGCACTTAAGTTGCACAGATCTTTGTAATATAGTTGTACCGTTTTGAATATCACATCTGAATGTCGGCTACCTGAAAAGCAAAAGGTAATTGAATTTATTGGAATTTAACATCTTAAGTTAAATCTGGATTATTGTAATTTCCACGTAAGTATTCGGGCTATTTTAAAGCCTTGTAAAATTATAGCTAATTTGAAGTTATTTTGGAGGTAAAGGCTACGTGCTTCCATTAGTGCAAGGCCAGAGCCGACATAACATATTGTAGGTGTTCCGAAATGACAGGTAATTGACATTAATCCGCTCTCTCTGAGACTCAGGGGGGATCTAAAGTAAATGGGGATACGGTTAATGAAGCACCACTTGCCCTTTGAATCTCGGTCACAGTATGCAGCAGGGAAGTTTGGATGAACTTCATTCGTTTACATACTTTCCATGCATGCACTATAAAATATGTTGACAAGATTTACAAACAGCGAGGAATGTGTTACAGAGGGAAAGGGGGGCGACCAGAGGAAAACAATTAGATTTGAAACTCTGATGCGGATTAATAAGTGTTAAATAGCAGTTTACTTTTTTTAAAGTGATGATTCAGTTTGCTGCGCTCTGCCGCTGGTGCGCGCTACCTATATGTGACACTTTGTCTCAGAGATATTGAGAAATTGAAGCTTACCAAACTTTCTGACCATTAGAATGTGTCTTTACCTGCACCCTTATAGTAATATATTCAGTGTTCCCGCAAACACATGGCTCTTATTATCCTTATTATAATTCATATTAAGAGTCTTCCCTATAGGAGCTGTGACAGGCAGACAGAGGCCAGGTGGGAGAGGCAGGCATTCCGCGTAAGGAGACGCACCTCTCCGCTCCTGCGCACGCCGCTCGGTGCTACGGGGGCCTGCGTAATGAGGGCACCTATGGGGCCCTCCTGGATGGAGAGGTGTCCTAACCTCGCCACGGCCAGTCAGAATTGAAACGCCGACACCTTCAACACGCCTCCTCTCCTCCCCTCCCGTCTCCCCGGGCAGCACCTGCCACAGCCCCCTTCACCGAGAGTTCATATTCGACGCACAACTTTTGACAACCATAATGATGTGCATGGTGATGCTGAAAATCTAAGGAGGGGCTGTTGGTTCGCAGTGTGGTAGGGAAATCAAGGAATTTCCATCTCTGTACAGGGGAGGAGCCCTTGCAGGACCAGTTCATTTATGAGGCTGAATACAGAAAAGCACCATATTCCGAGGCATTCCAAGAAAGTAATGAATTTATTTTCCAGGCTGCTCTTGTCAGAAATATGAAACAAACTATACGAAAAGGAAGGAAATGTAGCCGAGTGACTTTACTTGAAGCTTCACTGAAAGGAGCATGATCCTGTTATTATGATGATAAGCAAGTAATCTTTGTTATAGGTTGTTGGCGGTATAATAGATTTATAATTAACACACATGATAGGTAGTTATGCTTCACATCAGAGTTACACCTATGTTATCATTATGTATTTGTTTTCATGATTCTATCAGTCATGTTAATAAAATATTACCGTCTCTCTTTGTTTAGTGTCACTAAGATGGATTGGCTGTGATAGTTTGTGAGCTATACTGTCATTTACCATGGCAAGTGTCAGGGAAGGGCCAAAAGGTGCCCATCCCCAACGGAGCTGGCCTAATTATACAATTAGTCTTGTGATTGGGACAGTCCAGAGCTAAGTGTCCTATGGGACAACCAGACACATTATGGCTGTCATCAGTATCTCCACAACAAGTAAAAGAGTTCCTCCTAATATGTGAGCTGCCTATGTCCGTAAATGAGATTGAGGGTTGAGGATTCCTTTTATTCAGTGTGTATAACATTGTTATTAAATGCAGTTTTTCATTACAGGTTAACATTGAACACCAGAGACCCAAACATCTTTGCGGTAGTCCAAGAGGGCAAGGTGAGAGGCAGAAAGGTGGATGAAGGACTGGGTAAGTAATATTTATTGGACTCCATCAATAACATAGGTCATCTTGCTATTCAATCATTTATGCCGTAAGCTTCATCTGGACCCTCCATAGACCAAAACCACATCTCTTTGAAACCATCGGTCAGTTGGACATCCCATATCTCAATCCGATTGCCTATCCAACCATATTTCCTTTTTGGCTTATCCCTGGTCAGTTGGAAACATCAAGACACCATATTTTCTTCTGCCCATCCAGAGCCATATCTGTTATTGCCAATCCCAAGTCTGTTAAAGAGAATGGGTGTGAGGCTTGTGATGTATCAGATCCATGCAGACACCTCCATGAAGTCAGAGGGAGGTCTTGGCTCTGCATGGCTGGGGAGACAGTGGTGCCTCCACACTGGATACTTTACTGCTAGTGCACTGGCTTATCACATTGGATTAGAGCTCCTGCAGTGAGACTGGGAGCTGGATGTTTGGTAACCAACTTAACCAACTTGCCCACAATGAACAATATAGAGGTTCCACAATGGGTCGACAGGCAGACCCCTATAGACAGAGCATGAGTCAAGCTCTTAACTGTCTCACTTCTCTAAGTACTGCTCATGCGGATGGTTCCTCGTCTCTCTTTATGTGCAAGAAAGTGTCTCTTGGGTTCAGGCTGCTCTGTTTCTGTTTCTCCCTACCTGGCCATATATCCCTCTCCCTTTCCCTCTCTCTTTTCCAAAGATGCCCCCCCCCCCCCCCATCCCTCTCTCCAGCTGTGATAGAATGATTTCTCCCACTCTGAATGCTGACCTTTTCTGCAATAAAAAGGGGTGCATTCAGGGCCGTCTCTCTGATGTTGCAGGCGTGATAGTTCCAAACAAATCTAGTGGAGATACCAATCTTTGACCACAATGGAGAGAGTGATGGTAAGAAAAAAGAAGAAAAGGAAGGAGTAAAGAATGCGTGGGTAGATAAAATGGTGGACTGGGACTATGTTGTTGAAATAATTTTGATTCATCATAGGGCAAGCTCTTAAGATAGGATTGATTGAAAAGGAAGGAAGAGGGAAGATACATTTAAATTGGACTGTAGGGATTGTGATGGTTAAAGCAATCTCTTGAAAGGTTAAGAAATCAATTAAGTTTTAAATTTGGTATTTTTTCTGAGGTCGTTTTTACACCAGATGCTGTCAACACGTCTTCCATAATAACGTCTGAAAGGCATTAATCGTATTAAACTTTGATGCAAAAATGCATTGCTTACAGTGAAATTAATCTGACATGTCTTGGTACTGTCATCATGCCCATTTTATTTGGCTCTGCATATCCCAAACAACCAGCCCTTGTTAAAGCAACATGCACATTTTATATGTCTGAAATAGTTATATGTTTAGATCCATATGTGTTCTTTGATCTTCTATAGAAATTAAGTTTTTTTTTTCTTGGTTCTGTCAAAAGTCAACTCTAAGCAACATCATCCATGAGCATAAATCTAAATATTCATTGCTGAATAGTCCATCTGGTTCACTTTGGTAGAGTATAGTTCACCATTTCCCTCCACCTGGTCAGCCTAGTTTCCAAGTACGTTGAAGCCTACATCCTGCATTTAGGGGCTTTTAGGAAAGCCCTGTCATTCAATAAGAGACTACTGGCGCAGTGTGCTTACGCTTATCTGCACTTTGGTTTCTACCTTCTGGCCGGTGGGCTGTATAAGGGCCAGGTAGCAGGGCCTGGCTCATGCGGTTGTCCGTGGACGACCTTGCTCTCCTCACCTACTACCTTGGAGTGGCTCCCAGTCCTGGGATGGGGCTTTGGACCGGCACCAAGTCTCTACCCCCACAGATGTTACTGAGCCGCCAGATATTATGTCAGTTCTCTGAGATAGAGACAGGCAGCATCAGAGTGATGTATCTTGCTCTTCTGTAGAGCGATGGATGAATGTAAAGTAGCCATGGTCCAGGTGACAACATACATCAGTGAAATCCCCTAATCCCAAAAACCTTTGTGAGATTTTTTTAAATCATACCTCTCTTGATCTTGCACTAAAATTTCATTCATCACTTATCACCAAATAACAAAATATGTTTAAAATGATGCAGTGCTAATCACCTCAGTGCCAATAAAATACAATTTTTTTTTTAAGATTAAACAAAATTTTTAATAAAATAAAATAAAACTTTTTACTGTAAACATGCCAAGATGTAAGACATTTATTTCAGTGACAGCAGTATAAAATACAAAAGTTGTTACATAAACAAAATCAATGCATGGCTTTAAACTCACTCATAATAATTATTTATCAGTTGTGCAATTATTTTTGCTAACTGAAACAAATATATTATTTGCACATTGTGTATACATGTGTAGACTACAGCAAGTTTAGTATAAAAGAGGCCTATAGCCTGTTGTCATGAGTTAGTGCTCTCTGCCTGCTCTGGTAGCCTTTAATTTCTTATTCTTCAGGCAAGGGCATTTTATTTATTTAATTATTTTACTTCTTCAAACACAAATTAATGAGAGGGTGTTAAACAGGATAGCTCATTATTTTCTTTCAAAGGTATTTTAATTATTCCTTGTATGCCTCGAGTTTCCTTTGAAGTTGGAAGTTTTATGTCATTGGATTTCATTAAATAGGCATGAATTGTGTATTCTGTGAAAATTTTGAGAAACTTTTGTTAACTCTGCCTCTCTACCTTAGGACCAGTTAGCATGGTGTACCTTTACTCTGAAACTTGCCTCGTTTGGGCATCAGAAGAGGAAATCAACACTGCGTAAAAATGCCAAAGAGCAGCTTCCCTTGATTTGCAACGCACATACTTAAAATGGACATCTTATGACTGAATAAAACTTTAAATTACATATGCTAAAGTAGCCTCCTTAACAGGGTCGTCCCATACAGTGACAAGTCTACATGCATCAAGAAAAATAGTTTTTCACAGATAATTACAAATAAATTATGATGTGCTCACTAGGTAATTGATTTAATGAAGTTCCTATGAAACTATTAAAACCGGGTACAGGTCAGTTGAGTGACCCCCCGGCGTGCCCATTGTCAGATGTTTAACTCCCGCACTCCTTTGGGAAAGACATCGGGGCTAATAGGTGAAACCACAGCTGCTGAAGTTGAGCTGGAGAGGAGCGACATTTCCCCTGCAGACGTCCGACAGTCCAAATGTAAAACGGGACAAAGGCTATTCAGTTTCCCCTCAGCTACCAACATCCATGAATTAGGGCAAAAAGTTCATCCTCAAAAAACACCAAAGTTTAGAGTCGCTGTTAACTTGCTGCTGGATATTTCCCCTGCAGGCTGGCGTGCATATATGTATACTCACTGTTCGCAGAGCAGAATAAAACTGCGTTTGTCCGCTGGCTTCTCTTGAAAAAAACTCTTGCTCCGAGGGCAGTCAGGGACTTGAGAGGCTGTGGCTGTGGAGAAGTAGCTTGTGCAACAGCAACTGGATTGTGTTGTTTTCTGACTTGTTCATGAAACTTAAGATAGTAGCCAGGTAGGGTGCTTGGAAAAAGCTGGCAAAATGCCTAGATAGTGAATATGTGCCCTGTTTTGCACAAGTTAGTCTGCATGGCGCACGGAGAGAGAGAGAGAGAGAGAGAATCTGAGGAACTATATCAGTGTGTGAAAAAGTTAAGGCTTTGCTTTCCCAGTGAAGACTTTGTTTTCTAAACAGGTGTGTACCTCGAGGTGGACAAATAAAAGTGAGGAGTGATTTGATTGGTTTAATAGGCTATAAGTCACTGCACAGTAATTGAATTCAATGCATTGTGAAACTTAAAATCACAAGATCACACAGTTTAACAGTGCGCAGATGGGCCACTAACAAAATACAGAGTAAATATTATCCAATCACCAACTCTAAACTGGCTTCCTACTGTGCATTAAGGTAACACAGATTTTAATATTAAGTCCTTCACGTTGTTTTATACTTTTATTTAATGGGTATAATTAAGAAAAAATATTTCACACGCACCAATTATTTAAATATTTGGTCTAAACAAAATAAATATAACAACTGTCCAAAGATTTAACCATATTCTGCAGTTTTTATTTCCATGGCTGGCTTCACTCCGTTAGACTATTTCTGCTCTCTCAGTTTTTGGTCTTCTCTCTGTGTCTTGTCAGCATTTGGAACGGCAGAAGTGTGGTTTGATTTTTGTGAGTGGGTGAAAACGGTCCAAAGCTGTCACAAGGTGCTGCTGTTCTGCTGTATTTGATTTCTTGGTGACGGGTGGCTTCCCCACACCTGCTTTGCTGTCGACAAAAAATACGACCAAAGTTATTAAGTCAGAGAGCTGGCTTTTTTTTTCCGTCAGTCTTTTTCTGTCTTGTTTTCTTTTTTGTTTTGTTTATTTTAAGAATGACGCTTTTCCCCCAGTCCTTAAGGTGAGCTGAGGGGGGGCATGATCTTGACGTTTTGGGCGCAGGTGCACTGGATCAAATAACCTGGATTTTCTTTTTTTTTTTTTCTTTCTTTCTTTTTTTTTTTTTTTAACAGAAACTCTTTAACGGGAACTTTAGTGACCAAAATGATCACCTCACAAACCATTTTTATGTGCATTGTGCTAACAGTATTCAGGAGATGGATAATGCTTGTAAAGTCTGACAAGACAGCATTTGTTTTGGTTCTACGGTCGTCTGAGAAATTATCATTCAACCCCTTTAAAGGGCGCAATGAGTGAGAAGGAGCGCCGTTTTCACTGCGACTTTTTGCTTTGTCCTCTCCAAAGTGGCGTCTGCATGTCTGACTCTGCCAGTTACTGATTTGCAGGCAGTATGTTAAGGTGGCCCATGTAAGTGATTTCCACGGGCATCCCACTAAAGGAGAACAAATCGCTGACAAAGGAGTGCCTTTCCTATTCAGCAGCGTCGTTAGGACAACCAAAAAGTATTTCTCAGATAATAAGTTCTACTTCAAAGCGTTTCTCATTGAAGGGTGACTGCTTCACTCCTTTTATTAAGTCCCCCTCCTTTTCATGTCGAAGGAACTATCTCTGGTTATTTTTCATCGTGTTTATTTTGTAACATTCATGGAGCACTTGTTTCTAAACAGGACTTACAAGAGCGGGCTACTCTTTAGGCCCTTATCCCCATAAAAGTTCACGCACAAAACGAGAGGGAACTTAAAGCCACTTGTTTTGAATGAAGTATCATCAATGTGTGAATAAATAGTGTTTTTAGAAAAGCTTAAAAGAAAGCTGTAAAAGTGACAAAGGCCCTTTATAAAACAACTAAACAGGCCTACAGTTGCTGCCTCTTGAATGGTCCATATCATTCTGTTGATATTGCCCTTTGCTACATGAAGTTTGCTTGATATTTGAACTTTTTATTTATATAAAAAAAAAAAAATGCCAATAAAGCGCGTGTGTTTCTCAGCCTTAAATGCGAGTGTCCTCCAGGCTGACCTAAGTCAAGTGTGTCTCAGTCGATTCAGCATTGAATTTTGAATTGAATTTGAACATAATTTTCAGCACGTTTTTTATGGGGTTTCAATTTGCATAAACCTCTTGCACACACACACACACACACACACACACACACACACACACACACACACACACACACACACACACACACACACACACACACATCCTATTCTTCCCAGGCAAATGCAACCACGGTGGCTGTGTACTTCTGTGTCATTTACCTGTCAACAATGTATTTGTGGCGACATATCAGACATTTCGGGAGAAGGTGCATCCTGTGCTTTGATTTCAGTTCATTTAGTGGCAGTTAGTGTTTTCCAAGCAGACATATTCAAATGTGAGCGTCTCACTACCCAATTGCCATAGAAATCCTAACGCACCATGAAGACTGTCAAAGCGGCCAGCCTTCCGCTCAGAGGCAGCAGCCTTTGAAGTGGTGCACAACTCGCGTTGGTCAATTTTAATTCTATAGACTGGACAGGCAACTCTTTGAAAGTGAGATTGTGCGTTTTAATGGAGGAAATAAGAGGGGGGACTTGTTTTATACACTCTATACAAGGTCTTGCTTATTGTCAGATATCTTTTATCTTTTATTTTTCCCATGAATGATTCATGCCTCGGCTGCTTTGTGCTGTCGCGCCTTTCAGAGGTAGCGCCATCAGGGGGCTATAAGTTTCCCTATTAGCCCAATGATTGGTTTATACTAGCCTCCTATTTGGCCCGCAAGGCCTATTCCTGAGATAACGCTGGACGTTTTATAGAAATGTCAAGACATGGATTTAAGAGGGCTACTTCTAAGGGCTACTTCTAATATTTCTTATCTCTTCATTTTCCAGTAAGAATGACATTATGAAAGTTTTGTTGACCCCACTCTGCACATTATTATAAGTTAAAAAAAAAAAATAATAATAATAAATAATGGGCAGTTGAAAGTACAGCTTAACAAAAAATTACAAAAAAGTAACAGTCTTAACACTCTCAGCTAGTAGTCTAGCTGAATTTCTCAATCTCTGGTCCATTAAAAAAATAAATAAATAAACAACTCTGATTAAGCAAATCCATTCATAAAACAATATCATTTGACGGAATGACACTTGTTAATTATTTACTTTATATGTCCTGTTGTGTTTATTAATTTTTAGCATGATTTTATATTGTAAATTTGATTTTGAACATCAAGGGTCTGCACAATCATAGCTGATTCATATTTTTTTCTTATTTTTCTTTTTTTTTTTTTTTTTTTTTATCCACCAATGGCACCATGCACCTCAAAAGAGAAAGACAGATCACTACAAAAAGGGCATGCGAGAAAAGGACTTTTCACATTACACAGTCTATTCAAGTAAAAATTATTTTTTTTTTCCTTTTACAGAACACAAAAAACAAACAAACAAACAAAAAAACATCAGTACTACATATCACCAAAACTGATATTATTATTCTTTGGTGTCTCTGTAATTCCAGTACAACATTGATACCAGCAAATAAATTACAATGTACAAAACAACATTTTCGTAATTAAAACTACAACATTCACAAGCATCAATACAATTACATATATACAAATCCTTCAGGGACAAAGCCTGTCAGTGTACACATTTAGGGTCTCAAGGGACTTATTCGTACTCTTTAACGAGCATAACACTGGTGTATTTTTTGCATAAAATATAGTCTTAAATAGTTCTTAAATATTACAAAATTCCATCCAAACAAACGTATGGTATAAATCTCAAAAGTTAAATGAGAACCCTAGACACTCAGATGTTTGCCTTTTCCATATTTTTTTTTTTTCTTTCATAGTTGGTCAAGTTTGTACCACATCTCCGAAAAATCACATCACCAAACCTCATCTACTAGATACTGATCATTAACTATTTGGTGGCACTCGTGGGTTTACAAGCAATACCATTTGTTTTCCTTGCAATGTCTGGCATTTGACAGTGATTGATAATAGGCCAGTTATTAAACTGCAAGGGGATGATGGGAGGTCATATGAACGATGCCAGTTTAAGCACATCTCACCAGTTGAGTCTTAAGTCATGCTGATAGCTATACCCTGCATATTGCTGTTTGAAAATGATTATTATTGATCATCAAAGGATTTGATTCAAATAATGGTTCCCATAACCATTTTTTGGTCCTCTCAAATAAGAAAGCTTCTCTGTATCAAGGAATATACCTCGTTTAATTTACGTGTTTAATTTCTTTATTCTCGCCTCAATGTTTAATTTTGAAAAGTTGTGATGCATTTAAGGACAAGAGCAGGATGCATGTCGAAGGCAGCTCTTCCTCGTGTAATTAGGCCTACATCCACGATAATAACGATAAGAAATTATCATTGGTTTGAACAACCGTGTGGTATTACAGTTATAGTAAAATCACTGTTGTGCTATGCACTGATCAATTTCCCAAGCGCATGGGCCAGTATGGGCTCACACACTGACACAGAACAACTGGATGACAATTTTGAGAGTCTAATGGTTGTAAACATGGCATCAGAGCATTGTCCTTGGGTCTGAATTTCTGAAAGAGTCCTCCTCGTCTGAATCTGACGTTGGCACATCGCTGGAGGGGGTGTGAAGGTGGTTAGGTCCTCCGCTCCCCTGGCACACGTACCACTCATTGAGGTTGGTAACCTGAGGCGAGAGGTTTGCAGAGCGGTTCCTGTGCGGTTCGGAGTTGGGCGAAAGGGAGTCTCCAAGAGGGTTTGTGGAGGAAATGTAGGCGGCGGTGGTGGAAGGGGGCGGTGGAGACTTGCAGTGTACTTTCATGTGCTTTCGCAGTGAGCTTGGATGTGTGTAGGATTTGTCACAGCCGCGGACTTTGCAGTAGTAAGGCTTGTCACTGGTGTGAACGTGAGAGTGCTTCTTCCGGTCGCTGCTGTTGGCGAATTTCCTGTCACAGCCGTCGAACTCGCACTTGAAAGGTTTCTCTCCTTTAACACATGGAAAAGAGATGCATTCAGGGCAACGTCACATAATGCACTTACAAACGTCAGTACTGCAGACTGCGTTAGAATGAAAAAAGTTGATTTCGTCAGGCGTCAACATCATGATCATTGCCATCGTATCTTTACACTATATTATTGTTTGCCTCATACTGGTTCTCAAAAAAAAAAAAAAAAAAAAAAAAAAAAAAAAAAAAAATGTCCATGCAGCAACTTATTTGAACCCCTAACTGCCTCTCAGCATACCATCTTAAATACTTCATGAAGGCCAATTACTGCACAAATGCTCGGTTTAGCAGCCCACCTCTCCACTGGGGCTTCCTTTTCAGCAAAGCTTATTCACTAAACATGTATAAGTGCAACTATTCCACACCCACATGTACAAAGCCTGTTCCTGTGTGAACACGTGTAACATGTCATAAGGCCTCTTGGCAGCATGTGGGGGAAAAGTGCACTCAGAACCACAAGGAGTCGTTTATGTACATATGGGCGACTCAACACCTTATAACTTATCATACACACGCTGTCACACTCACGTGCAAAACATGCAGGCATTTTCCAACCCAGGTTAAAACGTCTAAATTGTGTATTACTTTACTTTTTCAAAATAAACACTCAATAAAGAACAATAGTTGGGGGATATAGTCTACGGTATTACCTGACTGCTGTGATATTTGGTAGCTTACTTTTGTGAAATCTATATCTTTCCCAGGGGATTCCTCATCATTCAGTAAAGTGGAGAGGCCTCTTTTTAGTCGTGGCATTAGGGCCGAAATCAGGCTCTTTCCTGGTCCAGACACATTTACCAACAGCAGGACGAGCACATTTGAGAGCATTATAGAGTGCAGTTTTAGAGTTGAAGGTTAGTCTGTGAGCCACGGTCTTTACATTTAGCGCTACGCGACTCTGACCAATCATTCATCACGTAGTAACTGTACTGCACTGACGCCATTGTTGTGGTTGGACAATATACCCTGATGATTTTTTTTAAAGACAACAGCAAAAACCTATATAACCTTTACGAACGTAACATACCTAATATAACCTTTAAGAGAAAAACAAATGGCTCGAACTATAATACAGTATGCTTCTTATCTATTTGTCTTACTTTAAAGATATTTAATTGAAAACTGAGATTGTATTTGTTATGATAAAAAAAAAATCACAAGCATGAACTGGCCGATAAATAAACAGTTGTTTTGCGTAAACCCCCTACGCCTGAGCATAACTACATTTACGCGTGCTGTAGGGCTGTCTTGCATGTACGTAAGCACGTTTTACAAATCATATGCCATAATCCCCTCACGCCAAGCGCAGACGTCTGCACCGGTAGAAAAGTTTATGTTTCCGAAAGGAAATGAAACACGTTTACTCACAGTAAGAACGCGTCATTCAATTAAACTTACTTGCTCGCTAGTGCGCGCAATTACGCACGGTCACGCACTGTCCATCGTTACGGGACGTCAATAGTAAATCAAGAATGAACGACTCAGGTCGATAAAATGCACCGGAGTCAAATACTAGGTTTCAGATATTGGTCTCTGCGTAAGTTGTGCGATTCATGCAGGTTTTACACAATTAAATCGTCTACTAACCTGTGTGAGTCCTCTTGTGAATCTTTAAATTCTCCGATCGAGCGAACACTTTTCCACAACCTGGGAAAGGGCACGGGAAGGGTTTTTCTCCCGTATGAACTCGGATGTGATTTATCAGTTTGTACTTTGCTTTGAAAGCCTTTCCTTCCCGCGGACATTCCTCCCAATAACAGACGTGGGTGCTCTGCTCCGGTCCCCCGACATGCTCCACGGTGACATGGTTGACCAATTCGTGCATGGTGCTGTAAGTTTTAGAGCAAGGCTTTTTTGAAGTTTGCTCCTGGTCAATCCATTTACAGATTAGTTCTTGCTTTATGGGCTGCCGCATGTATCTTAAAAACGCCCCCGCCGCTCCGTGAGGAGCAGAAGCGATGTTCACATTGAGGTTCATGGAGTTGTAGCTGTGGAGAGAAGAGGGTCCATAATGCTCTGGCCTGTGCCCGAAGTGCTCTGGCCTGCCGTAGATGTCCCCCGGTATACCCAGGCGCATCTGCCCGTTGAGGGCATGGTGGTGGGCACCTGGGGACGCCTGGTCGTGAAGTCCAGTGAAAAGTGGATGGGCCCCACTTTCCGTGTGCCCATAAGCACCTGTTGGGGAGATGAACATGCCATGGTGATGAGGGGAGGAGGCGGAACTATGCTGGTCGCCAAGTGCATGCATAGCAGAGGCTGAGAGTTCTCTCCTGAGGATGAAGTCCCTGCTGCTTGAGTAGCCTGAGTGGGGGTGAGCCACGGGGAAACCAACTGTGGTCTGAGCAGAAGTGAAAGATGCCGCGGTCTGGGCTTCGGGATGGCTCTGAATGTGCTGAGATGGGCTAAGTTTGAGAGCATTTGTCTGTGCCATGTGCTCTGGTCCAAATGGAGTGAGTGCCACTCCGGGGTCGTTGCCCAGCTCCCCAGGGTGGAGGTGGGCATGGTGGGAGAGAGGGTGATGCCCCCCTAGCCCCGGGAAGCCTGTCATATTCTGATGAGGAAGGGGTTGAGTCGCTGCCAAATCCGCTAATCTTATCGCCGGATTCCTCTTGCTTAAAGGGGGTTCCATAACTACACTGTGAAGTCCATCCACACTCACCGCTATTGTTTTTGCCCACACCACGCTATCTAAAACATTAGGAATATATGTATATAAGGGGTCTATAAGTTCTTTTGTCCTGCTTCTAACTCTGCTTGCTCCTTTTCCCACTCTGTCCTCAAGCGATTGGCAGAACATACAACAGTTGGAGGACACAGTGGGGAATACAGTTTAGAAATGGCACTGCGGGTATTGGACGGATTTCGGTGACTGGCAGTTAAGAGAACGAAGCGATTGGCTGTCGTTCAGCGCAGGGGCTCAGCAGGGTTCCGCCCCCTCACTCTCTTTATCGCTGTTGACTCCAAAAAGTTGTACTCACAAAGTTACCAGCAAATCTGTTTGTGCTGCTTACTGTTTACTGGTGCTGGCGCATGTGGATGACCGAAATGTCAGTTTATATGAAACTGTGTGGAGTCGCTCTCTGGTTAGTTTTTTTCCCCCAAATATCTGATCGCTATATAAAATAAATAAATGAAAATAATAAAATTAAAAATAAAACAAAATAAATATCAGTCCACGGTAGGGAATATAGTCAAAATGCAAAAAGGAAAAAAAAATAAAAATGATATTAAGATTTAATTAACATGAAACAAATATTTATATATATATAGAGATATATATTTTTTTTTAAATTTCCATGAAGCCTTTGTGGATACCTGAAGATATGCATGTTCTACAACTCTGTTTACAAGACTTAAAGAAAGTTATAGTAAAATAGTAAAAAGAGCTGAGGGCACATTTGGTGTACTGACATTGAATTATGTAATCGTTTTTCCTCCACCGGAATATTTGTCATTATTTTCAAGACAGTCAGTAGGCTAATAGTTAATATCTGAAGCTGTATGTAAGGGTTTTGCTCATTTTAACCTTTTCTCCGCATTTTTCCTCAACTTGATGTCAGGCATAGCCTATATGTGCCTTGAAGTAAACCATAAGAGTACACTGCATTTATTTTCCAAGAGGGTGTAAACTGGTTTTTGAGTAGTATTTTAACTCATAATCAAATCGCACTATAAGGCTGAAACTAATAAAGCCTCAAGAATTTGCCTTTAACATTTACATTCTCACATATGTTTCATGACGCATCAACAAAAACTCGTTAAAACCATTTAAATCATGATGCCAGTATTAGAAAAAAATGAAAGCAGACTATAGCCTGTGGCAATCCGAAGTATGCAGTAATAAAATCAACTCTGACAAGAGAAGCGCAGTCTAAATGGATCTTAAAAAAAAAAAAAAATCACAGAATGCTTAGGAAGATATGGCATATAGTCTATGTTTCTGAATATGTGATATTAAGTTTCATGTTTGGTTTTGGTTTATTTTTTTTGTTTGTTTGTTTGTTTGTTTTTTTCAAAATCGTCGGGTGGACAACTTATTGACATTTCCACTTTTATGGGAGGTTAAAACTGAAGTGGGAAGAAACTGTATACAAGTTGTTCACTTTATGTGACGGATCACGCCCCTTGAATGGTCCCTGTCCTCAGCAGGATGTGTATCTGTCATCGATTTCATATGTCTTAATTCAAAGACACCTTTGGAATCGATTTGTGATAGCTGGCCTGAAATAGCAAATCACTGCATCCCCTCCATGTGATTTGTTACAGTGAGCAAAGTTTTGGTGACTTGGCAACTTTTAGGGAAAAAAAGGCTTAAAATGTGTAACTTAAAATATCCAGACTTTTGGAAAGTGAGGATATATTTGACAATTGAATTTCATCATATTTCACAAAATATCACTTACAGCATGTTATGGGCCTATACTGCATGGACTGCTCTGCTGAGTTGAAATTGATTTATTAACGTGATAATCAGCAATTGAACAATATGAATAGGGGGTCCACCCCGAAATTTAGATGAAAATGTTAAATTTGAGCTTTCCCTCTTGAAATAATAAATCTGTCAATTTACAATTAGATGTGGCTGGTGGCTCAGTGCATGCACTAGTGTTGAGACACTTATTTCGGGCCTCCTCATCTCTCAGATTAATAGAAACTTTGTCATATATCATTTCACATGCATACTAGAATCACACTCTCAAAACGGTGTAATGTATTTATAATTTAAAATATGAAAGAGGCTGTATACATTTATAATTACGTGTTTTTCCGGACCTGAATACTGGGTCACATGTGTACTGCTGTCTTGGGGATGTTATTAAATAAATAAAGAAAGCACTGCCTCACTGAAATGTCGTCTCTTGTGAGCTTCTGGTAACCCATAAATCACATAATAGCACTGAGTACATTGTTTATGATTTGTTTAGGTGCCACTGCAGCATACATATTAAACTAAACAGCAGATATAATGGAACATAAGCCATGCATACATTGCCTGCATTATAAATCAATATTAGGACTTGGAATAAAAAATCGGATTTCTATCCCGGTCACTGAAGCATGATAATTTGTATGAATATCATGCATCTACAATTTTCACAAATAATTGCAGCTCTCGGTTGAACTGCATTTTTATATCAGGTTTTCCATATTTGGGCTATGATATGGAATTTCAAATGATTTAGAAATAGACTATGCATCACATAAAATGCACATAAACTAATTAATTAAAATTCAGGGCAAAAACTCCAGAGCGAACTTTCATCAAGGAATGGGTTAATTTCCCTTGACTTACAGCTTTCAAATTCCCCAAAGCTGTCGATGCCTCAGACAGAGGAAGGGGGACGTCTTAAACCTTTTTTTTCCTCTCTTTTAAAACAAAGACGCTTTGTCATAAACAGGGTTATTTTACCAAAAGGAGTGAAGAGGGCAACATATGTGGTCTTAACGGGTCATAGGTCAAACATCCATGAAACACAAGGTCACGGAAACCACACAAGTAACCTTCCAACGAGTCAACATATTGATATTGTCAAATAATACAGAGGTGAGATACGCCCTTGGCCTGCAGAACACAGGCGCAGCGCCGGCATGAGATTACTGACTTTATTTCTAAGCCTTGCCGTATATTCGCAGCGTAATGACTAGGCAACTGCATTTTGTCAGCTCTAAAATAGCCATGTGTTAGATCACAACACGGATAATATTTCATGTGATTTATTCCTTTACATCTGCGGGCCATATCTCACGCTGTATCCCTGCTCCTAAAACCTGTTGAAATACTGGTCTTTGGGGGATTTTCAATAGGCTAGACCCTTTTCTTCTAGAAGCAGAAGGGAAACCCACAGCCATGCGCCTCTGGCCGATTGAGTTTTCTTTCTTTTTAATTTTCTTTCTCTTTCTTCCTATCTAGGGAAGGTTTCTGTGGTTTTCAGAGAAATAAAGAACTTCTTATAGAGGTCGGCAGACGTGACTTTGAACTTGGATCAGCTCCTGCGTTTCCTGTGGTGCGGGTTGAAATAGACTTGGAAGAATAGCACACAACGCTCAGGCTGCCCCACTTTGAGCTAAGAGACACACAATTTCAAAAGTTTTTATACGTTCACCTCGCCTTCCGCATTATTTGTCTGTTAGAGCATCGAAGAGCTGAGAGAGACTTGAGAAAGTTTGTTGTGTGTTGGAGCGGGAGGACTTTGTGGGACTTTGATGAGAGTGTAAGTAAACTTCCTTTCACTTTACACGACTATCTCAACGAGCTGCTGCAGGCCTGTGCACCTCAATTTGAACAGATATTCACTGTATGTTCTCTTGATAGAAAGTTGCCAGAAATTGTTTCAAATCCCTGCTTTGAAATATTTACTTCCATGTTTCAGTTTTTTTTTTTTCCTTTTTTTTTTTATGGCTGTGTCTGTAACATATAAGAACTATAAAGGAGACCCCCATGTAGAAAATTAGACGTTAACTGTACCAAATAGTGGTTCTGTGACTTATCTTGTGGGGAATCACTTTTGGTGCTACAACAAGAGGTTACCACAGCATTTCAAAACCAGGCAATTCACTATCGGCTGAAAAACATCCAACTTTTATTCATGCATTTTTATTGTGGACACTCAGCAATGTGAGTGCAGGAAAGGTTCAACCCTAGGTCATTAGTGGTTAACTTGTTTCCAAGGGCAGATGGCTAGACCAGTTCACCACCATAGCATGAAACATAATTGGTGTGGTGGATTTTAGAACCACTGAGGAGGCATTGCAAATTCAAACACAACCAGTCATAGCATACCATTAAAGTACCAAGTGGAGCCTCTGCCAGCTCCAAGTGAGATCACTGGACTACCAGCAAAGGCCCAGTTGTGGTACTGTAACTGCTGAACCACTGAAAAACCACTTCATTGTATATGCAACCACATATGGTTTTTCAGCTGTGAAGAACAGCTAAGTGCTCCAAGGCTTTCATCCAATTCTAGGCTATAGCTGGCAATCCATATATTTCTTAGAGGAAGGACTGATAATTAAAGTCATATTTTAGCATGCCATGTATAGATTTGCTTTAGGAAGATTATTTTATTTCTACTTTTTATTTTATTTTATTTATTTATTTTACTTTTCTGAGGAAAAGGAGGCGTGTTTGTCATAACACTGTGTGTCACCATGTAAAAAGTCCTGTTTTTAATATAATAATCAGTTTAGTGCAGGCTTTTTTGTCATATGTGCATCAATGCGCCTTCATTATTCCCATTTTTTGGTGGTCATTAATTACTTTAATATACTGTAAGATATAAAGTTGATAGTAGCCTTCTAAACATGCGCGGAAATGATTTTAACTGTTCTGCCTGTTGTAAGTATCGTGGCATGCTGAACATCTGGCGTGCATTGGTAGTGTCACTTTAGATGACAGTTTGTTTAATTATGGCGGCAATATTGCATATATTATTGATGATGATTTAGGTCTGCATAAATGTGCATTTTCATCTATAAGCACGAAAATATAAACTACATAGAGCTTTGCGTTATGTTTGTATTATGCAAACAAGCCATGGCCATGTCTCTAACCCACCACACTCTCTATAACTTGTTTTCTCTCTCTCTCTCCTCATTTTTTTCTGTTGTAGACGTGTCTTTCTTTCCAGTCTATTGTTGTCAGGCGCCTTCTAATGTCGTATTTGCATTGTTTACACATACCATAACTCATCAGCTACGGAATGAAAAAAAAACACACACATTGTTTTCTCATTTCTTTCTCTCTGACTTCCTTTCGCCCATATACCCCCCAAAATCATCTCCTAAAAGTAGGCGGTAATTATTAGTGGAAAATGGCGTTGCGCTATTAAGTCGCCAAAGCAGTACCTGCTATTGGAGGGGCACCTGGGATTGATGAGGCGCAGTGGCCAATGAGACTGCGAGGAATGAATGAACGGGCTCCAGTTAAAGGGGGCGGAAGAGGAGGTAGAGCCAGTCCACGGAGAAACAGGGACCCTCCGCGATAAACACAGGCGAGCCAGAGAAATAAACATATATCCAATCGGAACAACAGTTTCTGAGATGCTCCAGCGACCCTCGATCTGTATACGCGAAGGACACCTAGTAAGATAATTATTCGATTCTTCGAATGAATTTAAAAGCGACCAGCTGTCACAGTTTCAAGAGGAAAGGGGGAAACTCTTCACTTCGTTACATTGGGATTTTTGAGTCACAAGTTAACTACAAGTGAATTCAGTCGCTGATAAACCAAGCTGATTTTTTTTTTCCTTTAGAGCGGATCAGCGTTTTGATTCACTACTGATATGATGTTTCCAAGGTTGGAAGTTGAATCGTTGCGTACCAGCATTAACATTTGAATTTTTTCCTTCAGTTTGTCGCCGTAGCCCAAAACCCCGCAGTGAATCGAACAAAAATTCGCTCTCTGAAATAATGTTACTGGATGCTGGTCACCAGTTCCCCGGACTGGGAGTAGGCTCATTTGCCAGGCATCACTCAGCGAGCGAGATGCAGGAGAGAGACTTGAGTTTGGCACAAAATAGCTTTGTAGACTCCGCACACATGGGTGCGTTTAAGCTGAACCATGATCTTTCTCCGGGACAGAGCTCTGCCTTCACCACCCAGGCGCCGGGCTACCCCGCTGCGGCTTTGGGGGCTCACGCCGCCCATGTCACCTCGTATGCAAGCTCTCCTTTCAACTCCACCAGGGACTTTCTCTTTCGTAGTCGTGGCTTCGGAGAATCCTCTCCGGCGAGTAGCCAGCATACTATTTTTGGCCCCACGGCGGGATCCCTCCATCACTCCCACACAGACAGTCAAGGCCACATTCTGTTCCCGGGGATCCACGATCAGCATGGGTCCCACGGATCCCCGAACGTGCTGAACGGCCAAATGAGGCTTGGACTACCGGGAGAAGTTTTCGGACGCTCCGACCAGTACCATCAGGTCTCCAGCCCGAGGACCGACCCGTACTCGGCGGCGCAGCTCCACAACCAATACGGCTCAATGAATATGAACATGGGGATGAACATGGCAGCCCACCACCACCCCGGTGCCTTTTTCCGCTACATGAGGCAGCAGTGTATCAAGCAGGAGCTCATCTGCAAATGGATCGACCCCGAGCAGCTCAGCAACCCCAAGAAGTGTTGCAACAAAACTTTTAGCACCATGCACGAGTTGGTCACGCACGTCTCGGTGGAGCATGTCGGAGGACCGGAGCAGAGTAACCACGTCTGCTTCTGGGAGGACTGCGCCCGGGAGAGCAAACCGTTCAAGGCGAAATACAAACTGGTGAACCACATTCGAGTGCACACCGGGGAGAAACCCTTTCCGTGTCCCTTCCCCGGCTGTGGAAAGGTCTTCGCAAGGTCGGAAAACTTGAAGATACACAAGCGAACACATACAGGTAATTATTACTAACGTTGCTGAGGCTTTTTCCTACAATTAAAAAAGTGCACTGGTTTTTGTGTTATTGTTCTAAATGTTGATGAGAAGCTTCGCCTGTGTATATATTTTTTTCTTTTTCTGGATCACAGTTATACTGAGTCACAAGAAACTAAAATTCACTCCAATTATCTGTGGTTATTTTTAGGCTGCTAAAGTAGATGTTCTCCCATACAGTCAAAGTAGGTTTAGGACTACATCCAGGAACAAAAAACAAAAAAGACATATGGTCAGATTAAGTATTTATTTCTCATTTTTGGAGCTAGGCTGGACACGTTTGACCGATCCTCTAAGTGTGTAATGTTTTGCACACAAGTACAAAATTATGTAACAGGGCCTGACGACGTTTTATGGTTTGTGGTAAACTTAAAAAAAAAAATGGGTCAAAGGCAACACTCTGAGCGCATTGCGTGCACCGTGCAGAGCAGCCCTGGTAGTAGTAAATCTCATCAATTGGTTTAATGTTTACGCGACACTGCGCTTTTACAATTGACGCCTCTCCCCCGTTATACCAGGTCGATTTTTTACCACTTTGTCAACTGAAAATGTATCCCAATTTATTTCTTTAGCTGTTTTTTTTTTTCCTGTTTTATTTTTTTAAATTCTGTTTGGAAGTTGTGTCCCATCGGATAGGTTTAGCTGAGCGCTCAGCACTGCAGATTATGCATGAGGTATGCCTTTTGTTTCCTTATGCGTTCCTTTGATAGGAGCCAAGGTGCTAGACAGGGCCATTACCAGCCTTTCTCATTTGGACTTATTTTCTTGGGGAATTCGTTGTGGTGCGGTGCCATGGAATTGGTCAGGTGTTAATTAGATTTTTATTGTTTCCTAGCAAATGGTGAGCCTTCTGTAGGCCTACTGAGGGCGGCCTTGTCCCTCTCCCTACCCCCAAAACACTGTGCTCATTATTTAGGCAAAATAACACGATAAAACTCCCTATTTTCAGTTGAAGTAAGCCTTTAATATTTACTTTCACAATTAGGCTCATATTATAGCGCTTTTTCTAAGCATTGTTGTTGTGATTCAAAGTAAACACCCATATCACTGTAACTTGAAACATCAACTTTGTGCATTTGAATTTCATTCACCAACTTTACTGACGCTGTACGTTAGGCTGCTCAGGCCGGGGCCTTTCTGAATAACAATGTCTAACGTAGAGTTTATGAATGTTTCTCTTTCTGCAGGAGAGAAACCTTTCCAGTGTGAGTTTGAGGGCTGCGACAGAAGGTTTGCAAATAGCAGCGACCGAAAGAAACACATGCATGTTCACACATCGGACAAGCCTTATCTTTGCAAAATGTGTGACAAGTCCTACACCCATCCCAGCTCTCTGCGCAAACACATGAAGGTAAATATACTCCCTGTGTGTGTGTGTGTGTGTGTGTGTGTGTGTGTGTGTGTGTGAATTAGTGATTGAGTGAATATTTATGAGTGAGCCCCACATTATTATAGGTTACATTCACCCAGTGTTTATATACATTATCAGGACCTGTATGATTGTGATAGTGATTGTATTTGAGGATTTCATGCAACTCTTTGCGCTGTCCATCTTGTTACTCAAATTCTCTGGCTTTTTAAAAATATTGCATGTATTTTCACGTGCATATGTCCCCAGAAATACTTAACCGTTTGTATTTATATTTTTCACAGGTCCATGAATCCTCCCCACCAGCATCTGACTCATCACCAGCGGCGAGCTCTGGTTATGAATCCTCCACACCTCCAGGCCTGGTGTCTCCCACCACCGAGACCCAAAGCAACAACAACCTGTCCCCAGCCTCAGCTGTGCACAACACCACCAGCCACAGTGGCCTATCCTCCAATTTCAGTGAATGGTATGTTTAGGACTAAACTGAAATGAACCAACACACACTCATTTCACAGCACTGGACCATCCAACACAGGAGATTGGGACACATGTGCACACAGGAGGCACACACAAACATTTTTTTGGAAAGCATTTGAATTCACCAGGGAAGATGACAATTACCAACAGAGGAAAATATGTATTATAGTCGAGGTGTATTCCATATTGTAAATAATTACTAAATGCCCTCTTTCCCATTGGTTGTGATAGAGTTTGTCAGTCTTTGGTGTATAGATGTTCCTTCAATGGTAGCTATTTCTCTAACTGGACTTTTAGTGCACATACTACGATAAAATTGTACTATAATGTTGAATATTGTGATCCTAAGGCAAATTGATTGTACTATACTAAACATCTATAAACTGGAAAGAGTGCCAAAGTTAACATTTAACTCAAACAGACCACAATATTTTGCTTGTGAATGTATATTTTAGTTTGCTGGGCTTAACTTGTGATGTTTTGTGCTTTGCAAGTTTGAATTGTGAAATACTATCTGGAAGATTGTGAGGAAAATAAACGTTGTGCCGTTCGATTTTCTGTAACTACACCCTTCCTTTTGTAAATATCAACTGCCATATTTATCCATTTGTAATTAAATTATGGTATTTACTTGCTACAGATGAAACAATATTTATAAAGAATGTTTCTTTACTATAAATATGTACAATTACGAGCTAAACATGGGCAGTTGTTTTGTTATGTGTTTTTGTTCAAAGTTTTAAGAGGTGTTTTCTTCCTTATTGTGATAAGAATTTTACTGCATACAAATATAATAAAAGGTGTTGCAAGTGCTACATATTTTCATTGCTCTTTCATACATTACATTTTGCTGGTTGCGTGTGCAGTTTATTGCTTATGGCTTTTTTAGGCTCATTTGGCATTGATCATACGTTAGACCTAACAAGAAACTGTGGCATTCTGAAGTTTAATAGGTGTCATACATTTTAAATTAACCAGTTCTTGATTTTATTTTATATGTTCTCAATTCCTGTCCTTAAAATCATGGTGTTTTACCTCAAGCTTTGCAAAGCATGCTAACAGGCCCTAAACAATGTGGCTGTTGGTGCTAAAAATTCATTATAAACGCAAACAGAAAAAGGAAAAAAAAAAAAAAAGTTTGGGGAATTTAAGAGTAAGACTGTCACTTGTAGTTGGTTGCAGCTATTACAAAGTAACAAGTCAACTGTTTTATGTACAAGACACAAGAGAGGCTACCTGAGAAGGACTAAAAAATCTGATTGAATTAAAAGCGTCTCAACCAGAATAAAGAACCAAACAAACCAAGCTTTTGGTATATTTCCATCGTAGCACACTCAGTGGTGGTGTTGCTCATGCGTACCCTTCTGCTGATGGGTGAAAGAGCAAACACATTTTATTTGTCATATATCACAGCTCATCTTTGCCTGTTTTCTCAAGTCTTCTCCTCCCATAGTTCGTTTGAAAGCAGACTCCTTCATAGCCCGAAAACACAACCCCCCTCCCCCACCCCGGTCACTTCTCAGCAGTGGAGTTGGTGCAGAAACAGCCGTGAACTTGAACTTGACTCGGCTTGGTCCTGCAAGCGCTCCTTCCTGCTCCATTAAAAGCTATTATGGGAGACGGCCATGCACATATGCTTGTGTTATTAACTTAGACAGTTGTTTTAAGAAACGTTTCAGACTTTTCCCTACAGTTTGACGCCGTTTTGCAGTGTTGGGGGGTAGAAACAACAGAAAGAGAGGGAGAGAGTGACATGGCATTGCTGCAAGCGGCCCTCTGTTGCTCTTTTGTGCAAATAGCGTTGAATGGGGGGAAACAACTTGGGGGTTTAACCAGTTGTTTTGCGAGTTATTGCCTCTGCTTGGCTGTGCGCTGTTGCTTCCACTGTCTGCGGCTGCGGCTGGCCGGTGTGTTGTTGTAAGAGCAGCATTAGTCGTGTAACACTGTTTGTATTGCGCAGTTATAGCGTTGGTAGGCTATGTTTTATCCGTAGACTAATTCTGGGGTGCACTTAAAATGGACTGGGAGTGAGTTCCCGCTGCAGGCAAGCTTTTGGCTGGAGCTGTAGTGACACTTGTCTGCCTACGGAGCTGATAGACTGCAGGGGCAAAGATGGCTCTCATCACTCAACTCGCTGCTCTTATTATTAGCCCAAAGTGGTGATGTAGTAAATAAAAAAGCTGGTAAAGTAAAAGACGTCCAGCCAGGCCGTGATTACCGCCAGGCAATAAATAACAACCACCAATATAGCCTAATCAAAAAAAAAAAAAAAAAAAAAAAAAAAAAAAAAAAAAACGAGAAGGGAAAAACAGAAACATCATTTTTTCCTTATTTAAAAGACCAAATCTGCGTGTGACTTTTATTAGTTTGACACCACTCACTACAATGCACGCTTTGGCCCTCATAAATATTTACATCACTCGAAAAAATAGATCCACTCTCTTTAGGCAAAATATAAAAGTGGCTGCAGTGAGTTTAGGTGGGTTTGCCCTGCGCTACCTGCTTCTCCCGGGGGGCTGTGAGCACAATATGGTTGTATTATGTCGCCTATATACTTCATATATGAAATCACCTCCTAATGGCCCCTCCACGGGCTGGTTCGGTGCGGTGACCTCTCCGGCGGAAGAAGGCCTGACCTGTGGGGAGTGGGAAAGGTCAGCCTCACGCAGCGCATCGATGCCGGTTCCTCCTCGGCCCATGCTGTTCTGATATTGATCCGCGGAGAAGGAAGCGCTTTTTACAACATACTATTCTACAAGGAGAACAGTAACCTGACTTGCCTCACTGGGCCCACGGTGATATGAAGAAGAAAAAAAAAGTCAAATTTGGACACAGGCCAAAGTTGATTCCGTTACAGTTCAGGGTGAAGTGTTCAAGTGATA
Organism: Myripristis murdjan; assembly: GCF_902150065.1. Classification (NCBI taxonomy): domain Eukaryota; kingdom Metazoa; phylum Chordata; class Actinopteri; order Holocentriformes; family Holocentridae; genus Myripristis; species Myripristis murdjan. The sequence continues at coordinate 21,886,430 of NC_044000.1, forward strand.
AAACTTGGAGTCAGCGTCCCTGTAGCCTTACGCAGGCGCAACTGTTTTGTATCTGACAAGTCAAAACAAAACAAAACAAAACAAAACAATAAAAAAAACTTATCTGTGATTACTGGCCTGCATTTAGGGATCTGTGACAAGGGGGTAAATTCGTCTAGACCTTTGCGTTTCTTAATTTATTATAGGCCTCTTTTTTAGGCTGACGTAATTTTTATTGCATGAAACCAGACAATACACTGACTCTACAAAACAGACCATTAGAGGCATTTTCATGACACTGAGTTGCGGCCCCTTTTGCAAAATCCATGTCTCACTTGTTAAAAATCCGTGTCCAGCCTCTGCTCCTCTTAATCTATGTCTTCTTTTGTGAGTGGTGTAGATTTTATTTATTTTATTTTATTTATTTATTCAAATCATAAGACATAATGGCCTCTGCCCGGATTCACCTCATCAGTGTGCGTCCAGGACAGAAATTTTCCCAACATTTTGCACGTTCAGTGAACATAATATGTAAGATCAATGGGAAAAGAAATATTTGTTTACCTTATACTGATCAGTGTTACGTCACTGAATATGAGCGTGGTGTCTCCACCCCCTCACACACACACACACACACACACACACGGAAAAATGGTGAGTGTGTGAGTGTGGACTTGAGTCTCATAGCAGGTGTGTGCGTGGAGGCAGGGGGTCTTGTGTCATGATTCAGCGCTCGCTCACTAATCAGCGCCCGAGACTTTCACTGTTGCTCTGTAACAACTGTGGCAGCCTCATTCTGGGGGAATTTGATCAGCTGTATTGATTCATTGATTCAGAATATTGGCTATTAGTGATCAGCGCCGTGTTTATCATGTTGCTTATTTTGATGACGCTCGATGACATATCCTCCCTCTCTCTCTCTCTCTCTCTCTCTCTCTCTCTCTCTCTCTCTCTCTCTCCCTCTTCCTCTCACTCTCTCTCTCTCTCTCTCACCCTTACACACACACGCACAAGCTGTGCACAGGCCTATTTTTGATGTTATAGTTGTTGTAAAATAAATGTCAAATTAGATGATGATGGTTTTCAGCATGCATGTCCCCATCAGCACAAATGTTCGTAATGTGGAGGCAGTTGAAGGAAACATGAAACGAAAGCACACGTCTGCTCTGTAGGCCCGAGCCATTGTTATCTTGTCTGAGTGTGGTCCACTCACACAGCAGAGCCACTAAAATAAAGCAACACTGTCAGTCAGTCATATTCCACCTGAAATAGTCGTGGGGCAGTTAACACTTCGGGGATATACACACCTGTTTTGTCTTACGACATGAATAGCCACATGTCACACAGGTCTGAGTGATATGGGCCTAACTCATGTGACGTTTATAACCATGTTTCATTCATACCCTGTTATGTTTTTAATGACCCATTGCTTTTATAGTCAAGAGCTGTGAACTGGGACTAGTGATTTCTGTTAAGATTATTAGTTGATAATTTTAGAATGAGGAAAAGGAAAGAAAAGAAAAATGGATGAAAAAATAGTCAGAAGTAGGATTTTTTTTTCTTCATTTAATTTGCATGAACATGAGACTCAAAGGGCTAAGTTCATGTAATTTTAGCCCAAATAACTGTATTTCTTAGGGCGTAAAAATGCAGACGCACTTAGTTTTTTTTCTTCTTTTTTTTTCTTATCATTAATTCTGAGTGCGTGTCTTCTTAATTGAATTGATTAAATTAATTAAATATGAAATAAACCTGTTATCGGCAATTAGACCTATGAACAACTTAAATTGGAGTTTTAGGCCTGTTTTATTTTATTTTTTTTTGCTGATTTATGATTAAACCAAATCAAGTTTCCATTGTGGTGATGCTGTTCTGTAAAAGTTGTCTTTTTTGGGTCAGTCACTTCGTATTTTGCGATAAGTTTTGTTTAATTTCTTGTCTCTCACGCTAAATTCGTATCTCAAAACTATGGTATTTACCAGTGAGGCCTCCTCGTATTGTCACTAATAAGAGTTTGCAGCAGCCATATGTTGAAAGACAGGTTTTTTTGTGACACAAATGCTGTAGACTGTAATTAATGTAACCTGAAATAATGCATTTTAATAAGTCCCTCTGCTTAACTCATGTGTCATTTAAAGTTCCCCAAGTTACTTCAGGCGGTGGGTGTGCGTGCCTTTATTGCTTATTTTAATATGGATAATAAATTGAAAATAATTAACCATAGCTAGACAAAAAATAAATTTGAAGATGAAAAAAAGTCGCTCTATCATTTTATATTCCAGCCTAATTATTGACTATATAAACTTAAACGAATTTTATTATTTTCTGGCCTGATATATGACAAAGCGCAAAGCAAGTGCATTATTTGAATCTAACAATTTTCTCGCGTGTTTATGTTGCTTAAGTGTCCGGAGCATGCATGCTTAAAATGAAAATATTCCAATAATACGTTTTTCTGTGTGTGATCAGCCGTTATCTAAGTTTTATGCAAAGTTGTCCAAATATTACACCCCAAGTGCAAAGGGAATTCATGTAAAAATATGGCGTGCTCTGTGCTGCTGATTAATGTACACCAGTCAAGGTGAAATACAAGCAAGAACATTTTGTGAAAAGGCATATGTTGGAGTGATGCATCATTTTTCAAAGAAATATGCACAATAGTGACATTTGCATATTTGCATAAATATTATCTGTGTGCATTTTTAATCCAAGCTGTGTGACCCTGGTCATTTTGCATGCAGATCATTGTAGATAACTTTATTCCAAAATAAAGAAATACTTCAATAAATAAAAGACAACACTGCCAGTGTTATTCTGGCCTCTTCTTTCTTTTCTTCTTTCTTTCTTTCTCTCTCTGTCTCTCTTTTTCTCTCCCTGTCTCTCTCTCTTCATCTCTCAGTCTGTCTCTCTCTCTCTCTCTCGATCTCTCTCTGTGACATGGCCTCCACTGTGTTTGTATGGAAGTCTATGTACAGTCTGCCTTCCTGTGTAACGCAGCCCCCACGGCCTTTCATCTGAGTTCAGCGGCCGCCTTTCTCACACAGATGAATGTGTTTCTGTGAAAGAGCCGGAATGGCTGTCACTTCTCCTGGCACAGAGGAGAAACAAACAAAACCCCCTACTCCTGTAACGAAACTGGCTCAGGCACCTCCCATCGGACACAAACACTACAGAGTCAGGAGCACAAATAGCCTCAAAAGCTAAACACTCTCCCTTTCATGCAGAAAGCTTGGCATGCCTGGTCCTCTTGTGCAGACAGAGAAATACAAAGTGGAGAGGTGCAGAGTAAATGGCATACTCGAGGCTGACTGAGGTGGGGTTATTGTTGTGCCCCCCCACCCCCCCCATCCTAAAAAAAAAAAAAAAAAAAAAAAAAAAAAAGGCAAAAGAATTCAACTAATCCCTCCCAAACTCAGCATTCTCCCCTGCTGTTGCTTTTGCAGTGAGGTTCTCGTTATGGCTCCCATACAACACCTTGCCAATTATTCTTATTTGCCACAATAGGGAATGTGCTGTTAATATGAGGCGTTTTCAGGCGATTCTTTTCTGCTAGAGCCAAGGCTCTTCAGGACAGGAGCAGGTGTACCATCAAAGACCAATCATCATGCGAGCATAGCACCAAACCAACAGGCATGGAGTGGCTAATATGCAAATATTGCTTCGCTGTTTTGATATGATTTTGCTTTATGCTTACCTTCGGATTGCACTATGGTCAGAGATACTTGTGAGAGTATGAAACACACACAATGTATAAGAAAGCAAGCTGGCATGGCACTAAGACAGAACCATCACCCACCCCAACACACACACACACACACACACACACCTCCACCCAAACCATTCCAAATTCCAAACACATTCGGCTGAGGAAATTTTCAATTTCCCAACACCTGTAAACAGGCTGTTTTACCACAGTTCCTTTGATCATCAAACAGACCAGTGCTGTGCCCTGAGGGACAGTGTGTAGAGAGGTGACTGGATGGGTGTGTACTCTGTGTTTTATATGTACGTTAGCAAGTAATGGAACATACCTCGTGGCCATTTTGCATCTGACGTTTTCCACTGCATGCTGGAAAATTCCCCGATGCATCGCTGTCATTAGGACCACCTCGGTTGACACTGAGAGTCAACTTTAAGACCAAGTGGGTTAAGGCCATATTAGACCAACCCGAGGAAGTGTAGGGGGCAAAGCATTTCAATGACTAGACATTGCAAAGGGTGATTTTTTCTTTATGTGTTTTATATCTCTGAGTGTGTTGTAGCCTTTGGGCCACCTCAAACAGCACAAAACACCAACAAAATCAGGAAAAAACATGTTTGATTTAGTGAGCATCATGCATGCAAAGTTGATTTATCCAGAGGAGGAAAAAAAATGCTGTATGAAAGCAAGGCAAGACCAAAACTAATTTGGTGTGAGACTGAGAGCATGAGCGCTTGATTTGGAGACCAATTTGGCCGGCTTCATTTCATGTGAAAACGTGAACATTGTGAGCGACTCGACTTGATTGTCTGTGAAATGTTGGTGGATATCTTTATTGAAAAGATGGTTTTGAGTAAAGCAAACGTAAGCCCGCCGAATAGGCAAACATAACACGATCAGTATGCATGTATCACAGCACAGTGAGCAGCATTTGATTTGTTTTCACTGACAGGAACATGTATTAGAGTGACAGGAAACCGGAAGGTTATCAGTAACACTTTGTGAAGATGTGAAAACCTAAGCTGTAATCTTAACAAATGTTGAAATTCAGTCATCTGCGAGTCACCACTCCTGGTTGATCTCTCCATATGAACATTCAGCGAGACACTTGAAAAGTTTCTCAAGGACTGTTGTTTAGGAAAACAATTCATGCAAGTGAACCTGGGTGTGAGCACCGTGCTCATCCCCCCCGCTGTCACTCACATTCAATTCCAGAGTGATCAGAAAACAAAACTCACTGCTCATATTCAAATAGATTTATATGACTTGACACAGGAATGAGTGGAATATGCCCCCCTACTACTTCACTTACACACACACACACACATACACACACACACAAACACGCAAACACACCAGTAGCCTCCCAACCATCTGTCGCCTGCTAAGTATTTTTTTTTGTCTTTCCAGAATCTGTTCATTGATTTGTTCAAATCGTACAGACAACCCTTGACATCAGCTTAATCTAAAGGAGACAGGAGGAAGTGTTTTCAGTTGCTTCCTCTACTTTGAGGATTTAATTTATGATGTGTGGTGACATGACTGTGTTGAATGTTTAATGTCTTAAAACACATCAGTGGTAAAAGGCTGTCTGACTTCCACAGGTTCTTCTAATAAGACAGAAATGAAAGAGGACAGGGATCAAACCAGTTGCAGTCCCCATGATGCAGACTCATATTCAGTAAGTCATTACCACTCTGATCTTAACAGCATTTTCATTGTCTGCTTCTCTCCAGAGGGTTCCATTCACCAGAGGAGACAAACAAATAACACATTGGTGTGGGCTTTGTCACATGCAAATCAGCAGCGCTCAACTTTTGTTGCTTTTCCATCAAAACCAGCATTTGCTTGTTGGTCAAAAAGAATTATCTGGGCTATTATTTGTATTTCTGGAAAGGCTCCCAAAGATGTATTTTTATTTTTCTTATTGCAAGTCTGTTCAAAAGTTAGGTAATTTCCTCCAGGTTTATCAGTGCTAGCCTTTCTCCATGGGGTGCCTCTCAGATTGCGCCCCATGGACACTGTCAGCTCCCGCGGAAGAGGCTCTGGTTGCTTGCCGGTTCTTGAGTTTAGTGAGCTGGAAGGAGCTAATTTGATTGACTTTCAGCTTCAAGTTTTTCTTTTCCCCTGGAACCTGGCAGTCCCCTGACAGTGAGAGACCTTTCTGGTCAGTGAGCGTATTGACAGGCAGTCAGTTAGCACCTGACATGTCAATGTCCAGTCCAACAGACCTGTTAAAGCCAGGGATATGAAAGCTGCCCAGACAAGTGATCCTGGCTACATTCAGCAGGTACGTTTTGCCTTTGAATTATATGTTCTTATTGATGTAACCACTTTATTGGCTAATAATAAAACAAATTATAGAGTGTTAAATTTTACGGTAGCCCTGATACATACAAATGCAATAATACAAAAAACTGAATACATGCAGACACTAGGGAACTTTTTTCCTTATACACCTCCTTATACCTTATATACTTTATTCATACTGCAGTGAGATTACAGTTCATATTAATGACCTCCACAAAAGTCTCTTGTTCAGTTTTTATACCCAACAATTGACTGTGTGTTCCTATGCAGCTTTGTGGGTTTTCCTAACTCCACCTCTAATTCAGTCCCAGCCATTTGGCCCTGAAATCTGAAGCCAACTCCTGTCAACCAATCTCTGCTAGATCTCAAAGAAAACAAAGAGTTGTGTTGACAAAAGTTGTCAACTTCTAAAGCTTTAATTGGCAAGCACTTGAAGATACGGAGGTGATAATCTCCAAGTGTTCTTGTTTCTTTGGTTGACAGGTATTTCTGTGGTGAGTGTTAATAAAAGTAACACTGATAGTGAGCTAGTGAATTGCAGTGGATAAATTTACAGTGCATGTGGCCACACACACGTGCCTAGAGCACATTAGAATACAGCATTATTTTTATAATGCCGTGTTCATCATCACTCTTAGAAAAGGATCATGGATGAGTGGTAGTGGACAATAACTGAACAGCATCGCATTGAATGATAATGTGTGTCTGTGTGTGTTTGTAAGCGTGTATGTTTGCACACAAGCACACAAGCTTGTGCATGCAGGAGTGTTTGAGCTTATGCATGCAGGAGTGTTTGAGCATCAGTGTAAAAAAGTGTCAGGATGAAAATGTGTACAAAGTCTTATCACTCGTGTCAGCGTGCTTTCGTTCTTCTTAATGTCAGGTTCATGCATATATTTTGAAGGATCCATATTTGTCTTGCAGAACATGAATATAAACATGACTCCAAAATGCCTCATGTACGCTCCTTCAATGCTTCACTGAAGACTGACATCCTCTCCTGTCTCCTGTTTGTCTCCGCTCACCTGCAAAGGAGGCGTTGATGGGTGTGTGGCGCCCTGTTTCAGGGGTGGCGGCTAAGTTTACTTCCCACCTACAGTCTCTCGGGCTACGAAAGCTGAGGCTGCCCCTCTGGAACCCCCCCTCCCGGTCCAGGAGTGCCGTGCGGGAGCCCCCATCCCACCAACACTTGATAAATAAATCAGACACACTGTTGACAGCCGCTTACAGTGAAGCAGGAGGATGGGGAATTGCATAAAACAAGTGGTATTCATGACAGATATTTTCATGGTTGGTGAAAAAAAAAGATGATTTGGAGGAGGGGCGTTTTTGAAGCGAAAACAGTTTGGTGTTTAAACGTACGCACAGGTTGAATGAGAAATTCCCCTAAGTGTTCAATATTTGGAAAGTGTCATCGCTGCGTGATGATAAAAGAAGATCCTATGCTACATCAGGGAGCTATGTGGATGACACATTGAGATGCATACCCTTGTTTTTGTTAGACAGACACACCAAGAGTTTCACTGCGAACAACAGCCCCTCTCCCCCCCTTGTGCTTTAACGTGACACACTCGCAGGCACTGTCGCTGCCTTGGATATGCTGTATATGCTGTAGTTAATGGAAAGGCTATGGGCAGGGTAGTGTGAAGCGAAGGGTGGAATTACTAAAGCATTAACACTGGTCCCTTTGGGACCGAGGCCCTAATCAGGTGGCTGAGGTGGCAGAGCCCAGGGCAAGAGGAGAATTATGACGATTATGACATGTTAGCACATGTCTGAGGGTGGAGTGGACAGACAGACGATGAGTTCATCAGTGGCAGGATTAGCCAGCTCCCATGCTGATCAGTAACTACCACCCAGCCCTCACTATGTCCCCGTGCTCAATAGCCTCTCATTAACAGCAACGGGAGAGTATAATGGCCTATGTATATAGAGGTTTTCCTGGTTAGAACAATTTATCCATAAAGGAATTGAGTTAGTGATCATAAGAAGTGGTTAGGGAGAGGCAGATGATTGATGTCTGTGTCTTTTACATGACGGGTCATTAAACTTTGGCTTGATATGCTTGTTTTTTATACTAGGCTGGATATTACCAAGGGTACAGCTCACAATACAATACGTACTATGACACATAGGTCACAGTAAGATTTATATCATGATACATTGCAGTACTGCACAGATTTGACTAAAATGTATAAGTAGACTTTATAATACAACCTACTGCATAATACCTGGGTAATAAAATAAACATATTACAGGATAAATCATGTCACCAGTTTTCTCAAAACAATCTAATTCAAAAATATTCACTCAGAATGAACACATACTTAACACAGTGCACTAAAATAGTGATATCATAAGGTCATATGAAAATGAAGTACAGAAATGATGCATATGGATACAAGTGGCTATATAGAATCAGAATGCAATTGTGAAACATAATATCGTGATATTCAGCTGCATTCAGCATTTTTTTTTTTTTTTTTTTTTTGCATTCTTCTAGTTCATAATGAAGTTGTCCCTTCAAAACTCATCTTGCATACTGAACCATAAACTTCCAGTAAATGAGCAAGCATGTTATATTGTCCTTAAATGTCATATGTCATGAGCATGCAATGTGAAAAACACCTTTCCCGCTGTCCGATTGTGACTTTGACTTTGTTATTATGAACACGACGCTAAAAGATAACCTTTGGGAAGGAGTCTTTTCAATGCTGAGTGTTTCACTTGTCTTTCAACATGTGTGTGAAAACATTTCATGCTTTCTGACCTTGTGTGACCCTGCAGTGTCAGACAAAAATGCATAGTAAGCTGGTAGGCATGTCACGCCACAGTATGGGGTCCTTACTTGTGCTATAATCCCAGCCATGGCCTTTTAACCCTCTACAGCTCGCCATTCTCTCCACTGCTCTCTTTACTCTCTCCACCTGACAGTGGAACATGGGAAAACAAATGGAGACCTTGAAAACCATAAGGCTATGCTTGTTTGCCCTCTAAGTTGTGCTTTTTACCCAGATAGCCTCATGGCCAGTGTTTGTTTGTAGATCTGTTTGTGTTTGTTTAGAAATGCAATATCTTTGGCAGACTTAGCTTTCTAAACTCACATGCAGCCTGGGGATGATATTGATTTGCTGTTTGGAGAGTCTGTCTCATCTCTGATATGAGGGCTGCAGTTTTTATACAGGTGATGTTTTCCCACCTGTCAAAAAGTCTGCTCAAGATGTGAGTCTGCTTGACATTAAAGTATGTCTTTGGATACAGGCTTGTCTTTTATAGTCTACCTGACTACTTTGAAAGATACCTAGAATTTATTTGCAAAATTTCTCCAAACACCTCCGTGCTCAAGCTTCGTTGCCTTATTGTTTGTTGTGTTTTATTTTTCTGTTTTCTGTTCGACAGCTGTCTCAATCCAACCCTGCTTAGCAAATTACTTAATCACCCACTCTTTTGCATTAGATACCTTTGTGATAATTGATTGTTGAATTAAGATCTGCATTCATGATTTATTGCCCTTCCTATCTAACAACCACAGCACTCTGTGAACTTGAATTCACTTCTCTCTCTTACCTCTCACCATCCCCCCTACTTTTACTAATAAACCCACGTTCCCTGCTGATGGAAAATTGTCAGTTTACCTCGAGCTACAGGGGGCCTGGCAATCAGTCCTTAGAAAAGCGGTGCCAGGTTAACATGCTGTGATAGGGGACTCTGGGGACGGTGCCCCACCTCTGCTTGACATGCAGGGGCTCTGCTCACCAATAAGAGACATGCCTGCTGCACAATAGAGTTGTTACCAGCCACTTCAGCTTAACCTTACAACAACCTTCTGGTTGGACCTGGGAGTGCTCAAAATCATTTCATCATCTTTCATATATCTGTAAGGGGAAAAAAAACACGGTGGCTGTGGATTACATAAAATTGCCTGTTGATAGAACATATCCCTCTAAACCTTTTCATGTTTGACAAAGTAACTCATCAAATTGAATTTACTTTTTGTTTGTCACAAGGATGCTAAATTTGTGCCTTTGATTGAAGTCCTGTACTGATAACGGCTTTTCTTTCTCTTTTCCTATTACGTGTGAATGCTTGATTGTTTTGATAGTCTTGTGGTTCCTCCTCGCAAAGCCTACAATGGCAGCATACGTTAGAAACACAAAGGGAAGGTTTTGAGAATCAATCTCCCCCTATCTCTTAGAAGAGCTGTTAATGGGACACTTACAGTATGGGGGTTCACAAGTCTAGGATGGAGATGTACTCAATAGACTGGCGTATTTTTACACCTTTCCATTGAACAAGGACTAAGCTGTACATGGGGAATTGGATGGTACACAAACGAGAGAAAGAAAATAATCCAGAAGTGCTTCAGGTGTTTTGTCCAAGGCTTTTTTGATGCTGATGGTTTCTGAACCTTCACCGATGCAAAATGTTGGAGCTGGAATTGAACAGTTTGCCTTTAGAAGGGCTTTAGATGCATGTCTGTGCATTGTAAAAGAATATTTAAATTACAATGCATCATCGGGCCCACTTAGCTGAGAAGCCAGGTAAGGCACATTTGTATTCTTGTGGAGTAGGGAGATGGGGAACGTTACAGAGCAGATTAGGTTACTCTGCTGTTGTTTCCAGGTACAGATCGAGGACCAGGCTTCTCTCATGGGCTCCACGGGGGGGAACGACATCAATCTGACCTCAGAGCAGCGTCTAGGGGCATTCTGCTCTTTTATCCAGCTCCTGCCAGTGTGCAGCTGAAGTCTGTAGCTGGCCTTGTGTCAGGAACCAAGGTGTCATCTGCTAGCTAATTACATTTTTCATGCAATCCCCTTCACATTGACTTGACCACATTTTTGATTTAATGAAGTGAATTAATGAGGCTGAATTGAATTTAGAAATTGTTCAGAAAGCAAGAAGATTAATCAAGCGACCAGTTCACTGTGTGTCATGCTCTGCTTTGTTTTTTGTTCCTTTCTCTCTGTCCCCTTTCACTCCTGCTCAAAAATAGTCTTCTCAGTTCAATTAACAGCTGGAGAATTTGCACATGGGTGGCATTTTCCCTGTAGCTTCATTCATACATAGAGGTCAATCTGTGTCTTATTTCAGATGCTGTTGTCATTAAGATTATGCCTGTGGATCTGCCTCCCATTTTTGAGTCATGTATCTAATTGCTGTGGTTTTATTTCAATCTACAAACTTCAGATTTGAAGACCTTTCACTTATTTTTTTTTAGAATTAAAAAGAAATAGCTCTTGTGCAACTTAAAAGTGGAGTCACCCACCAGGCGCTTAAAGAGAGACCTGCCACATTCATAGCTCCCGTGCACAAATGTGGATATAAAATACAAATCAAATTTAATTATTTATAAAATTAACATGACTAAGACAGCTGTTTCTGTCTATAATGTTCCAGTCCATTCCTGGTTTAGCACACTAGAATTGACTTTAGTGCTCATGACCCCTCCCTCCGCAAAGTAAAGAGAAAGTGGAGGCAGTGATCATTTTAGCACCTCGATGAAAAGAAAAGCGGAAAACAAGTGGCACATAAAGCTTCCATAGGCTGCTGCCCTGATGCAGTTGGTGATAGTAATCCCCAAGAATGCCTCCCCCGTGTGCTGTTGTCTGTCACTTAATTAGCCTCCAGTTTTAGCACCACATGCTCCTCAGGTGTATTTGTTTGTTTGTGTGTGTGTGTGTGTGTGCATGTGAGTGTGTGTGTGTATGTGCATGTGAGTGTGTCTGTGGATGTGAGAGAAAGAGGGGAAGAGCGAAAGCGTGTGTGTATGCGAATGAGCGCATATGTGCAGGCGTTGTTTATTTTCTGAAGTTGTGTTTGTGGTGTGTGTGCTTCTGTTTGTGTATAATTTATTCACACGTGTGCAACTTGAGGTGAGAGCCTGGAGAATGTTGTGAACCTGTGTCAGATTATTTACCCGTAATTATTCCAATTGTCAAATTATTGCTGCTCGTGATAAAATCGTGCGTAAATCACTTTGAAAACAAAAACAAATTTTCATGCTGTCCAACACATTACATAATATCGCAAATGCAATCTTCTGGCCGTAATTTACAATCAGGAATGGAAGACATTTGTTCACATGTATAAGAACAAATATGGACGCAGAAAGATAAACATATAGGCCAAGTCCTGCATTCATTCATTGGATTCTTCTGTTTTGTTTTGTTTTTTTTTTCCACTCCAGATGAATTGATGTTTAGCTTCTTTGGCCCCTGGCTCTAATTTGTGAGCAAGGCTGACCTGACGCTGTGTTGGGATATTCATTGCATCCCTTTTAGTCAATTTATTTAATTATGCCACTCGGTCCAGGGTGCCTGCACAGAACAGCATCTGAATGTTGCTTCTTCAATCTGCATGTATAAACAACATCAGGAGCCAGAGACGCCTAGATGACCAGATTCTATATACATATAAATATAGACACTTTCTGGTTGGGGTAGATGTGCATGTGTGTGGGAGGGGGGTGTCGGTGTGTGAGTGTGTGTGTGTCTGCATGTGCATGTGCATTGAAAAAGGGGTGGCAGCTGAATGGCCTTGAGAAGTAAGTTGAAAAAAGACTCCTCTGGTACTTTATCAGTGTCATAAAACACTTTGCTCTCACACTCATTGGTGACAAGTTTTTTTTTTCTTCATTTTCTTTTGTGATGTGTGATCATACCACATGGTCCTTTATGGACTATGTTGCACATCTACGTGATTCTGCTGTTAATCTCTTCCAGATGCAGGTCTACGGTATATCAAGTATTGCTTCTGAAAAAAAAAAAAAAAAAAAAAAAAAAAATTCAATAATAAGCCCCATGGCTGGCCAATGGCACTGTACTAGTATGATGCACAATGTAATTATGACAAAAAAAAAAAAAAAGTGCAGGTATTCAAGAGATCTTTTTTTTTTTTTTTTAATTGATAATTGGATGCTATTTTTCATTTGGTAATTTTGTTACTGAATAGTCATTAAACAAGCAGTTGCTAAGTGACATATGAGTATCAGTATAAGGTGGCATTTTCATTTAGCGCATTAATATTTAATTGAACTTTTAGACTGTCACAGGTTTGTTTTTAGATATTTTACAACAGCTATGAATGTGACTCAGTCAGAACTGAGGATGACTGATGAGGAAGTATCCGTTTTATATAGTAGAGTAAAGGCTTGTTGTCGAAGCCCATCATTGTTTGCGATTGGGATGTACATCGTTTCAAAGACAGTTGTAGCCATCTGCGCGGTGGACATAATGTTAGGTGGTTGGGAAAATGGCGGCGGCTGTTTGGATTGGCCCGGCTCCCAAAAGCCTCTTGTGACTGCCGCAACATGGAAGCTGAGGAGGAGTAGGAGAAGGAGGAGGAGCAGGCAGGGCGGAGGAGTGGAGAGGAGAGCGCAAGCTGTGAGTCTGAAAGAGGCCAGATTCAGCTCTCAGCCGGGCAGCGGCTTAGACATACCCCAAACTCAAAACCCTGGAAACAGACGTGAAACATGGCTGTGGAGAAAATGAATTAAAGAGAAAGAGGAGTGATCACTGTCTTTTTTTTAATGTGTGTTTGTAATGTATTTATGCTTTGGCATTAAGCATGTTTGTCATGACAATAATGCCCTTTTGAATTGAAAACTGATTCATCGATCTTGAGGGAAAAGGATGTGCACAACGTATTTGCCTGGTCCTTTGCATCAGTTATCAGTCATTGGTGTAACAGAAAAGATGGCAAGCACTTCTGGAGAAGAGATCTGATAGGCTGGACGGGCCACTACCATGGATGTCCTTGTGATATGAGGGAGAGAGAGAATGGGATGTAAGTGAGGGAGAGGATAGAGGAGGGCAGATGGACAAGGTGGTGAGGGTTGTCCTTTGGAGGCATAATGGAAATATCCAGTGGTGATGACCCAAAATGACATATGAAGACATACTCCATTTTTGCTAGTCTTTTCTTTATTTGCATAAAAATCATGCTCTTTATGGCACTCATTTACAGCTTTACCACATCGCAAAGTGTGGAGCTTACCACTGTGCACAGAGTCATTACAAAAGACTCATGAGCACAGTTGCTGTCTTCCTTACTCTTTTGCATGCATAAAGGTATAGATTATAGGTGAATTTTCAAAGCGGAATAAATTATTTAACAAAACATGGAGGGGGGCAACAAAACCACGGCGGGTGGTAATTCTGAGCAAAAGAGAACTGGGACCGACTTGTGTTAACTGAGATTATGCTCTGTGGCTAAAATACAGTGCAGAAATTTCACTGTCTCTGTCTTTCATGTCGAGGATGAAAATGAGATGTGTTGAACCAAGACTTGCAGTGTTAACACAGTGATAAACAAACCAAACACCACATGAATACCCAATTAGTGCTTTGAGTAAAGGCCTAATGGCAGAACAGGCATGTTTGGAACGGTTTAGAGTAACAGAAACCACTGCTTGGCCTCTTTCCATAGCTTCATTTGCTTCTCATCTCAGTTCATCACACACCATGATTCATGTACTGCAGCTATTTGACACCTTTTTAGTGGCATGATATGTGCTTAATGTCGAATTTTTGCAAATGCAGTCCTCGTGTAAGCTTGCACTTAGCGTTCCAAGACAATAAGATGTGTGCATTTGCTAATTTGAGACGTGAGATGAAAGAGTATTCTCTCTCAGAGGAGGACAGAATTGAACTGCTGGATTTGGGCTGCGTTGTTCCTTGGCTGGAAAAACCGAAACGGTCCCAAAGTCTCAAGCTGTAGTTTTCCAAGGAGCATGTTCTATGCAGTTTTGTGTGTGTGTCCGTGTGTGTAGATGTGTGTAAATTTTGTGTTTTCTCACGTCTGATGCTGCTTCCAGCCAAAATTGTAATGGGGGTCAGACAGCTTCTCCAGCAATGTGACAGAACAGCCACCTTCTCCATGTGTTTGCACTGTGTATGTGTGCATGTGCTTTAAAACCAGAGAAAATGAAAAAAAAAAAAAAAAGCTAAATTAATCCACTGTAGTAATGATATGCGCTAATATATGTGTATGCAAGCTTGTTCCTGCAGCACATTCTGCCCTTTTGTTGATTATGGTCCTATTTGTCTTTGAAAACAGTGGGAAAATTTGTGTCAAACTGTCCGTCTTGCTTAAGTGAAGATAACCTGTCTCTCCAGAGGTGTTCTAATATGGCAGATGGTACTAATTATCAAGGGTCTTACACACACACACACACAAATGCACACACACACTCTCACACACATATACACTCACACACACACAGTGTTTGAGATTATTCATGGGGTGACAGTACCTCTTAATATAGCTTCTAATATATTTTGTGAAAATCATACAGATGCCAGAGTTCACACGTAACAGAGGAGGGAATTAGTTGATGCGTTGTATTGAGAGCACGCAGGCTACACAGTCATTTTAATTCCCTGCACTGAATATTAGCTCCAACAACTAGCCCTCAACAGATTGAGTTTAGTTCTATTTCTGTGCAAGGCTGTCGGGTTTCATTATATTCCAGCATTAGCCACTCAACCTCTTGCACCTCTTGAAGGAATATGGATTGAATTTTTTTCTCTCTTTGAATATTCACTGCTTTCTCTATTTCCTCTCTCTTTTCTTTCTCCGTCACTCTTTGCCCTCTCACTCTCGGCTTCTCTCTCACACTCCCCATGCATGTGCGCACGCACTCACAGGCACGCGCACACACACTCACACAACAGTCTCAGGCATATTCTCAGTTGTGTTTAAATGTCCCCCACTTAACGGTGGCTGCAGTTCCTGACTCTATGCATTAACCTTTGCAGTGGTATTTAATTAAAGGTCCACACCTGCACCACCATCTCCTCCTCCATCCTTTCCTTCCCCTCCTCCTCCTCCTCAGCAGAGCCAGGGCTAAATGAAGGCATGCCATACAACCGTGGCAATTAGCATGACCTTAAAAACGCCACCACTGCCCGCACACTCACCCCCCACCATTCCCCTTTGCCCCGTGGACCACCAGCTCCCCCTGTCCTTCCTACTGACCCTGCTGTGCTGCGGCTACGCTCACACTCAGTGGGGTCTAACCGATTATGGTGGCCCCACTGCTCCCAGGGCCCCGGAGGACCACATCAGGACACTCCAAGAGGTCACAGGGTCCCTGAGGTCCTTAAGGGAACGTCTTCGTGTCCTAACCCCACATCATCACTCCTCAAATGGGGGGCGGAAGAGGAGACTGGATTCGAATCGTGGCCGTTAAGGATGGTTCCACTTAAAGGGAGGCTGTGACATTTTGAATTTTAGTTGGGCTTACTTTTTTCCTCAGCAGACACTTGTCACGGCAGGGGAGATGTTTCTACATTTGCCCTTAACTTTGCCTCAAATGGCTTGTTAGCTTTGAGAATATACACTTAGCCATACACCTTAGCTTCAGTGAAGAATTCAAACAGCACAAGCACATTTGTGGTGAACTAAAGGACAAATGTAACATGAAAATGTAAAATGGGACACTTCAGACATAATCATCTGCATGCTGTTGTGGTTCAAATAGTCTAAGATGAACTAAAATGGTCATGCTTAAAGATACACTTTGCAAAATTGATTTAAGTGTGGAACCTTACAACTCAACTGAGAGAAAATATGGAATCAACATGTAATTTGATGGCTAAGTCTGCATGGTTCTCATAATCAGCCAGACTCACGGATTAATTACATGTTAGTTCCATGTTTTTTGTCACCTAAGTCTAAAGACTTTAGCTTAAGTCTCAGCCCTTGGCAATTTTATATAGTGCACCTTTAAAATATGTGACAGTCATTCATAACAGCCAAGACATTCTCTTTGTACAACATTGCTGTTAAAAGGTGATCAAGGATGGGCCATGCTGCAAAATTGCCATCTTAACAAGTCATTTAGTTTTTTGTGCATTCTTAAAATCTTGTTTTTTTGTAAAATACAAAAATCTGACACTGAGTTTAAATAATTTCACTTGTTTCCAATGTGGTTTCACTTGCTTCAGGAACCACTAGTATCAAGAAAATGGCACTTGAGTCAAGACAATTCTATAAACAAGTTGATTAGCATTGGAAACAAGTGGGATGATCTCATCCCACTGGCAGATTTGCTTCACTTGTTTTGGCGTAGAAGAAAATTTTAAGCCTGCATATGAGACTAAAGAATGGTACAGTGCATTCGCTGCTATGATAACAGTATTAGCAGGTATTGACCAGTTAAATGCCTTGAGTAGAGTCACAAGCGCACACATGATTAGTCACTCAAATGTGCACACATGCACACGTACACGTACACACCCACCAACCGACCCATACACACACCTACACACGTGCACACCTCACCAGCCGCTGTTGACCCCCTGTGAGGTCAGGAGCGCCAATACCCCTGTGGTTCGCTGCCCTATCGTGTCATGCTGGGCAGATATTTCTGTCAGCATGGATGACTCCTTGACATGGTGTTTATTTGGATTGGCAACTTGTTTTTTATTTGAATCGATACGCAGGGCAGAGGAAAGGACAGTGTGATTGAAGAGAGGAGTGGAGCGTCAGGAAGGAGCAGCGATCAGCTCTGACACGAAGAACATGTGTTGACAATGGTGAGCTGGAGCAGAGGAGAGACGAAAAAGCGGAGGGAGAGAGGCGGGAGGGAGGACAGAGGATGATTGGTTAACAGCCTTGCTGTGCATCTCCACAACTCAAGCATGTTGTCATTAAAAACTTAAGTGCATACAGTAAAAAACAAACCTATTACTGCTAATGAATGATGGATATACTTTGTTTGAAACACATATTTCACTCAGAGATTACCTACTTGTAATGGAAATGAAAGATTTGATATAAAAAGAAAAACAAAGTTTTGCCTCCACTGATCACAATAGGTTATAAAATGAAAAGTAAAACATCAAGGTGGCGCCTGCCTCTCTCCTCCCAGCTACTATCCAAACAAAGGGAAAAGTGATTTTTTTTTCTTATTTGGAGGGAATAAACAGGAAAGAGAGGCTGTTTTTCTGCGGATCACTTAGCCCCCAGCGTCACCGAGGGAAAAGCTAATAAAATGTCATCAGAGTGAAATGAGAGTTAAGTGGAGGGGAAAGAGCTGAATATTCACATTCATTTGGCTGACAGCTGGGGGACTGCAGTCACTCATGGCTGCATTGATATGCATTGCATTATGCGCTCTTCACCCCTTCGCGTTGACAATCAACAGCTTTAACACCTTTGCTTTAATTTAATTAAAGGTGTGATTGTCAGGGTGAAAACTTCATTTGCACGCACACATGCAGATTCACGTTCATGTGTGCTAGTCCATGCACATACACAAAACATAAGGGTCATTGTCGATGGAGGAAGTCCAATTATCTCTGTATAGATAATTAGATGAGTTAAATGGTCATCTGAGCAGAGCGGAACAGGCGCAGAGGAAAAGGGGACAGGGGAGCCCCATCACCACTGACTCACAGACTTTCTCCATCACCTAACTTCAGAGAGTGCTCCCTCTCACAGGCCCTGAGGCCTTACCTCACAATCTGTCCAAAAGCTGAGCCGAACTGAGGTTCTGAGCTGGGTTCAGGTTCCCCTTTTCCACATGCATCTGAAGGGAAATGCAAACTGAATTTGCAAAAACATCTATGATAAAAATGATTTCTGGCTATTGGATGTGTGTCTTTGTCCATTTTTTCACCCCCACTGTTGACTGTAAGGCAGCGCTGCCTCCCAGGCGGTGTTATGATAAGGGCTATGGTTAAGGTGTTAGGAAGCGCTGCCTTACAGGCAACTTTCAGGGTAAGAAGTCGGAGGTGCACTGCTGTGAATGGCTAGGGCATTGCTTCAGTGTGAGTAAGGCCATGTCTAGCCACCACACTAACATTTTCAGACCATTTTTCAAAAGCCTACCATTCACACTGAAACACAGTCCCCTATTGAGCATCCACAGGCTTATATGTGTTTGACCTGAATACAGCCTAGATCAACTGACTCCTCATCCACACTACAACACCAGACTGAAATTTTCAAATTTAGACATTTTGGATCCCTGTATTTTGTGGCTGGGAAATGCTGGTTTGTGAACAGTAGGCCAAAAAAAAAAGTGTTGTGAAATTTGCCCTGTTTATTATGGATATGGCCTAAGCAGGTGAAAGGACGATGGATCAAAGGTTATTTTGGCAATGTCTGGGTTTTCTGCCCAATAACAATATGATGAATTGACTGAGATAAAAAAGCAGTAGGCAATGTGAAAGTCAGTTTACTCTCATTATGAAATCCCAGAAAAATGAAAACACCAAATTAGTGAGTAATGGGCGGGAAAGCAGGCTCATTTTGTTTATGCTCACCATAAAATTTTATACTCTTAACATTCAGTCATATTTATATGCTGCCTTCAACTTCAACTCCAACCAAGGGAAAATTCATACCGAGCCCCACAAACAGATGCAACACAAATGAAGCAAGTATCAAAAGATTCTATGTGGTTATCTTTTAATCTATGTTTGAACGGTGGCCTTGGTGGCATCTGGGGAACATTAAAGGATGCCGGAAAGAAAGAGAAAGGGATGTGATGAAAGTGTGGTCAGGTTTTTCTAAACGAGGGGGATCGCCGAGCTATCATCCTCTCCCTCTTTCATCAGAGAGATTACTGACTGATCCAGACCTTAATGACCACAACGTTTTAAGCTCTGATCTGCGGTCAGTTTGTCACATTCCCAAATACTAACTCCACTTTATCTGTTGTAATGAACAAATAAATCATGGGCCAGTTTTGTCAAGCAGAGGAAATTCATTCAGGCATGTGTTTTTAACATGATAGAGAGGTTTGAAGGTAAGGTAAAGTAATGCGATGTTGGAAGTTCGGAGGTGAAATGAAAGTCAGAGTTTTCGCTGCGTGTTAATCAAGCAACTCGATATAATAATAACTCTAATGATGGCTCCTCCTCAGGGTTGGCCCTAGACAAGGAGTGCATTCATTTATCTGACTAGGCGTGCACACCTTCTCACATGCATGCACCACACACGCTTTGAGCTTGTGCATGCATGAATGCATTGATATGTAAGTGTGCACATGCATATGCTGGCCATCACAGGTCTAGTTAACGAGGCACTAAAGTTCAGTGTAGAGCATGCAGCAACAGTAAGGCGTATTTATATCCCTTTTACACTGGCCTAAAATCCCACTACCATCTGGGACTTGTGCTCAGTGTAAACAGGTTAACCAAGCATTTTAGTCCCAGCAGTCCTGGGTAATTATTGGCAGTCTTAAATTATAAATAAATCTCCATATTTTGGATGAAATCTGACTTATGTTTGTTTTGTTGTTTAATTTAGTTTTAGAGACTGCCAGGGTGGAAGAAAACACTGTGTTTCAGTCAGGTTGGATGATTATAACCCACGGACTTCTCTAATGTAAACGGTGTCAGCCACTTTATTTAAGTGTGCAGTCCTAAGTAAAAATAGATTACAAAAATAAAAACTTGCTTGTAAAAGCGGTATTAGTGAAAAAGATAAAATTGTAACTAGTCTTGAGCACACTCATGAATAGCGCCATTGGAGTTTAGATTCTGAATATCCTACTGTCCTTTACCTAATAAACCACTGTATTGGCTCGGAGCTGCTAACCTGAGTAAAAACTAAGCTAAGCATGTGTTAGTTTGCGGTTCCAGTCCAGCTGGAGCAGGTCTCCATGCTCTCTCTACTGGGGGAGCTTTGGAAAAGGGCTGAAAACCAGCTCTCCGTTTATTAAGGCCCAAGTCAGAGGATTAACTTTTCTCTTCTGACTTCTTGATAATATGTTTCTCTCCTTGCTTCATTCACCTTTTTCTCTGAGACGGGCTATGTAATCTGTCAGTGTTAGTGGCTTAGTCTATTATTATGAGTGTTGTAAAGAGGATTTATCCGATTGTTAATACCATGGAAAGTTTTTGCCAATGGAAAATGATCAGAGCAGTGCTTTAGAGAGTATTAACTTGACAGAGTTGAAAATGGCTTTTCCAAATGTGCCACGATTGAAAGCATGAACACTTCATCAGAGTTATGTGTGTGTGTGTGTGTGTGTGTGTGTGCTTGGTAAGGAATACCTTTGCATTATTCACTTTTAGAAAAATCACCTCAAAGCAATAGAATAAACCTCTCATAATACAATTTTATTTCTATGACCTGTGTATATAATTAGGGAGGAGAACAATGACTTTTGGATAGTATTCTATCATTATATTAGTTACTTATAGAGAAGATATTATTTGAACAAAGTCAGCTGACTTTTACTAAATGATGGTACAGAAAAAACTACCGTCATTTCATCCCAGCAGGCGTTGCCACATCTGTTAAATTGTTTGTTTTCATTTGGTTTTATTATAACTAAAAAAATATGCCTGAGTGAACAAAACTGGGTTTGAAAAATTCCCACCTAATTTTGTTATTTTAACCATCTGTAATTGCAACTAATAGGGCTGTAAATACATTTTATTGAAACTCATTTCTTAGACAAAACGAGGACCGATATTTTCTTTGGAATTGTCTTACAGATTTTATCAGCACGTAGATTTACGGTGGATGCTTCCATTTAAGGTCAATTGTGGCATAATATCATGTCTGGCACACACACACACACATACACACATACACACACACACATTCCCCAGGGAAACCTCCCCTTCGCTTCCCAATTCTCACCTACTTCTGCTTTCTGTCATGAGTGTTTCATATGTCACAACGTTCACATGTTACACTTTCCTTCAATTTGATGTGTGAGATGCAGTCAAACACAAACCCCAAACAAGCCCTCAAAAAGCCAAAACCATCGTAAACATCTCCCCTGCCATTGTAAATTTCACCTCCCCCACAAACTGATAGCCATTCTTTAAAGAACAAACAAAAATCAAACGAGAGCTCTGTGTTTTGCTTTCAGCTCTCATCCCACAAGTTTCCAGCTGACAGCATAATGATTACCCTTAAAGAGTATGAAAATGGCAGGTTAATCCAAACTCAAATCTTTTTTTTTCTCTCTTTCTCTTCTCCTCCTTCTCCTCCTCCTCCCCCTCCACCTTCTCCTCCCTTCCTCTCCACACCAGGTAAGAAATGCCACTCAACCCCATCCTCTTTTTGTTGGTATTTCTCCTTTTATAAATTCAGAAGTTGGTGTTTCCTGTGTGTTTGTAAAAGCAGAAAGGTGTGCATGGAGTGAAGAACAATACCCCTTCTCCATGGCCCTCTGTACCCCCTGAAGGAGCCTCATCTTTGGGATTGTAATGTAATGGGTGGCCCTGAAACAAAGGGGCCTGATGGGCCGAACAGCTTCTGTGGCTCCCTGGGACCTCAGCATTGTTATTGGGATCCCCCGGAGAGTTTGTGCATAGGCACACTCTGCCTTACTGCCTCTGCATCTGGGCAAGCACATATCCAGAAAATATAAAGAACCCATAATGTGATCAAACTATTCTGTGCAGTTATCTTTCCGTTGAATTCAGTTCAGTGTCCTCACTGAGTAAGATAGATATACTTTACTTGGCAAATTTTTGTGGTGCAGCAGCAGGTTATTCAGACACTGCAGTGGAACAGTACTACATAAAATATACCTCAACGCTAGAATATAGAAATCTTCAGAAAAATAAACACAACAAATAACAAAATAAAACAAAGTAGCTCAGTATAATAAGAAAATAATTAGATATTAAAAGTGTAGTGTGTAAAAATGAGAAGCAGGGACCATTGAGAGTCAGCTGACAAAAAACATGAAATAAACATGTAATTTATCAGTAAGTCAGTGAGAATCATGACATTTTTGTGCTAAGTTTTGTACTTATTCCACTTTTTTGTCAACTCTAAATGGTCCTGATCACTGATCTGATGATGAGAAGCATACACTCAGTTTTCAAAGTTCATGTTTATTCCACTTTTTTCTTTTTCTTTTTCTTTTTTTTGTCAGTTGACTATAAATGGCTCTCACATCAACTGACCTGAATTTTTGCAGAGTGGACCTTTAATAAAACAAACATCAGTCATCAGAATCCTCCTTGTAGGAGTGTGTGTTTGCTAATCACACTCTGAAATAAGTATTTTTACACACTTGGTGTCCACATATCCGTGGTCGCCTGGGAGGCTGTGGCCTTACTCTGCGTAGTCTGTCTGTATTGATGGATGACTCGGGTCAGCTATGGCTTAAACTTTAGCAGGAAAGCTGCCATTATTGCCCTCTGTATCTCCCCCCTCATATTGTCCTTGTCCACAGTGACAATGGCCCACCAAGGGCTCTGACACTCATCACCTGTTAGTGAGACTCATCCATATGAATATACCACTAACTCCCGCTCTCTGGCCTGCAGGACGGCCTGTTACAGGGCATGGGGGTGGATACATGGACAATGGTGGCACAGCAAAAAGCACATGGTCACCACTGAGAACTGTTTGTGTAAGATCACAGTGTGACAGGACAGCAGTAAGGCTGTGTCCCTGCTAAGCTGGGTAAATTGAAATTGTATTTTTTTTTTTCTTCTCCAGGTTGGCTTTCCTCCACGTTAAGGCAGTGTGAAAACAAAGCTTTCTGAAAATGCTTTCCAAGGTGTGCAAATCTGAAAGCATCAGTCTGGTGTTGAAGTGTTGAGGTTGAGGGTATATGGAGCTTTTTGAAAACACTTACGTATGATAGTCATGTGACCTAGTCCATAGTCTAGTGTTTAAATGCTGAGGACATGCACGAAGGCATGCACAGGCTCTATGTGGGACTGTGCATTTGGGGCATTCAGGTGGGAGCAACGGTCTTTTTGGAAAACAATCCGAAAACCCCCAGTGTGATGTGTGGACAGGACCTGAGATTAGAGGAAAAAACTTTTATGAAAATGCATGTGTTAGGTTTTATTTTTTTTTATTTTTTTTTAAATTCTGCCTCAATGTATAAAGCCAAAGCCAACAAATGTCCCACTTGCATCAAAGCTCTGATAATTACTGATGATGAAAGGTCACAGTTGTTTTAAACTGTTTGTCATTTCACTCCCTCTCAGGTGTGTTGCGTAAATATTTTATATCTAAACTGTGAGAGAGGAGCCTCTACATTTTGTGAGTGCCACCATGGGATTCTTTATGAGCTACTATGAGCTGCTCGCTTACGTGTGTGTGTGTGTGTGTGTGTGTGTGTGTTGAGTGCTGCTGTGTTTTGCTAGATGACAGCTCCCCTCCCTCCCTATGTTGGGCCTGGCAGATGTAGAGGTGTCACCATGTTGATTAATTGTTTACGGTCACCTGTCTGCGTGGCTGCCTGTCTGCCATGTCGCCGTGTGCTGGGGGGATTTGGGGTTGAGGGAGATGTGTGTGTATGTGTGTGTGTGTGTGCGTGTGTGTGTGTGTGCTGGGGGGGGTTACAGTCAAGAGGTGACGGAAGGGGAAACAACAGAGGGACTGTGTGTGAGCTAGCGCTGGTGTAAATGATGCCATGCTATCCACCCTGTGTCTTCAGCCGTGTCTGTCTGAACAGCAGTGTCGTCATGTCGAACACGGCTCACAGCTAGCCGGGGCCTGGCGGGGCCCTGCGCTCTGATGCCGCTCGCTGCACTCCACAGTTCTCTGGTGTCAGTGCAGGGAAAAGAGGAGAGGAGTGAGGAAGTGAGAGAGAGAGAAGGAGAGAAATGAAAAAGTGTAGGGGAGGAGGGTTTTTTTTCTTCAATGGGTGGTATTTAGCACAACTTCTCCTGCTGGGTAAATTAAAACCCCTAATGATTATGTTGTTTATTCAAAGAAACAGCACTGGAGCCTCTCGAGCGATGTTGAGGAATTTGTAATTAAGATTTTAAAAGCAAAACAAAATAGCCAAGAGTGACTGCGCCAGTGCAATAAGTTACCTCGGCGGCGCACACTCTGGCTGGAGGCTGCGTCCATCAAACATCCATTTTTGATAGTCATCGCCAGCACTTGTGATGTTACCCAAAACGAACGATTAATATTTTACACAATCTGCCGAGAGAGCAAAGAGCTTAGCAAATTGAGCTGTTTCTGAAAGAGAGGGATTCATTCAGCAGTAGCATCCTCTGATTTTTTTTTTTTTTTTCTTCTCTTGTGCTGTACTATTTTCATCTGTGTTCTTCGAGTCAGAGGAATTCAGAGACATGACATGAGGAGCCTTGACTGTGCGGTTCAGTTCTGTTCTGCCCTCATGTAGAGCGAGAGGCACACTGGACCTCTGCATCATTGAGAACACATATCCTATTCAGTTTGAATGGCTTTTGATTTAGCCCATATTATCCGTTACTTACTTATTCATAGACCACTAGGTTTTCTTTCCTCCCATCCATTCAAATCAATATTGCAGAACCCAGTTGTGAGTGTGGGTTGGGATTTTCTTCAAAGTGGTGATTCTTCCACCATCTGCGCCTCTCTCTCTCTCTCTCTCTCTCTCTACTCTCTTTCTCTCTCTCTCTCTCTCCCTCTCTCCCTCTCTCTCTGTGCACACTTTAAACCCGCCCTTAGTAACAAGCCACGGAGCACCAATCTGTGCCGTGATTCGGCCAAACCCTGCCTGCCGACTGGGAAGGAACATCATCAAAACTATTCTGTGTTGCCATGGAAATAGAGACCTCAATAAGTTCATCTGTTTCATGTGTGTTTTTTCGGGGCTCGCTTGGCATTTGGTTGGTCGGCCGGTTGGCTGGTTGGTTGAATGGATGAGTTGTAGAGCCGCAAGCTGCTCTTACTCAACGTTTTCGCATCCCACTTGTGTGTCTGCGTTGCCCGTGTGTGAGTAGTGTGTAAGCGTGACTTTATGTATTTTGTCTCGGGCCTCCGGGTTAATTAGCTGGGGTTTCCATTCTATTCTTCCAGTCTCACTCCACCAAAGTGTGCGTCCAAGTGTGTATATGTGTGTGTGTGACCATACAGATTACTGTACGTGTGTGTCTGGTGAATTGCATATTGACTCCTAAGAGGCACGTGGAAGAGGAATGAGAGCCAGAATGAAGCTTCTCCTGGTGAATTGGAATGAGAGGAGTAAAAGCTCTCGATCGGCTGAATGGAAGCTCTCCTTGCTTTAGTATAGGAGGAAAAAAATGGGTCAGCAGAATACATTTGCCACAAACAATTTGCGTGATAGCTCTTTCAACATATAGGTTTTATTGTTCCATTTTGCTTGTGCTGTGTGCATTTGACTTTGAGTACGGCATGCCAGCAGCAGTCACGTTCAGCACCGATGTCTTATCGTAGCAGTAAGTAGTAGTAGTAGTAGTGGAAATGGCTCCTTTGAAGTAACTGGATCTCCCCCTTACATTAGGAGAATACCAATGTGTGTTAGGTGTGTCAGTGTATGTGTGAGTATGTGTGGGAGAGAGAGAGGGAGAGAGAGAGAGGATGTGTTATAGGCATGTCAGAGTGGTGTATGATACAGCTTGATCAGATGGTTTCCAAGAAAGTCTCTTTGATGTTAATATTATTCGTGTGAACTCTGTGAGGTAGTGAGCGCCAGCTCTCAGAGGGGGAAACGTGAGCGATGTCTCAGTTATTTCCACCGTTCGAACCCTAATTCACAGAAAAAAAATCACTGCAACATCCCCACCCTCCAGACGGTCTCTCCAAAAAAACAGGGCTTGGGGAGGAGTGTTTATTTTAGGGCGGGTTGGAGCAGTCGTATTCCATGTAATTAGACAATTAAAATGATATCTTGGCATCTCTTTCTGTCTGTTTTGAGAAGGAGAGATGAGAGCTTGTAATGAATTCTGACCCTCATCCTGATAAAGCTGTGGAATAACGTGCTACGTAACTGCGTGTGTGCCTGCGTGTGGTAAACCAAGTGTGTTTTGTGGCCTCTGTACAACATAGCCGTCCTAATGTAATTCAGTTAGAGATGAAAGGCAGTGGTAGGGTACTGTGGGTTACTGTTGCTGCGAAATGGGGAGCGGCAGTAGCCAATTAGATCCTCTAAAGTGCCATGATGGAGCACAAATACAGTGAGTGGGTTTCTCTCGCCAAGATTCATTGTCATACTCTAGGAATTTTTATCAATGATGTGAGAATACAATATTGTGTGAATGCATTGCCTTTCTCTGCTTTTTATTTGTGCATTTGTGGGTGAAAATGATAATAACATTTTCAGTGGGTCCCTTAGCTGTCTTTTTGGTGGATATTCAACACAGAAAAATGTTTTTTCCCCTTAATTCTTACCCTGAATTTTAAATCCCTGATATAATCCACACAGTCAAGCCAGGCCAAAGTGTCAACCAGCGGCCTGCTTGTGAGTGTGTGTGTGTGTTCCCTCTTATCTGCTTGTAATCAAGTTTCCACTTCCATTTCCAAAGGCAACCTTAACTGGATGTGGTTGATAAGGCGGGCCAGTTGACACATCTGTATGCCAGGCCTATTGTACTGCAGAGGAGAGGGATAAGAGGGGAAAGGAGAGAGGCTGAGTTTGCTCGAATCTCTGAGGGCTGGCTAACCCCCTGCTCCTTTCTGGAAATGGAGATGTTATTACATTAGCAGCTAAAAGGGTTTATTCACAGTTAGTGCAGTTTAGGCATGCAAATGGGGGATTTCAGTGTGCTGCGTTGCCTGGAGGTATAGGACAGAAAGCACAGGAGATTTGCAAGGATTAGTTCCACAGGTTCCTTTTATTATGGAAAGAACCCATCCTGAATGAAAGGGGGAGGAAAAGGTGAGTTGAGGAGAAAGGATGGAAGAGAGGCAGTGAGGGAATTCAGGAGGGGTGGGTGTTTTTTTTCTGTCTTTCTTTCTTTCTCTCTCTCTTTCTTTCACTGCAGCAGCTCAGTTGTGAGGTACGTGAATGATTTCTGACACTTTGACTCTCATATGCTCTAAGGTTATACACACACATAAACAGAGCTGCATTTTTTCCCCCTCCGGCTGCCGTAACAGTTGGTAAACAGTATGTAACCCCTCGCCTGTCCTCCCTGACATATGTGTGTTTATATATGTGTGTGTGTGTGTGTTTTCGTTCAAGCGTACGTGCTGCGTCTCTCGCTAAGCCCGATCCTAAAGCCCGCTCTGAAATAGAGAATGGTTATGATGATGAGGCCTTTTGGCACATTTTACAGCACACACTGCTCAGCGCACATGAAATGGAGGGTGGCGACCCATTCAAATCACTCATGTTGTTGGTGCGCGTGTGTGTGTGTGTGAGAGTGTGCCGCTGCAATCTGATATGCTTGAGTTGTAAAGTTAAAGCCTTCATTATCTCGGCACGAGGCGCAAGGTGTCACCTTCAGTGGACCTGACATGCACGGTCCTCGAACCATAGGAGACCACACACACATACACACACTCCTACACACACACACACACAAACATACACATACAACTCAAACCATGGGAGACGGAGCTGAGAGATGAGGGCTTTGGAGAAGCGAGAGACAAAACTAGGGAGAATTAATGGCTGATCGCAAAGCCAAGGTCAGCCTGGCTTTGGTTTGGTGAAGTGGTCAAGGTGATGGGTCCTGTTGGAGGCACAGGGATACACGCACACACACACACACACACACACTCTGACAAATCCAATGGCAAATGACTCAGGTCTGTCATTCAGCAGGGAGGAGAGAGAGATGGCGGAAACCGTGGAGGAGATTGATGGGACTGTGTATGTTTCGCTCGGTCTTGATGTGATGTCAGTGAGTTGCCGGACTGCCATCTATTCTTCACTCAAAATGTTCTCTCTTTCAACTTTTTTCATTTTCCTTTTGGCGCGTTTCTCCTTCAGCAAGGTGGCAGATGGAAGCTTAAAGGACTACTTTGCTGATTTTCAACCAGCTTTGTATCACTATTTTGTTGGTCGTATATGCAAATGAACAGTGTTTACTTTCCCCCCATGTTGCCTGCACCCAGAGCCCCCTGTTCATTCGCTGGCAAAGTCCGCCAAATGATACATTTCCAGAGAATTGCACATTGCATGTGGTGAGTAACTGCAGTAGTGACAGTGTTTTCTCACTAAAGCAGCAACGTTACAATGTGAAAACACACAATATACATTTTTTATTAGGCCCGTTCAATAGCACATGCACTGCCCCAGTTTGTTATGCTGTCTGCCCAGTTTCACTCTGGTTGTTGTAGGTTTTCGAGCTTTTGAGCCAAAGGGAATACCACAGCCCTTTTTTTTTCTGTTTTCTCTGGTCATGTAGCACCAATTTCATGAACATTTGTGCCTTTCTGCTGCATAGGCAGGCCAGTTTTATGAAAAGATAATCTTTCCAGCCATGAATTTTTCCTGTAATTTTCAAAAATAAAGATTGTAAATACCTTTGATAAGTCACATAAAGCAAATATGTCTTAGAGACTGTGGTAAAAATATGTTTAGGCAATGAGTGTGTGTGCGTATGTGTGTGTGTGTGTGTGTGTGTGTGTGTGTGCCTTTACAATACAAGTCGGTGTGGAATGGCCCTTGTGGTGAAGTGGCCTGTTAAACTCTATTCTGGGCTTGTGTGAGACGAGGGGAAAGCAAAGAAAAGAATAGAAAAGAAAAGAGTGAGCCACTGAATAAAAGCTTTCTCTTCTCTGTCCTAACAGCTCTATCAGTCATCCCTCCATTCTGGTGGAGTGGCCCTTTAATTGTCTGCATTCGGACGCTTTAACGCTTGCGCTGCCAGTAGCCATTAAGCAAGAGTGTCCTCACACAACTGCGAAGGAGGGACAAAAACCGTAAACACACAGACCAATCATTGTTGAGTTAGACACACAAACGCAAAAAAAAAACGAATGAGTGTAATCAAACATAGTGATGCGTATCCTCCACAGGCCTTCTATTAACAACACACTGACAGACACAATAGGAAAAACATTATACACAGGGTTACCACAGTGCTCCGGTTAGTGTGGTCTGGTCCCGGTTTGAAGCATCCCCAGTTTCTTGTCAAACCTCTAAATAAATGCTGATATGCCCAGTTTTACATTGCTTCAAGGATTTCTTGAAAGTTTAATACTCGTGTCACATAACATTAACACAGTAAACAGTCAAACATGTCTTCGCGCTGTAACAAAATCTCTATCTCAGTACGTCATTTAGCCCCTTATTCATGGTAAAAAATCTTGTATTTTCTCAAAACAGTGATAAAATCTGCCAGTGGGATGGGGCTGAGGAATTTTTCTGGGAACAGCCATAAATTTGTTGGAACAAGGCAGAATAAGGCAGGTCAGCCCACTTGTATCAGAAAAATGGCACATGAAGATAATTCTGCAAGCAAGCCATAAGTTGATCAGTATCCCACCGGTAGACGTTTTCACTTGTTCAAAGAAAAAAAAAATGATATTAGTCCAAATAACTTGCTGGGATAAGATTTTTTTTTACAGGCTGTGTGAAAACATGTGTTGTGTTTGTGTATGGGTATTTGTGCATCCAAATACCTGTTATGACCTGTTCTCTCTGAAGGCATTCCAGCTGCATTTATCACCCACTTTCTCAGCCGCTTTCAGTAAACTCATTGAGTTTAACAACCACCAGACAATCTGAGAGCATAATGCAGGGAAATCACCTCCCCCTTGCAACAAAGTATGGCTTCTTCTTTTATGCCTGTCTCTTGTCAAGAGTTTCTTATTGAATTTGATCGCTTTCCTCTAGTCTTCAGGTTCTGGAAGGAAAGCACAGAGACAGGACGGAGGAAAGACAATGAGGGGAATAATATCAGACAATGACTGGGTCTTTGTGGAATTATTT
Organism: Myripristis murdjan; assembly: GCF_902150065.1. NCBI lineage: Eukaryota > Metazoa > Chordata > Actinopteri > Holocentriformes > Holocentridae > Myripristis > Myripristis murdjan. Next base: position 21,916,987 of record NC_044000.1, read on the forward strand.
TATTCCTACACCCCTCCCTCTTACCTCCCCTCCCCTTGTACCTGCATACACACGTATGCACACACACATGCAGATATCTGAAAACACACTCCTCAGCTCAGTGCCCTGGGCCTGGATCCAGTCAGAACAATAGTGGAGCTGCTCCCCCTGCTGCTACTAGACAGTAACTGCCTCTGGCCCTTATCGCTCTCTCGGCTCTCTGTGCGCGTGGGGAGAGTGTATTTGTTTGTTAGTGTGTGTATGCCCGTGCACACACCCGTGCCAGCCGGCATATGTGTGTCTCCCAGCTCAACATCCCATCACATTACACAGTAGGTCTATTCTCCTGCATCCTGCCACAAATATGTATGTGACCTCACCTTCCATTCTCTCACCCCTGAGCTGTTCAGCAACAACCGCCTCAGCATCTGCTAGTGATTGTTTGTGGTGGCTGACTGTTACCTCGTCTCCCTTCTCTCTTGTCTGCCCGTCCCGCTATAAAAATCTAATGATGCTGTGTGTGTATGTGTGTGTGCGTGTGTTTTCTGTGTATGTGTATGTGTGTGCATATGTAGTGCTTCGGATGGTTTCCACTGTCTAAATAAGAGGCACTTCGGCTAAACCGGGTTGAGAATGCAAACAGATTAAAAAGCAAATTGCATTAAACGTAAGCACAGGCATTTTAACTACATAAAAATTAACCTTGGGTAATACTAAGGGCATGGAAAATCCAGCGCTGGACAAGATTCTTTTTTTAATTTAAGGATTTTTTTTCTGCCTTTAAAAGGCTTCTTTATTGTTCTTTTTTCCCCAATTCCCAGGCTATGACCCATTCTCTCCCTGGAACGCAGCACATCTAGAGAGTTTTAAGCGCCCATTGTCTTCCACATTTTATCGGACATATGGTCACCTGTCATGTTCACATGACCAAATGATCAAAGGCTGGACTTGGGTTTAATTGTTCCCCACTGTTCGGCTTCAGCCTGGAAGGACCGTCTCCATCTCCACTACAGCAGGTGGTGTGTTTGTATGTGTGTGTGTGTGTGTGTGTGTGTAAGAGTGTGCACGCGCACATGCTTGCACTTATATATGCCGGTGCATGTTTGTGTGTGTGCATATGTTCAAGAGGATTGGACTGTGATGCCTTGGTTGCCAAACAAGAAAATATCCACAGGGAAACTGTTTTCCAGCCTGCCTAGCCTGGTACAGTCTGCTTCCATAGCCCCATGGACGCTTCACACACATATACACACACTAAAAAAAAGAAAGTGTTATAATCAGGTTGATTTTGTTTTTTTTTTTACATGCCTTATTTAAATCCTGAAACATCATAGCAAAGAGTCAAATCTGTTGTCGTTGCTTTACCTGGTTTGCAGTAGAGGTATAGAGGGCAGCGCCTGGAGTCACTGCTCCATGACAGTGCTGGGTGAGTGTGGGTCATGGGGGCACGGAGGGTGGGGTGGGCTCAGGGACTATGGGTGTGAGGTGACGGGGTTGCAGAGAGGCTGATGGGAGGGGGTGATGGGCAGGAGCACAGAGAAAAAAAGGTTTTAGTGGAAAAGGGGCTTTGACCGGGACGAGAGAGATTCACATTGATTGCGTTTTAATTTGGTGAAGGGCCCCTTCAGCCCCTACACGGAGCGCCACCCATCCCCCCTCCATCCAAATCCTCCTATCACCCCCCCCAAACCCCTTCCCCCCATCCTGATGGGAGTGAGGAGTCAGGGTGGTCTGTGGGGCTGGCCAGAACCAGCTGATAGGAGTAAACTAAACTCAGCAGGCCTGTTGTTTGTGTTTACTCTGTGTGTGTGTGTGTGTGTGTGTGTGTGTGTGTGTGTGTGTGGGTGTGGGTGTAGGTGTGTGTGTGTGTGTGTGTGTGTGTGTGTGTGTGTGTGTGTGAGTGTGTGTGTGTGTGTGTGTGTTTCAATCACTGGGCTGAACAGAACAACCCTTATGTTGCTTCACATGTTCCTGAAAATCTCCCAACACCTTTAAGGGGTCTCTTTAAAAACACAATCAATCTCAGTCTACTTTCACAGGTGGTCGAGGAACATCACTCTGTTTATCTACTTGTTTCTCTCCCTCTCACTTCCAAATGTTGCATTACATTTAACATTTTCTTGTTCTGATCTTTTTTTTTCTTTTACCTTTGTCCTGCTCCCCCCCCTCTTCCCTTTTTTGGGGGTCGGACAGTATGAAAACCTGGCGATGACAGAGCGCAAAACAATTTAAGGGCATTTAAAGATGAAGTCTTCCCTCCAGTGTTTGCTTTAGCAATCTAATCTCATGGCATAATCTTTGACAAGTTTTCTTTTTCTTTTCTTAATCTGCAGACTCAAAGAGGACAGACAGAGAGGGCTATTCTTAATTAGGTTAGTTATCTGTGCTCCAAAAGGATAAAGTTCTCTCACCAGGACTGTTTCAAATTAACCTAATTGGATTTTTAACAGAAACTCAGCAAATAGTCAGGGTTAAATAAAGAGTGGGACATAAAGGAGGGAGTTCACATGAACTGTGGTGCGTGAACTGAGTATAAAAGCCCTTTGGAGGGTCATGTTCAAGGTCCTCCTTTCTACTTTCTCTCAACAAACAGCAGAGAAATGCTGGAGGCTTGCTCCAAGGAGGGCTGGCCTGGCCAGGGGCTCAGGGAGCTGGACCAGGGGCCCCAGCACAGGCTGAGCTAACAACAGTGGAGAGAGGCAGCTGAGGGCTGCACCCCCCTCTATCCTGAATCCACACTCTTGCCATTTCTCTGGGGCTAAGGTGGGCCTGAGCAGGGGGTGGATGTTTTTGAAGTTGGAGAAGGAACTTATTTTACAGTACTGGAGATGCTTTTTTCATATACTTGTAATTCAGATAGTAGGCACGTGTTGCATTTTTTATTTGCTGAAGATGTATTCTCTTTTTGGGCACACCCTTGCAGTACTTTAGCAAGAGCAATTTAATTGGAATATACATTATATCTCAAAGAAAAAAAGCATAATTCACACATAAAAACAGACCCATAAAATGTAATAATGGTACCATATTTTGGCTATGTTGCCTTTGTCAAATTAGTTGCATTGGAAAGAGTATTTCATCTTTTTTTTTTTATCCTCCTCAGCTCTTCCACCCCCAGCAGTGGGTTTGTCACTCCTGCATGGCCGAGCTGTGTTCAAACGTACAGAACTTTATTTTAAATTCCAGTGGAGATCCCAAGGTTTCCACAGATACCAAATATGTCCTGCACAATTACAGGGAAATGTGTATGCAATGATGTACAAGACATCTCAGTATTTTCTATTTGATGTAATGGTGCAGCCATAAAACAATAGCATCGTGGAAAAATGTATGTGACATTGTGGTGCAATATTGGGAAAACAATGTTATTTCTAAGTTTGAAGCTAGTTAAGGGGAAATTGATGGGAAGATCAGAGTTGTAGTGGTTAAGAAACTGTTTTCTGAATGTGCTTTATTTTTCCTTTTTTTAGTTTTCCATTACCAGCATAGCTATTTTGCCACCACAATTATCTTTTTTTCAGCTGAATATATCTCAAAACAGCACAAACTCTATTAGAACAAACCCACGGAGGCTTGCGTTCTCTGCTCTCATATCTAAAATCCCTGGAATTTTTAATAACCATTTTTTTTTCTCCTATATCGGTACATTAACAAATTAGCACTTGCTGTAGAAGCAGGGGCTGACATTATGATTCCCAAGTTCCCCCTCCATGCTGAAGTGTGAAAATATTCCAGGGGGCAGCTTTATTATAACCAGGGCTCGAGGATGACACTACTCCCTTGTTCAAGTCTCTCAGAGTGATTTAATTAGGAAAAGGAGCAGTGAGACATGTGTAGCCATCTACGAACCCTGTTAACATTAATCACAGGTGAATATCATATCATTTACACAACACTCCCTAGAAGAGTTGCAATTTGTAGGGAAATGAAAATGAATTGAATCATAATGATTTTGATTATGACAGAGAAAGTAAGATATATTGATAATGACGCTGACAGAGTTCCAATTGAAAATAAAAGACTGGATATTACTCCAAACCAGTATGAGTCAACCCGGAGTGAATATTTTATTCACAAATGATTCATCTAAAGGAGTTATTATTTGTCTCTTTTAGATATCCTCGGAAATTTAGGGTGTGCAAACAAGTTTATGGATCACATTGTGTGCAGTGTTGATGTATAGATGAATTAATCAAGCATATTGATTGCTGCAGCGGCGATGCAGAGTGTAGATTTTTAATTAGCGTATGCTTGAGTGTGTTAAACTCCTGCGGTCTGTCTGAGTGGAACCAAGTGGAACTGAGCACGTCAGCGGTGAAGATGGCTCAGTGTCCCTCCACCACAGCTCCCTCTGCTCCTATTCCAAACCATGGATTAACTCCCCATGTTCCATTCTCTGCCTGGAAACTGGGCCGCCATTTTGGGCCTGCCCAATCCTTCCTACCCTTCATTTTGAACGGGTACATGGTAGGCACACTGGGCCCACAGTAACCCACTGTGTGTCCAAGCATTTGTCCTCCCCTGAAGGTCCCTGTAAGGGGAACTCCTCTGGACCCCCACAGATACTTGTACTCAGAGCTCATTTCATGTACCACGTCTCTTCATAAATATTTCACAGTTCTGTGATCAAAGCCCACCTCTCTACGCTCCTGTTTGGCTAATTGCTTTGGCTGAAATACAGTGGATTCACTGCAAAAAAATCTCCATGTTATAGCAAGTCATTTAGTCTTAAAATCTTGTTTTTCTTCAAACAAGTGAAAAAATCTGCCAGTGGGATGAGACATTCTTACTTATTTCCACCTGGTTTCCATAAATTTCTTGAATCAAGTTTCTTTTTTTTTTCTTTTTTTCCTTTTTTTTTCTTTTTTTTTGCTGGGCCAGTCTGCCTTATTCTGCTTTGCTTACACCCTACTTGATCCCAGAAGAAGTCCTGAAACAAGTGAAACTGTTTTGGAAACAAGTGGGATTATCTTATCCCGATGGCAGGTTTTACCACTTGTTTCCGAAAATACAGCCTGTAAGACTGAAAATGAAACTAAATATACTTGTTAAGATGGAGATTTTTTGCAGCGCTCTAGACTTGGCGCGCCCTCCACAGCTAAGCTACGGTGGCCCTGAGAGTCCAGCACCCTGCAAGTTAAGAAAACACATGCAAATAGACAAAACACAAGCCAATTAAGAAAACATTTTCATCAATTTCAAATGAGTTGCCAAATTTGCATGTGTTTTTATCATTTGTTTGTTTATTTTGTTTTCTTCTCCTTTTTTTGTCTATTTGCATATGTTTTCTTAAGTTGCACTGCATTGAGCTCTCAGGGCCACTGTAGCTAGCCCAACTGCAGAGATATTATATCTCAGAAACTATGGTTCATGCTAATTTTACTGTTTACATTTTAATAACCAGTTACAAAGATTTGCAGCCATGTGTTTAGCTGAATTGGACCTCTCTGTGGTAAAAGCAGGCATTAAAGTAATATCAGAAGCAGCAAGTATTTTCAGACTGATGTGAAAGTATCTCATGTGCATCACGTGATC